>NW_024756871.1:1829792-1852226 GCF_018991925.1 Homarus americanus
GAATATGTGAGTGTGCATGTATGTAGATGTGTGATGTAATGTCAGCATGCTCGTCTCGCAAGCAAGGGGACCAGAGTTTTATCCTCGGGCAGGGTGAAACTATGGGCAAGTTTCTTTATACCATTTGCCTCTTTCTACCCAGCAGTAATTGGAACCTGGATGTTAATTGATTTGCGGATCTTATTCCAGGGTAAAGGTTAGCCAGTGTAGTTGGCGAATTGTCCGGTCTTCTCGGACTATTCTTTCACACTGGGTCATGCAACTCGTTAACTTAAGGTGTTGGCTACAGCTTCTACACCTTAAACAAATTCATGTCTAGGTGGCCCTTGTGTTGGCCATCCTCGTTACACAAGGGACAACCATTATTATCATTAGATGTGTGTATATGTTTGGTGTATGGGAGCTAGTGTGCGTATATGTATGTGTAGCAGCATGTATGTGTTTAACCAAGTGAATATAATCACATGTAAAAATATATGAAGCAATCAATATACAATGAGAGAGTAAACACCTGACCCACGAAAAAAAAAACATCCTTAACTCATTTCAGGACGATATCATTCTGCCAAATTCTGAAATAAATATACTAGGCCTCGCCATTTCCTCCTATGTGTCCTGGAAATCACACATCCTTAATATAGCTAAAGCTGCCTCCCGAAAGTTGGGAATGCTGTACAGATGCCGTAGCTGCTTCACTCCTGAGCAGTTGCTCCAAGTATATAAGGGATTCATACCTCCTAACTTGGAGTACTGCTCTCATATCTGGTGGCTTTTCTTCTGTCCAACTGTTAGATAGGGTGGAATCAAAGGCATTTCGTCTTATTAATTCTCTTCCTTTAGTCGACAATCTCTCTTCCCTTTCTCTTCGCCGCAATGTTGCTTCACTCTCTCTCCTTTACAGGTACTTCAACGGGCAATGGTCGGTGGATTTGGCATTCTGTGTACCGCCAGCAAGGCCGTGGGCTGTTAACACACGTCTTGCCCACGGTGCCTACCGTTTCTCTGTAGATGTCGGTCACATTAGAATAACCTGTCATAGTACCTCCTTCTTTCCTCACACAGCCAAACTGTGGAATGTTCTGCCTTCTTCTGTGTTTCCATACTTATACAATCTGTCTCACTTTAAAAGGCTGGTTTTCCGGCATCTTCGTGGTGTAGATTCACACAGTATAACCTTTTTTTTCTCTATTTTCAATTCCTTTCTGTTCTTATTTGTTCGCCCCCAGGCCCCGTTGTGGGTCGTTTGACCTGTGCCCGGGTGGGCTAATTCCCGTAAGAAAAAAATAAAAAAATAAAAATAAAAAGTTAAATAATTTAATTAACTCCAAGACAGCTAGTGAGGGATGAAGATAGGATTATAGAGGGGCTACGTGGTGGAGATGGGAAGTGCCTGGGGCCTTTTACTGCTCCTTTCCTCCTTCAGATTGTGTGGGAGATGAATGAAAGTATCGACAGGTACTAATGACTTCGAGAGTGAGTGCCAAGAATTCACAATTTCATCGGGAGGGTTTCTTAATGACGGAAGTTCTTCGGAAAAAAGTTTCATTTCACGAAATTTAAAAGGTAGTGGATTAGTGGGATTAAGGGAATTAGGATTGATACCGATTTAAGAAAATGGGATTAAAAATTAGCATGATTAACATAATGGATTAGAGGAATTGTATGATCAAAGGAATCGTAAAGAGCTACGGTAGGGTAAAGAGGATTGGTATGAGCAAAGGTATGGTAAAGAGGATTGGCTTAGTCAAATCTATGGTACAAGAATTAATAGTGCCAAAGGTGGAGTTCGGAGGATTGGTATAGTCAAAGGTAGGGTACAGAGGATTGGTATAGACAAAGGTATGGTACATAGGATTGGTATAGTCAAAGGTAGGGTACAGAGGATTGGTATAGTCAAAGATAGGGTACAGAGGATTGGTATAGTCAAAGGTATGGTACATAGGATTGGTATCGTCAAAGGAATGGTACAAAGAATTGGTGTAGTCAAGGTATGGTACAGGGATTGGTGTAGTCAAAGATATGGTACAGAAGTATATATGGTGATTGTAAGGGATGTTAATGTCATGGAAAAAGGGACGGTGGTGAGGGAGAGAAGTCTGTATGGAAAATAGGAGGGAGAGAAGCAGGACTGAGCTGAAAAGGACACTGTGAATTAGGGTGGGAGAAAGGGTGGTGAAGGTGAGGAAAAATTATAGATGGTGAAATATAGGCGTCATTTTAAGATGCTTTCACACCATACGACAGCATACCGACTTCTTTCAATCTTCGACACTCTTCAACCACCAAAACAACATAGGTGGCAGACCTCTTCATGACGAAACCCTTTCCTCTCACAATAGTGTCTCATAGCAGTGGGAAATATATAAATATATAATGAAGAGGAGAACAAGGGAAAACACAAACATCTTAACTAAGTTGGGTTTCTTTAATTACTAACGTTTCGGAAAATAATTTCTCATCATCAGAGTCTAGAATCAGGCAAAACAATAATAATTACAGGTATTATACAATTAAAATGAAACATATTTTAAAATTTACCGTTCACAAAAAAAATTTAAAAGACCATTATAATTTAAAAAACAATAAAAATAACGGGAGTCCTACGTACAAAACTAAAATATGAAAAACAAACTAAAATATACATGGGGTTATTACCTTAACTGAGTCGAGCCTAGGTGAGAAAAAACATCAATTCACTGGAAGCCATATTACAAATGGATGGCTTTACTTTATATTGATACAAGGCTTCCATAACTGCGAAAACGTGTGATCATGGTGGTGGGCGTGGTTACGGATAGCTGAATGTGGTGGTTGTATGATTAACTGGCCTGTTCGGACGGATGGAACAGCTCAAGTGCTCATGTATGCGAGTTATCAAGTGCCTTTTTGCTTTATCTATACAGTATATGCTGCCCCACAGCTAGCACACGTAAATTGATAAGTAACTGAGGATTGCAGGTGTGTGGGTAAGGTGTCTTTGGCTTTAAATAATTTTTTAATTGAACTCTGGGTTTTAATGACTAGTCTAAGATAAATTTGTGGATGTAATTCATTGAGAAGCTTAAGTTTGTTTCTAAGGGTGAAACTGAGTGAGCCTGTGTACGGGATGGTGAAATTGATATAATATTTAGGAACGGTATGGATATGAGGCTGTGTGAGACCAAAAATCCTATTAAGGTGTTTTGCCTATATGAGTATCTGTAAATCTCTTAGGGAAACCTTTGTCAAAGAGTAGCTCCTATACATATTTCAGTTTAATATTCAGGTGGAAATAGCTTGAGCATATAATAATTAGAGGCTGTGTCCGTAAGAGTACGCACGAGATTTCGTTTGTAATTAAGAGAAATAAATTAAAAAAAATTTGTACTCAAGCCTGTGAATGTTGGTTTTCGTATAATAACATCAAGAAATGGTAGAATATTGTCCTTTTCTATTTACAAGTAGATATGATGCTGCAATGCTTCGAAACTGGACAATTTAGGAACACAAGGGCTTGATCAAGTGATTTGAAAATTAAAAATGTGTCATAACGTCGATAGAACAAAGGCTTATTAAATTGGGCGGGACATTCGGTTAGTCAAAACTTCTCGTGGTGACAGAGGAAATCGTTGGCCAACGTAGGACTTAAGGGTGAACCCATAGCACCATCACATTGTTTATAAGCTTCGTTATCAAATAAAATCAAACAATCATTTACAGCCAGTTTTAAAAATTATTTGAATAGTGGTTTTTTGAATCTATCAACTATATCTGTATCTAAGAACAATTCATCTGTACATATGTCAATAGCTTCAGCAAGAGGAATGTTGGTAAATAGAGTCTATATATCAAAGCTAGCCGCAACACAGTTGTTGAACGAGATGCTGGTTAGTCCCTAAACAAAACTGAATGAATATTTAACAGAATATTGATTACAAGTTATTAGGAACAAGGAATTTGGACAGATTACAGTTGAAGGTGCCGAGTAAGTGACACTTATCCTTGCGTACCTTTGGAAGACCGTACAGGATACCTGGTTTAGACCCGCAAAAAATGAGTTTTAAAAAGGCGCAGTCATTAATGACATTCTTATTTTTAAGTTTACGATAAATCTGTTTATCTTGTCCTCATACTTGAGAATTACCTTAAATAAGTCGTCAAAGTTGGGGGGCAAATTTAGTACGGTTGTTAAGTATATTCAACATTTTCTGAATGTAGGATATTTTATTTAGTACAATAACCCCATTACCCTTGTCTGGTTTAGTGATGATGGTATTGACGTTAGATGTTAAATTCTTAAGTGCAAGAAATTCTTCTTTAGAAAGAGCTTGTTTGGTGCTGAACGAGTTGTAAAAATTATAGGACCAAAACGCTAAGTGCAGAAGAGAGTTAATGAAATAATGCAAACCTTTTGATACTGGTCATATAAACTGAGAGGAGACAGTTTCTTAGGTGTCTCAAAACCAAGGAAATGATTGAAAAAGTCTAATTTACGGAGATTAAAAGAAAATTTCAGACCTTAAGGTAAAGCTTGTTCTTCTGCTAGGGAAAAAGAGAGATTTGATAAATTGAAAATCACCTTATTAGGGGAAGGATTACCGTCGTGAACATAACCTAGTTTTCTTAGTTTGTGATACTGGACGAGTTCAATTCTAGATATGAGTTTGTAATTTGTAGTATTTACTAAATTCCGTAAATGGTTGTAATCTAAATAATACACCTGAGACTTTTAATTCCCGAGATAGTGTATCACGCTTGTCACTGGTAAGATTAATATTATGTTTCTTTGTTCTTATTTCATTGTTAAGTAGATATCTCTGGCATATTCTGTAGTCCTTAGAGTGCTGCAGGCTACGGTTACTTAGCTTAAATTTAAGGAAATTGAGTATCAAGTTCTGTGAAGAGCACGAATCCAGAAGCAGAAGATCACACTGTAGCTTTCTCAACCTGTAGTCTTGTCGTTCGACCGCTCTGTACAAGGCGAGCACTGGTTGTCCCTACCGATGGGATATAACTTCAGTAATGGACTTGTTACGTGAAAAACGTAGTTTCATAATGAACAGGAGAACCAGGGAAAACACAAACATCTTGAGCCTTTAATATATGTTCAAGCTATTTCCACCTGGACATTAAACTGAAATATTAACAATGGTTTCCCTAAGAGATTTACAGATACTCATAAATATAGGCAAAACCCTTAATAGGATTTCGGTCCTTCACAGCCTCAAATCCACACCGTTCCTAAATATTATATCCATCACCATCCCGTACACAGGCCCACTCAGTTTCACCCTTAGAGACAAACTTAAGAAGCTTCTCAATGAATTATATCCTCAAATTTCTTTTAGGCTAGTCTTTAAAACCCAGAGTTCAATTAAAAAAATAATTAAAACTAAAGACATCATGCCCACAGACTTGTACTCCCCAGTTGTTTATCAATTTACGTGTGTTAGTTGTAGGGCCGCATATGTATACGTAAAACAAAAAAACACTTGATAACTCGCATCCATGAGCACTTGGGCCGTTCCGTTCGAACAGGCCAGTTAATCACACAACCACCGCATTCAGCTATTCGTAACCACACCCACCAATATGGCCACCCGTTTTCGCAATCTGATTTCTCAGTTTTTGGCAGGAGCAACTGTAAGACGGACCTCCTCATTATGGAAGCCTTGTATCAAAATAAAGTAAAGCCATATATTTGTTATATGGCTGCCTGTAAATTGCTGCATTTTTCTTACTAAGGCTTGACTCAATTAAGGTAATAACCCGTGAATGTTTTATTTATTTATTTTTTAGTTTTGTACGTAGGTCTCCCATCATTTGCATTGTTTTTTAAATTATAATGTGTATTTAAAAAATATATATTGTGGAAGGTAAATTTTAGAATAATGTTTCATTTTTATTGTATATCACCAGTAATATTTTAAAACTTTTTCAAAACTTTTTGTTTTCTAGGCTCTGATGATGGAAAATGATTTTCCGAAACGTTACTGATTAAAGAAACCCAACTTAGTCAAGATGTTTGTGTTTTCCTTGGTTCCCCTCTTCAGTGATATCACGGTTGTCAGATTTCAAAGCTTAGCGGTTGCGGTTGCAGTTGTCAGAAAGTCACAACTCCGCGGTTGGGGTTGTGGTTGCTTGGCTTAACTTTAGACTTGGATTAATGCTGTAACCTGTGAGAACTTTTCAACTTATCTTCCAATGATTTTTTTCCTGTGAAAATCCATAATTTTGAGCAACATATTACTTTACTTTACTGTACAACTTGTACACAAATTAATCGATACCTTGCAAAGATTCCAACAATGCCAATTATATTCTGCTAAGTCAAGTCCGTTATATTTTATAAGAGAAAAGCATTAAGCCTAAACCAATTTCATCCTTAAAATCCTGATCACCTCCATATCGCCTCCCATACCTGCTGGAAATAAGTGAACGGGGTGGTGGAGTGATCACAGCCAGCGAGGGGAGACTAGTTGTCAGTGGAGGGGGAGAGGTGGTGCAGATGAGGAACTTAGGGGTATTCAAGACAGGGAATATATATATATATATATATATATATATATATATATATATATATATATATAATTGAAAAGGAAGAAAGAAGGTTCCCAAGCGCTTTTGTGAAATTCACATCTTCAGGGGTGAGTACAGACTTTAGTCACCCCTGAAGATGTGAATTACACGAAAGCGCTTGGGAACTTCGTGTTTTCTTTTTCCTTGTGGTTATCAGCATATATATATATATATATATATATATATATATATATATATATATATATATATATATATATATATATAAAAGTAACTGCTTGCTCCTCCGTGGGGCTCATCTGGCAACGGAGGACGCCATTCCTCCGAGGTTCCATTAATGTTCAATTGTTCAGTCCCCAAACTTTTTCCCATCATCAATAGTTCATTAACGGTGCGTAAAGTTCCACCATGTTTTTCACTACAACGTACAGCAAAGTATATTTTTTGCATTAAACCGTTATTATTTTATTGTCTAATCATCACTACATATAACACCACCCATCGGTTTTTCTTTCTGGCATATACTACCCACCCATCATCACTAAGCATATAACAAGAGGAAAGAACTAGGTATACCAGTGTTAAAGATAGAATACCAAAGTCAACTCCTCATGATAGTCCTGAGTTTCTGCGTGGTGATCCTGATAACATTGTTTCTAAAATTGCTAGAATGTAAGGAACCATGGGACTACTGAGTCTAAAATGGATCCAAACTATGCCATTATTGCTTTTGGGAAGATATTATTTGACTAGACCACCTGTACAAAGTTGAGACACAACAGCGCTTCCTGCCACCCTGGCGGACAGTTCCCTTCGATATCACAATACCGACGTATCCGCCTAAAAAATTAATTATACAAAGCATTTATCTCCAACACACTGCCAAATTGAGAGCTCTTGAACACATACACACTCTACAGACTGATGATAATATCACACAGACCATCTACACTGATTAGTCCAAGAGCCCAGGCACTTTTAATCATGTGTCTGAGGCCAAAAGGTTTGAGGGTCGTTTCTGAATCAGAATTTTATGCCGAATCTGAAAATCCATTTCTTAATTGCCGCAGCTGCTGCGTTTTTGGAGAAAAACAGCGTTTTTTGTTGTTTTCGCACCTTATTTTGGGGAAAAGTATAAAACAACGATTTTACTTCGTGGAGTTATTAAATATCCACTTATACTAGCATGTAGGGTATCAAAGTACAGATATTATCTTTTTGAACGCACATACATCAAAATAATACATGTAAGCTGGGTATCCATGGTAACAAGAGCTCTTTTGTGAAAAAAACCAGTTCTTTAATCGGTGCAGTCAGTGATTTCTCATGAAGGATGTATCGTCTATAATGTCACTGTGATACTGGTCTTGTAAATTGGTTATAACCTCTGTATAACACTTATAGCAATACTTATTGCGAGTATGTGACTGCTATAGAATATTGACAGTAAAGTTTTCTCCACCCCCTGTCAGATTTTGCTGCCAAGACAAAAAATCTGGTTAAATGTCGTCCCATAGTTCCTGTCCTCAGGTTATGGTTACCTTAGGCAGAAGTGTACATAAAACTGAATCCCAGTTTTATGCAGTATACCATAATTGTAACTTATGAATTTGGTGTACTAAATAAAGCGCCAACAAGGCATGTTCCTTAGACTCTCATGGCCTAATTGTTATAATGTAGGAAAACTTAGACAAACTGTTCTGTTATGTCTCCAAAACATATTCCAATAAAATTTGTAGTGTCACAAATTAGTCAGAGTCACTGTCTGACTCATCAGAGGAGGAACAGTACTCCGTTTCATCTTCCTCCTCATTAGCCATATCTGTACCCACGTTATCATCAATGTGGAGGCATACATCTTCTGGGACCTGTTGCCCTTCAAACCAGTTAATAACATAGCGACCGTTCTCTAGCAGCCATCCATTTTCTTCTGGAGCCCACTTGTACGATTCTGGGGTAATTGCGTTTTTCCACATTGATGCTACCAGATTTGCACGCTTCAATTTCTCCAAGAGCACAGATTTGCATGGAGGCAAATTACTAGGGTCGGTTCCTTTGATTTTATGCAAAGGCTGAGATTTTTGTTTTGGTGCAAAATGCTGATCAAATAGCATATGTCTGGCTGTATTCACTGATGTTAGGTTGGGCTTCCCATACATGCTACAAACAAAGGCCTCCATGTCTGTTAACAGATCTGATGATATGTGAGCTGAATCTCCCAATTTGGCGAATGCTGCGATGAACCTTTGTTCCTTTTCCATTAAAGCCAAAGGGCGGACTTTACCTTTGCGTACAAAACTAGCTGTGTAGTCACATCCTGTGAAGGCATGGAGTCCTGACAGGGCACCACACAACTCTGCTCCAAGGCTGTGAGCTAACTGGGATACATCTATATATCGCCTGGTGTTGTTAGTACTTACACCAACGTCGAGCCATAGCTGTCCTGGTATGACATGGGCATGCGTAAGCAAAATTATAAGAACATCAGTGTCAGAGGACCGGATAATGATGTTATCACCTTTGTAGGACTCGCACATATGCTTAACATGCCAGATCAACCGAGTATCTGCCTCCTCGTGGTTGCAGACCAGGCTGGGGACCTCTTGCACGTGAATACTGTCATCCTTTACATCATATTGTTAGGCTTTGTCATCCAGTCCTACAAATAGCGTGTAGCCTCGGATCTGCTCAATGTATGATGTTCTCTTCCATTCCTTCACAAGGAAGTGTAGGAGGGCTGTTTTGAAATTCGCGGACTTGAGCGAGGCATTGAAATCCTTTGGGCGCTTCTGATCAGGACCAGAGATAATGAAGTTGGTATGTGTAGCATCAGATCCACGGATACCATGCTCGATATCTTTGATGGATGGGGTTTTGTATGAATCACATACAAAGTCTACCCTTTTGGCAAATCCCAACAACCGTGTCAGAACAAGTTTGGCAATTTCACCAAATGTGGCTGGTACATTGACTAGAGTTCGTATGAGAAACATTGCATCAATGGCACATGCATCCCGACTCACTGGTTTGCTACTTTTCACTCTTTCTTCCAACTTATGCATCAGTTTTGACTTGTCCGTTTTGTTAACAGACCCATCCACCTGTGCTATGGTCAATGGCACTGGTGTAAGGGGATATCTAAAGACCAAAGCCAAATCCACGTTGTTGCTCGCTGCTAGGTAAAGCAGTCTTCCAAATAAATCACGTGTCCCCTGCAATTTTTTAATCTTTCTGTCCTTAACGGTGAGCTTAACTCGTATAGCATCTGATGAGAAATTCTTCAATTTAGATCGAGAAATCGGTTTCTCAAACCTTGCAGGGTTTTCAAAACATTCTTTGATAAATGTGTTACATCGTTTGTCTCCAATTTCCACACAGTGTAGGAGGTCATTCTTGACATCTACTGATGTTGCTTTTCCAGTGGACAGGCAGTAGAGATTTCCATCTTGAGCTATCTCATCAAAAGGATTGAGTGTCTCGTTAATGCCACTGATGATTTTATTAACATCATTATTGTCACGCACAATACGGTGATGTGTGAGATCCTTTGTTGAGTCATCTTGCTTCCTAAGTCCAGCCATATCGAACAAGTGCCCAAGTATAGCACTTCTCATGGCTTGAATATTTTTCAACAATTCAATCAATCAACAATAATACAATATGATATATATATATATATATATATATATATATATATATATATATATATATATATATATATATATATATATATATATATATATATATATATATATATATATATATATATATATATATACATGTATCTTAGGGGATCCGTGAGAAATAATGGACAAATGTTCTCATTTTTTGGCAAATAGCACTCCTGTAACCATGGATACTGAGCTTACATGTATTATTTTTAATGCCTATGTGTTCAACAACATAATATCTTCATTTTGATACCATACATGCTAGTATAAATGGATATTTAATAACTCCACGAAGTAAAAACATTGTTTTATACTTTTCCCCAAAATAGGGTATAAAAACAACAAAAAACACTGTTTTTCTCCAAAAACGCAGCAGCTGCGGCAATTAAGAAATGGATTTTCAGATTCAGCATAAAATTCTGATTCAGAAACGACCCTCAAACCTTTTGGCCTCAGACACATGATTAAAAGTGCCTGGGCTCTTGGACTATAAGTAGGCGAGTGCTGTATCCATTCAGCCATGGCACGTAATGAGTTAAGGACATAGTAGGTGATTAAAAGTGCTCTACCCGATTTTAGTTATTTATTTTTAACAAAACCTACTGCAAAAGTAAGATTTACTATTGAAGAACACAAAACTAATTAGTTTCAAGGTATACAAGTTCACTATGAGCTCCTTTGTGGCTCTGCAGTGGTAGTGTTCCCTCCATATATTGTGTATCTTATCACATTCAATTTTTCTGATACTTTCACATATCCTTTCTTTCCAAACTTGTTGGCATTGGTGGAACAAAAACTTCATTTTGGACGTGAACCTAAAGGAAAAAATTAAGGGAACGTAGATTGGATTACGAACCGGTCAAGGAATGACCCCCCCCCCCCCCCGAAACGTCGGATCCAATGATCAGAGAATTGCTCATTCAGGGACAATGTCCACATCAATAAGACAAATTTCCTCAGTGCAGCCTTACAACTTCTTCTCTGATAACGAGCGACACGTCATTATCTTTAACATTATATCGTTGGTATTAGGTACTCAACCACGCCTCTTCATCTCAAAGTACTTGTCTATTTGAACTTCCTGCATTAATTATTATTTAAAGGTCATTTATGCTGCCACCTCGACACTGACACTATCAAGGTGAAGTATATCGCAACCTATCTTAAGCTTTAGTTAATTAAAGGTTGGTTTCTGTCGTCCGCCAAGTTATTTCTACAAGAATCACCAATGTTTAGTAAACTCGACTCGTACAGTAGTGTGAAGTAGTGTTGGATGAACATAAAAGTTCCATGAGCTTCAAGTAAAACTAACTAATCTAACCCAACCATTATCAAGGTCACAATTATTAAGGAGGACTTTGACAATGTGGTTGTGGCGTCTCGTGACTGGCGCCGTGGTTGATACGGTCCTGCCACATACCAAAGGTCAAGATAGTGAGAGGAGACAAGAGGTGATAACAGCCTCGACTACATCTCCCACTTGTCGTAAGGCTGCCTGGTCTCATGGTCTACACCACCTTCCTCTCTCCGCCACCTCCCACTCTCCGCCACCTCCCACTCTCCCATCCCTCTCTCCTCTACCACCCCTCTCTCCTCTACCACCCTTCTCTCCTCTACCACCCCTCTCCCCTCTACTTCCATCTTCACCACCCCTCTCTCCGGCACCTCCGTCTTTACCACCACTCTCTACCACCACCTCCCTCTCTCTCCGCCACCCCCCTCTCTCCGCCCCCTCCCTCTCTCTCCGCCACCTCCCTCTCTCCGCCCCCTCCCTCTCTCCGCCACCTCCCTATCTCCGCCACCTCCCTCTCACCTTTAGACTTGGGTGACAACATGTGAAAATGCACAGAGGCTCCACCAGCGCTGCTGCCGAAGATGGTAACCTTGGTCTTGTCTCCACCAAAATTGTGTATGTTCCGCTGTACCCATTTGAGGGCCAGCGTCTGGTCCTTCAACCCGAAGTTACCAGGGATTACCGAGTCCTCCGTCGACAGGAAACCTGAGGTTTTTTGTGAAGATAAGATAGTTGCATAACTGAGTCAACAAGACCGACATCATGATGACTTGAAAATATATTCTCTTAGATGCGAGTAGGTAAAATATTGAGGAAATAGTTAACTTACCTAAATAAATCACCCGAGTCTCCGTAGAGAAGAGCAATGGTGTGAAATTACACAAAACACAGTAAAAATCGTTCTCTCTCTCTCTCTCTCTCTCTCTCTCTCTCTCTCTCTCTCTCTCTCCCCCCCCTTCCTCTCTCTCTTTTTTCTCATCCTCTCTCTCTCTCTCTCTCTCTCTCTCTCTCTCTCTCTCTCTCTCTCTCTCTCTCTCTCTCAGCTGAAATATTAGAATTTCCTTCAAGATTTTATAATAGTAGTGGACATTGCACATTCCCTGGGAATTTACCCCTCACTGAACACCCACCTCCGCTTAATTTCCTCCCTGACATATATTACCATGACCGGCCTGACACCCCTCCTCCCTCACTCGCTCACTGAGTTACCTGGTGGTGCCACAAGCAGTCATTAAAGGAATTCACAGTAATAGAGATGACCTTCAAGACAGCCCAAGACTCACCCAAGACCCCCAACCTGTACTGAATCACCACTAACACGACGTCATGGTCAAGAATCACCAACGGCAGGTACTCTTTAGCACTACCAGAGAAGTAGGTCCCACCATGGATCCACACCATCACTGGAAGGTCCGCCTTTGGCCCATTATCCTGCAGGAGCAAAAAAAGACATCATAGGAGTGAAGGACATTTAAAGTAAAGGTACAGTTACCCCTAAATGAGGGTTAAGATCAAAGTTGGCAATTCTGTTTTCGGTTAAGGGAATCATCAGGGGTTTAAACCTCAATATGCCCCCTTAAGCCCACGATATGACCCCTTAATGACTTAACCTAACCAAATATAACCTAACCGCAACACCTCTAATACTCACTACGGGCGTGTAGACGTTGAGGTACAGACAGTCCTCGACACCAAGAAGTTTCTCAGGTGGGACCCGGACTCCAGGGGTGACCGTAATGAAGGACACCTGAAGACATGGCTCAGGCTTCTTTGTGCCATCCCTAACGCCCTCCCACGGCTCGGATGGTACCGGGTCCTGGAGGATCATATAATAATAATAATGATATTATTATTATTATTATTATTATTATTATTATTATTATTATTATTATTATTATTATTATTATTATTATTATTATTATTATTATTATTATTATTATTATTATTGTTATTATTAATGTCATCATAAGTTACGCATATATATTTACCTTAAGTCTGAGGTCACCAACAGGAGGCTTAGCGAAGGGAATGCCTTGGTAAGCGTACAGGGCCCTGCTGCTGGCCGACCTCTGGCGAGCACCTGTGACCCAGCCATCCTCCGTCAGTACTGCTGGGGCGTCACTGCTACCTGCTGCCTTCAGTGACAACACGATTCCCAACACCAACACCAACCCTCGAATCCTGAAAAGAGGGGGATGTTAGAGGGGGTGGTAGGTGGTGGCGGGAGGTAGGTGGTGGCAGTATTGTCACCTATACCTGCATTACTATCACTATTAGGTTACCAGTGACAAAACTACCAATTGTCACCACCACCACTTCAAACATTTACTAACACTAATGACAAGAACAAAATATACCACACAGAAAAATTAGGTCAAATAAGAATGAGCCAAGGTGGTTGACCAGAAAACTTAAACACGACATAGGAATAAAGAAAGGAATATATAAGAAATTAAAGGGAGGGGACGAGCAGCTCAGAAACAGGTATAATGAACTATCTAGGAATGTTAAGAAAAATGTAAGGAAAGCAAAGAGAGACTATGAAATCAAAATAGCAAGAGAATCCAAGGCGAATCCCAAGGGATTTTTCCAGGTATATAGGACAAAGGTCAAGGACAAAGTTGGGCCTTTAAAGTCAGGGAGGGGAGAATTGATAAATGGCAGTGAAGAAATAAGCAAAGCATTGAACAGCTACTTCTTATCAGTTTTCACAGAAGAAATTTGCGATGAAATTCCGGAGGTGGGATATTTAAGGGAAAGGAAGAAGAGAAATTAAAGAATATCACTATCAGAAAAGAGGATGTTCTTAAGAAGATAAATAAACTAAAGAATACAAAATCCCCAGGGCTGGATGAAATTTTTCCTCGAGTCTTAAAAGAGTGTAGGGAACAGATTAGCGGACCCCTCGTAAACTTATTTACAAAATCATTAGACACTGGAGTTGTGCCAGAGTTGTGGAAACAGGCAAATGTAGTACCCATATTCAAAAAGGGAGACAGAGCACCAGCGTCAAATTACCGGCCGATCAGTTTGACGTCAGTAGTGGGGAAATTTCTTGAATCAATTATAGCAGATAGCATCAGATCGCATCTAGAGAAAAGCAAATTAATCTACGACTCTCAACATTGGTTTACAAAGGGAAAATCTTGTCTAACAAATCTGCTAACGTTTTTTAAGGAAAGTCTTCGAGGTAGTAGATAATGACGAAAATTAAGATGTTATTAACTTAGACTTTAGCAAAGCATTTGACAGAGTACCGCATCAGAGGCTTCTGAGAAAAATTAAGGCTCATGGTATCGAGGGGAAAGTTTTAAATTGGATAAAATCATGGCTCACCGATAGAATGCAGAGGGTCAGCGTAGATGGTGTTAAATCTGAGTGGGACCGTGTAACCAGTGGGGTTCCCCAGGGGTCAGTACTCGGCCCACTCTTGTTCATAATCTACATAAACGATTTAGATACTGGGATCAGCAGTGACATAAGCAAGTTTGCGGATGATACCAAAATAGGGCGGCAAATTAATTCAGGGCAGGATGCAAATGCATTACAGGAGGATCTAAATAAACTGCAGGGGTGGTCTGAAAAATGGCAAATGAAATTCAACACCAGCAAGTGCAGCGTACTTAATATTGGAAGAACAAATATTTATAATGTATACAGCCTTAACAACATCAACCTAGAGAAGTCGACTTGTGAAAGAGACCTAGGGGTACTTGCAAGCCCGGACCTACGGCCTAGAAAACAGTGCGTTAATGTTCGAAATAAGGCAAACAGAGTATTGGGTTTTATATCTAGAAATGTAAGTAACAAGAGTGCAGAGGTCTTATTGCAACTATATCTTGCGCTAGTTAGGCCGCACCTCGATTATGCGGTTCAGTTCTGGTGCCCCTATTATAGAATGGATATAAATTCACTAGAGTCGGTGGAGCGAAGAATGACAAAAATGATTCCGGGACTTAGAAACCTTCCATATCAGGATAGGTTAAAAAAACTTAACTTGCATTCCCTAGAAAGACGAAGAGTGCGGGGAGATATGATAGAAGTATTCAAGTAGGTGAAAGGAATCAATAAAGGGGATATACTGTAGATAAAGTTCTTATAATATCCGAGCAGGATAGGACTCGGAGCAACGGATTCAAGTTGGATAAGTTTAGGTTTAGGAGGGAGATAGGAAGAAACTGGTTCACAAATAGGGTGGTGGACGAGTGGAACAAGCTTAGCAACTTTGTAGTAAGTGCGGGAACTCTGGAAAGTTTCAAAAGGAGGCTAGATAGATTCATGGATGATAGAGAGTGGTAGTAACTCTCGACAAGAGCTGCCATGCACAGGCCAACCGGCCTATTGCAGACTCCTTATTTTCTTATGTTCTTATGTTAACTCCTCTGCCAACAGTGACAACTAACACCACTACCGATGAATTCATTATTTTCACCACTAATAACAACACAACCAACACCCGAGCAATGCCTCACTTATACACCAGACCAATACTTCACTTATACACCCGACCAATACCTCACCTACACCCGACCAAGACCTCACTTATACACCCGACCAATACTTCACTTATACACCAGACCAATACCTCACCTACACCCGACCAAGACCTCACTTATACACCCGACCAATACTTCACTTATACACCAGACAAATACCTCACCTACACCCGACCAATACCTCAACTACACCCGACCAATACCTCAACTACACCCGACCATTACCTCATCTACACCCGACTAATACCTCACCTACACCAGACCAATACCTCACCTACACCCGACCAAGACCTCACTTGTACACCCGACCAATACTTCACTTATACACCAGACCAATACCTCACTTACACCAGACCAATACCTCACCTACACCCGAGTAATGCCTCACTTATGCACCCGACCAATATTTCACTTATACACACCGACCAATACTTCACTTACACCAGACCAATACCTCACCTACACCGACCAAGACCTCACTTATACACCAGACCAATACCTCACTTATACCCCCGACCAATACCTCACCTACAACCGAGCAATGCCTCCTTACACCCGACCAATACTTCACTTATACACCCGACCGATACCTCAAATACACCGACCAATACCTCACCTACACCCGAGCAATGCCTCACTTATACACCAGACCAATACCTCACCTACACCCGACCAATACCTCACTTATACACCGACCAATACCTCACTTATACCCCCCGACCAATACCTCCTTATACACCGACCGATACCTCAAATACCCCCGACCAATACCTCACCTACACCCGAGCAATGCCTCCTTATACACCAGACCAATACCTCACCTACACCCGACCAATACCTCACTTATACCCCCGACCAATACCTCACCTACACCCGAACAATACCTTACTTATACACCAGACCAATACCTCACTTATACCCCTGAGCAATACCTCACCTACACCCGACCACATACCTCAACTACACCCGACCAATACCTCACCAACACCCGACCAAACCAATACCTCACCTACACCCGACCAATACCTCACCTACACCAGACCAATACCTCACCTGCACGTACGATCTATTGTGACTCCATTGTGACTCTATTGTAACTAGAGAAGTAGAGAAGTTCTAGCTCAGTGAATTACGAGCAGAACTGAACATATGATGTTGTAAGACTCTGTAATTGTGCCGTAAAATGAGCAAGACAAGTGTCGTACCCTGAGTAAGACGAGTGTCGTACCCTGAGTAAGACGAGTGTCGTACCCTGAGTAAGACGAGTGTCGTACCCTGAGTAAGACGAGCGTCGTACCCTGAGTAAGACAAGTATCGTACCCTGAGTAAGACGAGTGTCGTACCCTGAGTAAGACGAGTGCCATACCCTGAGTAAGACGAGTGTCGTACCCTGAGTAAGACGAGTGTCGTACCCTGAGTAAGACGAGTGTCGTACCCTGAGTAAGACGAGTGTCGTACCCTGAGTAAGACGAGTGTCGTACCCTGAGTAAGACGAGTGTCGTACCCTGAGTAAGACGAGTGTCGTACCCTGAGTAAGACGAGTGTCGTACCCTGAGTAAGACGAGTGTCGTACCCTGAGTAAGACGAGTGTCGTACCCTGAGTAAGACGAGTGTCGTACCCTGAGTAATACGAGTGTCGTACCCTGAGTAAGACGAGTGTTGTACCCTGAGTAAGACGAGTGTCGTACCCTGAGTAAGACGAGTGTCGTACCCAGAGTAAGACGAGTGTTGTACCCTGAGTAAGACAAGTGTCGTACCCTGTGCAAGACAAGTGTCATACCCTGAGTAAGACAAGTGTCGTACCCTGTGCAAGACAAGTGTCGTACCCTGAGTAAGACGAGTGTCATACCCTGAGTAAGACAAGTGTCGTACCCTGAGTAAGACGAGTGTTGTACCCTGAGTAAGACGAGTGTCGTACCCTGAGTAAGACAAGTGACGTACCCTCAGTAAGACGAGTGTCGTACCCTGAGTAAGACGAGTGTCGCACTCCTTGAGTAAGACGAGGTCGTGACCCTGAGTAAGACGAGTGTCGTAGACTTCGAGTAAGACGAGCGTTGTACCCTTGAGTAAGACGAGTTAAATTTGAGCGATGAAAGTGTCGTACCCTGAGTAAGCATTTGTGCGTCGTACCCTGAGTAAGACGTAGTGTTGTACCCTGAGTAAGACGAGGTCGCACTTGAGTAAGACGAGTGTTGTACCCTGAGTAAGACGAGTGTTGTACCCTGAGTAAGACGGCGGTCGCATTCCTGAGTAAGACGAGTGTTGTAAATTCTGAGTAAGACAAGGTCAGACCTCTGAGAAGACGAGTGTCGTGACCTGAGTAAGACGAGTGTCGCACTGAGTAAGACGAGGTTGCACCCTGAGTAAGACGAGAAAGTGCTGTACTCCTGAGTAAGACGCAGTGTCGCACTTCAGTAAGACGAGGTGTTGTACCTCAGTAAGACGAAAGTGACGACCTGAGTAAGACGAAAGCGTACCCCTGGAGTAAGACGAGTGTCGTACCTGAGTAAGACGAGTGTTGTACCTCGAGTAAGACGAAAGATGTACCCTGAGTAAGATTTAGTGTTGTACCCTGAGTAAGACGAGTGTCGTACCCTGAGTAAGACGAGTGTCGTACCCTGAGTAAGACGAGTGTTGTACCCTGAGTAAGACGAGTGTCGTACCCTCAGTAAGACGAGTGTTGTACCCTGAGTAAGACGAGTGACGTACCCTGAGTAAGACGAGTGTTGTACCCTGAGTAAGACGAGTGTCGTACCCTGAGTAAGACGAGTGTCGTACCCTGAGTAAGACGAGTGATGTACCCTGAGTAAGACGAGTGTCGTACCCTGAGTAAGACGAGTGTCGTACCCTGAGTAAGACGAGTGACGTACCCTGAGTAAGACGAGTGTCGTACCTGTATAGATATGTACATACCAAGATATGTGAATACGCCTGACGCCAGGACTCTTGTTACCATTCATTGTACCATTTATTCACATGTCTGTATTACTACATATTATTATAGCATGTCTGATGTCTATGCTTATGTCTAATGCCTATGTCCATTTACTATGTCCCGATGTACTATGTCTATACCGCGCTAGTCGAGTAATTAGAAGACCTCATTTATTGTCCTAGTAATGTCTAGCAACTCTCTTTGCCTAGCTAGCTAATTTCCCTCAGATCAGCCTCGGCCTACCTACGGTCCGGGGTCCCTAGTAACCGCTCCTGTATCGGTTGGCTATCACGCCCAATCTTGTACGCTTATTGAATATATCTACTGCTCGTGCCCTGGAGTTTCAAGAACCTTGTCTAGGATTACATCCACCACACCACATGGCGCAGTCTGAGTAGCTCCAACACGACAGTTTACAAGCCTCAAGAGCCGGCCCCGTCTGTTTCCGGCCTCGTCTGTTTCCCGCCCAGAAGATATACTCCACAGTGCCCCTGGATTTAAAGTGCTTTGTGACCTTGTGAAGTGCCCTAAGTGAAGTGCAGTGCCTTTCATGTCTCTTTGCTATGTTTCTGCGGCCCTACAGGTAGCAGACACGCCTTCAGCCCAGTTTCCAAGACAGCACTTCCGGCATACACCCCCCATCCACGGAGGCTCGCAAGCCACTGCCCGCGTCCCCTCCCACTGAACCAGCATCTCGCCCGGGCGCGCGGAGGAATACACCGCCGCTAGCCGCCTCCTCTCACTTCACAAATATTACAGTCAGTACTCTTTTACTTGCCAGCCAGTTCCTGCACTTAAGCAAATCCATTGGCGAAAATATAGCACTTCACCTTATTCTCCTTGTCTTTCCCATCGCAACAATACCAAGCACGAGATGTCTGACCACGACGATTTGCTGGGAAATTTATATGAGGATTATGAGGAAGACGACGCCTCACAGACCCTCCCACCCCCCCTCACGCCTCACACGCCGGGCGCGCCAAATTCAAAGGATGGGAGCCAGGATATACGTCAGTTAATCCACTTCCTACAAGTTTCTCAAGAGAAGGAAGCCCAAAGACGTCGATTAGAGGAGGAAAAACGACGTCAAGAGGAATTGTCAAGACAGTCAGAGGAATCAGCTTACCGCCTTCAACTTCAACAACAACACCAAGCTGATAACCGCAAATTCCTGGACCTATTGGAATTGCTGGCAACGAGGACGACTTCACCAGCTGCCACAACCAACTCGCCAGCTTCAGCCTCTTCATCTATCCTTCAGACAACGCCTCCTCACACGTCACCTATCTCCCCTAGGTATGCCTCAGTGTCTTCTCAACCACCTGTTCCAGTCTCAACTCTCGTCGACCTCTCCGTGCCTCCTCCACCGCCTGCCGCCTTTACCTGTTCGGCCTTGGGCATTTCACCCTCATGACGGACCATCGCCCGCTCATACCCATTCTTAATCACTACACGTTGGACGCCATCGAAAATCCTCGCCTCCAACGTCTCAAAGAGAAGACCGCCCCTTACGTCTTTACAGCTGTGTGGCGCGCCGGGAAGCTTCTGTGCATACCAGACGCCCTCTCCCGAGCCCCTGTTAGTCGCCCCACACCCGAAGATGAAGTCGACTGTACCACGGCCGCTGCTCACGTTCGGTCTTTAGTGACACACACAGCCACTTCTCTTGCTGACAAGACGACGACGACGCCCTCCATCGAAGACGATAGGACTCTCCAGGAGCTTCGCATCGCCGCCGCTCAAGACCCGGCATACGTCCAACTCCTCGACTACGTCTCCGCTGGATTCCCCACCAACCGCTACGACATTCACGCCTCCGCCCTCCCCTTCTGGAAGCTAAGGGATAGCCTCTATGCGGACGGAGAGCTGGTGTTGTACGGCCCCAGGATCGTCGTTCCCGCTGCCCTCCGCCGGCGCACCTTATCCCGCCTCCATGACAGCCACCGCGGCGTTGAAGCCACCAGGCGCAGAGCCCGTCAGACCGTCTTCTGGCCTGGTATTGACGCCGATATTAAGAGCACGGTTGAGGCCTGTGAGCCTTGCCAGCAACTCCAACCCAGCCAGCAACAAGAGCCGTACCTGTGCAATGACCTCCCAAAGCGGCCCTTTGAGTCCGTGTCCGCCGACTTCTTTAATGTGGCCGGAAAGTCTTTCCTGGTGGTCGCCGACAGGCTCTCTGGATGGCCCGTGGTAGTTCCCTGTGGTCGGGACACCACCTCTTCCAGGGTCATCCGGATGTTTTGTTGCTTCTTCCGGGAAGTCGGAGTGCCTCTCCGCCTCCGAACCGACGGTGGGCCCCCGTTCAATAGCCACGAGTTCAAGAGCTTCGCCGAACGCTGGGGCGTCCACCACATCGTCACCTCCCCTCATTACCCGCAGGCGAATGGCCACGCCGAGGCAGCGGTAAAGTCCGTAAAATACCTCATCCTCAAGACAGCACCGACGGGGAACCTGGACTGCGAGGAGTTCGACAGGGGCCTACTGGAACTCCGTAACACCCCTACCCCTGCCGGACGCTCTCCTGCCCAGGTGTTGTATGGCCGCCCCCTTCGTACTTGTGTGCCTGCCCACCCCCAGTCCTTCTTAGATGAATGGCAGATCAAGGCGGACGAGTGTGACCGCCGTGAGGCTGCCCGGATGGCCCAAGTGACAAGCCACTATGACGCCCAAGCCCGCCCCCTTCCCAGGTTGGCCGTCGGCCAGCAAGTACGAATCCAGGACCCGACGTCACACCGCTGGGACAAGGTTGGGGTCGTCATGGGCCGTGGCGAGCCTCGTTCGTACCAAGTCCGCCTCCCCAGTGGTCGTGTGTGGTGGCGAAACAGACGCCACCTCCGCCCAGTGCCATCCTCTAGTGACGAACCTTCCTCCCCGTCCCCTGTGTCCCCTTGCCCAGACCAGGAACGAAGGTCGTCAGTTGATCCTCCCATTGTCCCTCGCCGCTCCCCCCGACTCATGGAAAAAGAGTCCGTAGCCGCTCGAGATTGCACTACGAGCGTAAAGGGGGAGGGAGGTGTATAGATATGTACATACCAAGATATGTGAATACGCCTGACGCCAGGACTCTTGTTACCATTCATTGTACCATTTATTCACATGTCTGTATTACTACATATTATTATAGCATGTCTGATGTCTATGCTTATGTCTAATGCCTATGTCCATTTACTATGTCCCGATGTACTATGTCTATACCGCGCTAGTCGAGTAATTAGAAGACCTCATTTATTGTCCTAGTAATGTCTAGCAACTCTCTTTGCCTAGCTAGCTAATTTCCCTCAGATCAGCCTCGGCCTACCTACGGTCCGGGGTCCCTAGTAACCGCTCCTGTATCGGTTGGCTATCACGCCCAATCTTGTACGCTTATTGAATATATCTACTGCTCGTGCCCTGGAGTTTCAAGAACCTTGTCTAGGATTACATCCACCACACCACAGTACCCTGAGTAAGACGAGTGACGTACCCTGAGTAAGACGAGTGACGTACCCTGAGTAAGACGAGTGTCGTACCCTGAGTAAGACG
>NW_024756871.1:1852326-1860370 GCF_018991925.1 Homarus americanus
CTTAACCTGTCTCTGTACTCAAGGTTCCTAATGCCAGGGATTAATCTTGTCATTCTCCTCTGAATTCTTTCTAAGGATTCTATATCCATTCTGTGATGCGGTGACCAGAATTGAACTGCGTAATCCAAGTGAGGTCTCACAAGCGCAAGATGACCTCGCTAGTCTTGTAACTAACACTCCTTTGTATGAACCCAAGTACTTTATTAGCCTTGTTACGAGCAAAAACACATTGTTTACTTGGCTTAAGATTCCTTCTTATCATTACTCCTAAATCTCTCTCGCAGTCGGATTTCTCAATAACATCGTTGTTCATCTGGTATCTGGTTTCCCTGTTTACATCTCCTATACTGAGTACTTTACATTTGTCCACGTTGAATTTCATCTGCCATTTTTCAGACCATTCAAAAAATTTGTTTAGATTTTCCTGTGGTTTTGCACAGTCCTTGTCAGATTTAATTACACGTCCTATTTTAGTGTCATCAGCAAATTTACTTATGTTGCTATCTATGCCGATATCTATGTCGTTTATGTATATAATAAATAATAATGGTCCAAGTAGTGAGCCTTAGGGAACTCCACTAGTGACGTTGCTCCAATGGGATTTAGTGCCGTTAATGCTCAATCTCTGTTTCCTGTCCTGTAACCACGCCCTAATTCATTTTAGAATATCACCTTTAATGCCATGAGCCTCTACCTTTCTTAATAGTCTTTCGTGGGGGACTCTGTCGAAGGCTTTGCTAAAGTCGAGATATACCACATCATAATTGTGACCCTCGTCCACTGATGCGAAAACTGATGAAAAGAATGTTAATAGATTAGCTATGGTATGGGCCAACTTAACAGTTGACCTGGCTGCTCCGAGAGGAGCGCCAGGTACGTCTTGACCCTTCGGTGTGAATGAGTGTGATTGTGTGTGTGTGTGGGTTCATCATCTTACACAGAACAAGAAAGTGCTTCACGAGTCACTTATCACCATTTATGTCAGCATCTCACCCTGATATACATATTTTCACTAGACCACACGACCCAACATTAGCACACACGCACACACTCACACATTGACCAGGATAGCAATCGATGATGCGTCTAGCAATGGGAAGGAGAGTTAAGTAGTGTTGTGGATGGCGAGTCACGGTTAAAATATTTTTGTTGTAATTAAGACCTCTCAATCCTCCCCTCCCACATCCCACTCCCACCCCCTCCAACCCACCCCCATCCACCACCCACCCACGACCCCCCTACCACTCCCCCATCCCCATCTAACCCCCAACCCCCTACCCTCCTTTGCTGCCCTGTGATATGATGCGTCCCAGTGCTGATGGGATGCACTAGGACTGGAGTGTAATAGGACTGGGATGTCGTAGAACTGGGCTGAAGTAGAGCTGGGGTGTAGTGGGACTGGGGTGTTGATCTGCAATTTTTTTTGCATTTCGTAAGCTTTATTTTTTAACAAGCCGTTCTTTAGATTGCGGAGTTTGCCCTGGGCCGCTGCTTTCTTCTTAGGGAAGGTATAAGTTTTAGTCCGAGACTGGGGTTTGTTCTGCCAGTCAATAAAAGTAGCACGTTTACCATCGACGAGTACTGTACAGTCATAATCCAAAGTTTCGACACCCCCCTGGCTGGGTGTTCGCCGAGGCCATGGTTGAGGTAAGGCTGGGTGATCGGACACGGACTTTCCACCACCCCGAGATTCACAGCACACGAGCATGGAAGGAAATTTTTACGAAATTTGACATGACATGCACCTGCATAACAAAATTTAATTCATAACATTGTTGGCACACATAACGATAGCAAGTTAGGAGTGAGGCATGAAAAACTTGGGCTGTTCTCGACCCAGTTATGAAATATGAATATTGTCGCGATCCCAATATCCTTTATACTTGGGGAGTGAATCCTACCCCAAGTTATTAACAAATAAAGGTACAAATAGGGAACACGGCAATAATTATCTCCACCAAATACCTACTCAACTAAATGTACTTGAAAAAGTAAGAACAGTTGAAATAAGTGAATCATAAAAGGGAAGATAATTAATTAATTCAATTTATGTTTTAAAGGGAGTAATGATTAGCAAACATGAATTTAAGGGAATAAGTAATTGTATAATAAAATAAGAGTGATGCCGGAAGGGCAAAAATATGCTGTAAGGAGTTAGACCAAACAAATATTACTTAACATTACTATATTACACAAGACATACGAAATATATATATACAACAATCAATACAAAATGATTATCCCTACCAAACAGGAGATACCTTACCACCAGGATCCCTTCCTAGGCCTAACTAAACGTGTCACTAATACCTGATACCCCTAGGGCATTGCAGAAAACTTGATAAAGCACTAGACAAGGGTCAAGGCTAGATAACGAATAGACACGTCTAACCTATGCCACGGATTTTCGCTACTGGGGAAGCGTGGGTACGCCGGTAACGCCGCTGAGAGCGCGTCACATAATCACGTGATCTAGACATTTGCTGGATATTTTATATAATTAATTAATATTACTCTTGAGTTGACTTAACAGAGTAAGACAATGATGCATATAAATTACATACATAAATATACAATTAACCTAAATAACTAAGAACAATAATAATATAATAAGTACAATTAACAAATTATTAGTAGCTTGTGTGAAATGGAAGCGTGAACAGATGCCTCAAGCTATGCGAGATCCCGAGCGCCACAGGCACGTGACAATATTGATAAGTATCACGTCATAGGACGTCATAGATATTTATCATTCAGATGAAGAAAAAAAATCATATGCGTAGCTGGTTGTAATATTTGTGACCTCTGTGCCATAACTCTCATAATCCGGGACATTACGAAGTGAAATTTAGACACTAAAAGCAGCAGTAGACAGGAAACAAGGTCTTCGGCAAAGTCGCTGCTCCGGACCAGACAAAAATTATTTGGGTGATACCATGATTAATGTGAATTGCAACATTCCAAGCCAAAATACTCCAATGTAGTTACTGATACACCATTAAATACTGTAAGCATGACTATATGAATTCCTAGTATGTGTGAAACCATATTATTCACAGGGTTATGGTAATATCTATACATGTATAGGCCTCACCTTGTCGACTGACCGCTCACTCCCTCTTGACGAAATTCGGCCGACGACGGTCACCCTTTACATATGCTGCCCTGATGATTCATGTGTAATACGAGGACTCGCATCTAGTGGTGCCAAACCAGTGTTTTGGGACCGAGCAAAGTTTTTCATGCTCCAATCTTAACATGTTATTGTTATGTGTGGCAACAATGTTATGAATGCAGTTGTTATGCAAGTTGATGCCATGTCAAAGTTTGTAATAAGTTCCTTCCTGTGCTCGTGTGCTATGAGTCTCGGAGTGTTGTGGTGGTGGAATGTGAACCTCACCATCGTAGTGCCTCGTTACCACATTGCTGAACTAGTCTGCGTTCATCACCCGGCCTTACCTCAATCCTGGCCTCGGCGAACACGCTGCCAGGGGAGGGGGTGTAGAAACTTTGGATTGTGATTGTACATTGATTTCCGGGTCATTTTCATCAAACAAGTCCTGGTGTATTCTTTCGATCTGGCCAATGTCTAGGATACGCCACTCGGATTTGGGACGTTTGTTGTTGGGTTATTGTTCAGCCCATCCTCGAGCTGCTCTTTGAAAGCATGTGCTTTCCCTTGATACTCCAGTCGCTTGGTGTTAAAACCCCTTTCGGAGGCTTGTTGCCTTCGCCGGTTTGGGGCGACGCGAATGCAGAGTTTGGACTGAGGAGATGATGATCTGTGTCACAGTGATCTGAGCCACGCATTGGTAGGGTGGTGAGGAGATCTCGGCGATCTCTTTCTCTGTCAGTGATATAGTCAATAAGATGCCAATGTTTGGATCGTGGGTATTGTCAAGAACCCTTGAACTTGTCGGCCTGCCTGAACAAGGTGTTGGTGATAGTGAGATTGTGTTCAGCACACTTGCTGAAGAGGAGTAGGCCGATGGGATTACACTTAGCTACTCCGTTTCTCCCTATGATTCCCTGACATATGTCAGCATCTCAGCCAACTTTGGCACTGAAGTTACCTAGGAGTACAACCATAAAAGGCCTCCTTGATATCACCTCAGTGGGACTGAGTGTCATGAGGCGCTTGTTGATTCCAATAGGCATTTAGTTAGCCTATGTCGGATAGATTGGCGAATGGCAAAGCCAACTCCACAAATGCGGTTTCTCTCTGCAGCAGGCTTACCCTTCCAGAAGACGATATAGTCGGACCCCGTTCTGTGAGTGACTCTTGTCCGGGACTCACTCTTGCCACAATGGCGGTTCTTCTTTCAGGACGCTCATTTGTGCTAGTATCCAGAAGTGGATGTTCAGCACCTTTGCTTTTTATAAATACACCCCAATGAATAACACCAATTTATTCACGACTAGATCACTTAGGTTGCAACTACCACAGGGGCCGAGCCAGGATCAGCTGATTCAGCAAAATCCGCTCGCTCTCTCTCACGCCCTAGGGAGGGTCAGTCCACTTACTACCACTAGACAGGGAAGTTGAACACTTAACACCAAGTGTATCTCAGTGATATTCACAACACTTCCCTGGAGAGAATTCACATTATATTCTCTGAGATTGTACCTGTGTATTTACCTGCTTTCAGCAATAAAAGAGAAAACACCCAGAAGTGTTTACATCAAACCCTGCCACTTAAGAGTTCCAAAACCTAATTAAAACAATTAGTGCGATACCAAAACAACTATCACCGGGTCCCGACACTCCAAGCAGCTACCATAAGTAGTTGTATAGTTTGTTTTTGCTTTGATTTGTGATTATGATTATGCTTTCAACCACATTAGGATGACCTTACTGGGTGCGGTTGCCCAGTCAGGTTGGTTTTTTAGGCAGGTTATGTTTAGGGCACCTTTTCTAACCCCCTTCCCCTGTGGGGTGAGCATAGTGGCTCCAGGTAAGGGCTGCTAAGTTGCACCGACCGGATTGCACTGCCTCCTATATCCCAGGGCATAAATAACCTTCTTATCTATGCCGCCCATGTGCAGAGTTGTCACTAAAGTTTCCCGGCAGTCATCTCTCCCAATCCCCGTCGCCACTCCTCTGTCGCCATAGGACTTTTGGGGGCATAGGGGTTTTGGTTGTGTTAGGTTAGTGTCGAGGGGTCATTGGTTTTGTTAGGTTAGTGTCGAGGCAGCCATTGGTTGAGTTAGGTAAGTGTCTGAGGCCATTGGTTGTGTTAGGTTAGTGTCAAAGGGCCATTGGTTGTGCTAGGTTTAGTGTCGAGGGGCCATTGGTTGTGTTAGGTTAGTGTCAAGGGGCCATTGGTTGTGTTAGGTTATGTCAAGGGGCTATTGGTTGTGTTAGGTTAGTGTCTTGGGGCCATTGTTTGTGTTAGGTTACTGTCTAGGGGCCATTGGTTGTGTTAGGTTAGTGTCGAGGCGGCCATTGGTTGTGTTAGGTTAGTGTCGAGGTGCCATTGGTTGTGTTAGGTGTCTGAGGCCATTGGTTGTATTAGGTTAGTGTCGAAGGCGCTGTTGGTTGTGTTAGGTTAGTTGAGAGTGCCTGGGGCGGGGGCATTGGTTGTGTTAGGTTAGTGTCAAGGGGCCATTGGTTGTGTTAGCTTAGTGTCAAGGGGCTATTGGTTGTGTTAGGTTAGTGTCTTGGGGCCATGGTTTGTGTTAGTTTACTGTCTAGGGGCCATTGGTTGTGTTAGGTTAGTGTCGAGGCGGCCATTGGTTGTGTTAGGTTAGTGTCGAGGGGGCCATTGGTTGTGTTAGGTAAGTGTCTGAGGCCATTGGTTGTGTTAGGTTAGTGTAGAGAGACCTGTTGGTTGTATTAGGTTAGTTTAGAGTGTCTGGAGCGGGGGCATTTGTTGTTTTAGGTTAGTGTCAAGTGGCCATTGGTTGTGTTAGGTTAGTGTCGAGGGGCCATTGGCTGTGTTAGGTTAGTGTCACGGGCCAATATTGTGTTAGGTTAGTGACAAGGGTCATTGGTTGTGCAGGGGTTAGGTGTCAAGGGGCCATTGGTTGTGTTAGGTTAGTGTCAAGGGCGTTGTTGGTTCTGTTACGTTAGTTTAGAGTGTCTGGGGCGGGAGCATTGGTTGTGTTAGGTTAGTGTCAGGGCAATTGGTTGTGTTTGGTTAGTGTCAAGGGGCCATTGGTTGTGTTATGTTAGTGTCTGGGCCATTGGTTGTGTTAGGTTGGTGTCGAGGGGCCATTGGTTGTGTTAGGTTAGTGTCAGGGGCCATTGGTTGTGTTAGGCTAGTGTCAGGGGCCTTCGGTTGTGGGTTAGTGTCCTGAGGCCATTGGTTGTGTTAGGTTAGTGTCGAGGCTGTTGGTTGTGTTAGGTTAGTTTAGAGTTTCTGGGGAGGGGCATTGGTTGTGTTAGGTTAGTGTAGAGGGGCTATTGGTTGTGTTATGTTACTGTCGAGGGGCCATTGGTTGTGTTAGGTTAGTGTCAAGGGGCCATTGGTTGTGTTAGGTTAGTGACAAGGGCCATTGGTTGTGTTAGGTTAGTGTCAAGGGGCCATTGTTGAGTTAGGTCAGTGTCAAGGGGCCATTGGTTGTGTGAAGTTAGTTTCAAGGGACATTGGTTGTGTTAGGTTAGTGTCTGAGGCCATTGGTTATGTTAGTGGGCCATTGGTTGTGTTAGGTTAGTGTCAAGGGGCTTTGGTTTGTGTTAGGTTAGTGTCAGGGACATTGGCTGTGTTACGTTAGTGTCAAGGGCCATTGGATGTGTTAGGTTAGTGTCGGGGCCATTGGTTTGTGTAGGTTAGTTTAGGTGTCTGGGGCGGGGCATTGGTTGTGTTAGGTTAGTGTCAAGGGGCTATTGTTTGTGTTAGGTTAGTGTCAGTGGGCCATTGGTTGTGTTAGGTTAGTGTCAAGGGGACATTGGCGTTAGTGTCAAAGGGGACATTGGCTGTGTTACGTTAGTGTCAGGGGCCATTGGATGTGTTAGGTTAGTGTCGAGGGCTGATGGTTGTGTTAGGTTGGTTTAGAGTGTCTGGGGCGGGGGCATTGGTTGTGTTAGGTTAGTGTCAAGGGGCTTTGGTTGTGTTAGGTTAGTGTTAGTGGGCCATTGGTTGTGTTAGGTTAGTGTCAAGGGACATTGGCTGTGTTACGTTATGTCAAGGGGCCATTGGATGTGTTAGGTTAGTGTCGAGGGGCCTTGGTTGTGTTAGGTTAGTGTCAAGGGGCCATTGGTTCTGTTGGGTTAGTGTCAAGGGGCTATTGGTTGTGTTGGTTAGTGTCTTGGGCCATTGTTTGTGTTAGGTTACTATCTAGGGGCATTTGGTTGTGTTAGGTTAGTGTCGAGGCGGCCATTGGTTGTGTTAGGTTAATGTCGAGGGCCATTGGTTGTGTTAGGTTAGTGTCGAGGGCCATTGGTTGTGTTAGGTAAGTGTCTGAGGTCTTGGTTGTGTTAGGTTAGTGTCAAGGTGCATTGGTTGTGTTGGGTTAGTGTCAAGGGGCCTTGGTTGTGTTAAGTTTGTGTCAACGGGCCATTGGTTGTGTTAGGTTAGTGTCAAGCGGCCTTTGGTTGTGTTAGGTTAGTGTCGAGGGGCCATTGGTTTGTGTTAGGTTAGTGTCAAGGGGCCATTGGTTGTGTTAGGTTAGTGTCAGGGGCCATTGGTTGTGTTAGGTTAGTGTGTAGAGGCCATTGGTTGTGTTAGGTTAGTGTCGAGGGCCATTGGTTGTGTTAGGTTAGTGTCAAGGGCCATTGGTTGTGTTAAGTTAGTGTCAAAGGGGCCTTTGGTTGTGTTAGGTTAGTGTCGAGGGGCTGTTGGTTGTGTTAGGTTAGTTTAGAGTGTCTGGGGAGGGCATTGGTTGGTTGTTAGTTTATTGTTCATGAGGCTTTGGTTGTGTTAGGTTACTGTCAAGGGGCCATTGGTTATTTTAGGTTTGTGACAGGGGCCATTGGTTGTGTTGAGTGTCAAGTGGCCTTTGGTTGTGTAGGTTTGTGTCGAGGGCCATTGGTTGTGTTAGGTTAATGTCAAGGGGCCATTGGTTGTGTTGGGGTTAGTGTCAAGGGCCATTGGTTGTGTTA
>NW_024756871.1:1860470-1871825 GCF_018991925.1 Homarus americanus
CCACCCAACACAACCAATGGCCCCTCGACACTAACCTAACACAACCAATGGCCCTTGACACTAACCTAACACAACCAATGGCCCTTGACACTAACCTAACACAACCAATGGCCCTCGACACTAACCTACAAACCAATGGCCCTTGACACTAACCTAACACAACCAATGCCCCTCAGACACTAAACTAAACACAACCAATAGCCCTCGACACTAACCTAACACAACCAATGGCCCTCAGACACTAACCAACACAACCAAGGCCCTCGACACTAACCTAACACAACCAATGGCCCTGACACCAACCTAACAACCAATGGCCCCTACAATCCAATAAACACAACCAATGGCCCTCGACACTAACCTAACACAACCAATGGCCCCTTGACACTAACCTAACACAACCAATGGCCCCTTGACACTAACCTAACACAAACCAATGGCCCCTCGACACTAACCTAACACAACCAATGGCCCTCAGACACTAACCTAACACAACCAAAGCCCCCTTGACACTAACCTAACACAACCATGGCCCCTTGACACTAACCTAACACAAACCATGGCCCCTGACACTAACCTTAACACAACCAGCCCCTTGACACTAACCTAACAAACCAATGGCCCCTTGACACTAACCTACACAACCAATGGCCCCTGACACTAACCTAACACAACCAATAGCCCCTGACACTAACCTAACACAACCAATGCCCGCCCCAGACACCTAACTAACCTAACACAACCAACGGCCCTCGACACTAACTCCAACACAACCAATGGCCCTTGACACTAACCTAACACAACCAATGGCCCCTCGACACTAACCTAACACAACCAATGGCCCCTTGACACTAACCTAACACAACCAATGGCCCTCGACACTAACCTAACACAACCAATGGCCCCTCAGACACGAAACTAACCTAACACAACCAATGGCCTCGACAACTAACCTAACACAACCAATGGCCTCTGACACTAACCTAACACAACCAAAGGCCCCTTGACACTAACCTAACACAACCAATGGCCCCTGACACTAACCTAACACAACCAATGGCCCCTTGACACTAACCTAACACAAACCAATAGCCCCTTGACACTAACCTAACACAACCAATGCTCCTCCCAGACACTAAACTAACCTAACACAACCAACAGCCTCGACACTAACCTAACACAACCAATGGCCTCTGACACTAACCTAACACAACCAATGGCCCTTGACACTAACCTAACACAACCAATGGCCCTCAATACAACCTAACACAAACCAATGGCCCCTTGACACTAACCTAACACAACCAAATGCCCCTAGACACTAACCTAACACAACCAATGGCCCTCAAGACACCCCTAACTCCAAACCAATAGCCCCTGACACTAACCTAACACAAACCAATAGCCCTCGACACCACCCAACACAACCAACAGCCCCACTAACCAACACAAACCAATGGCCCCTCGACACTAACTAACAACACAACCAATGGCCCCTTGACACTAACCTAACACAAACCATGGCCCTCGACACTAACCTAACACAACCAATGGCCTCTGACACTAACCCAACACAACCAAAGCCCCTTGACACTAACCTAACACAACCAATGGCCCCTGACACTAACCTAACACAACCAATGGCCCATTGACACTAACCTAAAACAAATCAAATGCCCCCGCCGCAAACTCCAAACTAACCTAACACAACCAACAGCCTCACACTAACCTAACACAACCAATGGCCTCAGACACTAACCTAACACAACCAATGGCCCCTGACACTAACTCCAACACAACCAATGGCCCCTCGACACTAACCTAACACAACCAATGGCCCCAGACACTAAAACAAACCAATGGCCCCAGACACCTAACCTAACACACAACCACAGCCCCTTGACACTAACCTAACACAACCAATGGCCCCTTGACACTAACCTAACACAACCAATGCCCCATCTCAACTAACCTAACAACAACACCCGACACTAACCCTAACACAACCAATGGCTTCAGACACCTAACACAAACCAATGGCCCTCGACACTAACCTAATACAACCAATGGCCCTTGACACTAACCTAACACAAACCAATGGCCCCTTGACACTAACCTAACACAACCATAGCCCCTTGACAATAACCTAACACAACCAATGCCGCCCCAGACAAAACTAACCTAACACAAACCAACAGCCCCTGACACTAACCTAACAACCAACAGCCCCTTGACACTAACCTAACACAACCAATGGCCCTTAGACACTAACCCAACATAACCAATGGCCTTGACACTAACCTAACACAACCAATGGCCACTTGACATAACCTAACAACAACCAATGGCCCTTGACACTAACCTAACACAACCAACGCCCCTTGACACTAACCTAACACAACCAATGGCCCTTGACACTAACCTAACACAACCAATTGCCCTCGACACAAACCTAACACAACCAATGGCCCCTTGACACTAACCCAGCACAACCAATGGCCCCTGACACTAACCTAACACAACCAACAATGGCCCCGACACTAACCTAACACAACCAATGGCCCCTTGACACTAAACCTAACACAACCAATGGCCTCAGACACTTACCTAACACAATCAATGGCCCCTAAACACAAACCTAACAGAACCAATGGCCCCCATTCACAAACCTAACACACCCAATGGCCTCAGACTCTAACCTAACACAACCAATGGCCCCTTGACACCAACTTAACACAACCAATGGCCCTTGACACTAACCTAACACAACCAATGACCCTCGACACTAAACCTAACACAACAAATCGCCCCTTGACACTATCCTAGCACAACCAATGGCCCTTGACACTAACCTAACACAACCAATGGCCCATCTCACTAACCTAACACAACCAATGGCCTCTTGACACTAACCTAACACAACCAATGGACCCTTGACACTAACCTAAGACAACCAATAGCCCTTAACACAACCAATGGCCCTCGACACTAAACGTAACACAACCAATGGCCCCTTCAAACAAACAAAACACAACCAATGGCCCCTTGACAGTAACCTAACACAACCAATGACCCTTGACACTAACCTAAGACAAACCATTGCCCCTTGACACTAACCTAACATAACCATGGCCCCTTGACGCTAAACCTAACACAACCAATAGCCTCTTGACAATAACCTAACACATCCATTGACCCTCGACACTAACCTAGCAACAACCAATGGCAACTTGACACTAACCTAACACAACCAATGGCCCTTGACACTAGCCTAAACAACCAATGGCCCCGTGACACTAACCTAACACAACCGATGGTCCTTGACATTAACCTAACACAAACCAATGGCCACTAGACACTAACCTAACAACAAACAATGGCAACTTGACACTAACCTAACACAACCAATGGCCCCTTGATAAACCTAAAACACCCAATGGCCCCTTGACACTAACCTAACACAACCAATGGCCCCTTGACACTAACCTAACACAACCAATGGCCCCTTGTCACTAACCTAACACAACCAATAGCCCCTTGACACTAACCTAACACAACCACTGCCCTTGACACTAACCTAACACAACCAATAGCCCCTAGACACTAACCTAACACAACCAAAGCCCCCGCCCCAGACACTCTAAACTAACCCAACACAACCAACAGCCCCCTCGACACTAACCTAACACAACCAATTGGCCTCAGACACTTACCTAACACAACATATGGCCCTCAACACTAACCTAACACAACCAATGGCCTCAGACACTAACCTATCACAATCAATGGCCCCTTGAGACTAACTTCACACAACCAATGGCCCCTTGACACTAACCTAACACAACCAATGGCCCCTCGACACTAAACCTAACACAACCAATGGCTCCTTGACACTAACCTAAAACAACCAGGCCCCTTGACACTAACCCAACACAACCACTGGCCCTTGTCAAACCTAACACAACCAATGGCCCCTAACTAACCTAGCACAACCAACAGCCCCCAATACTAACCTAACACAACCAATGGCCTCAGACACTAACCAACACAACCAAGGCCCTTGACACTAACCTAACACTACCAATGGCCCTTGACACTAACCTAACACAACCAATGGCCCCTTGACACTAACCTAACACAACCAATGGCCTCAGACACTAACCTAACACAACCAATGGCCCTTGACACAAACCACAACCATGGCCCCTTGACACTAACCAAACACAACCAATGGCCTCACACTTACCTAACACAACCAATGGCCCCCGACACTAACCTAACACAACAAATGGCCCTCGACGCTAACCTAACACAACCAATGGCCGCCGACACAAACCTAACACAATGGCCCCTAGACAGTAACCTAACACAAACAATGGCCGCAAGACACTAACCTAACACAACCAATAGCCCCTTGACACTAACCTAACACAACCAATGGCCCCGTGACACTAACCTAACACAATCAATGGCCGGAAGACACTAACCTAACACAACCAATAGCCCCTTGACACTAACCTAACACAACCAATGGCCCTCGACACTAACCTAACAACAACCAATGGCAACTTGACATTAACCTAACACAACCAATGGCCCCTTGACATTAACCTAAAATAACCAATGGCCCCTTGACATTAACCTAACACATCGAATGGCCCCTCGACACTAACCTAACAACAACCAATGGCAACTTGACACTAACCTAACACAACCAATGGCCCCTTTACACTAACCTAAAACAACAAATGGCCCCTTGACACTAACCTAACACAACCAATAGCCCCTTGACACTAACCTAATACAACCACTGGCCCCTTGACACTAACCTACCACAACCAATGGCCTCTTGACAATAATCTAACACAACCAATGCCCCTCCCAGACACTCTAAACTAACCTAACACAAACAACAGCCCCTCGACACTAACCTAACACAACTAATGGCCTCAGACGCTAACCTAACACAACCGAAGGCCCCTTGACACAAGCCTAACACAACCAATGGCCCCTTGACACTAAAGTAACACAACCAATGGCCCCTTGACACAAACCTACAACCACGCCCTTGACACTAACCTAACATAACCAATTGCCCTGACACTAACCTAACACAATCAATTCCCCGCCCGGCACCTAAACTAACCTAACACAACCAACAGCGCCCTCCACACTAACTTAACACAACCAATCCGCCCTGACACTCACCTAACACAACCAATGGCCTTGACACTAACCTACAACCACGGCCCTTGACAATAACCCAACACAACCAATAGCCCTTAACACTAACCTAAAACAACCAATGGCCCCTGACACTAACCTAACACAACCAATGGTCCCTTGACACTAACCTAACACAACCAATAGCCTTAACACTAACCTAACACAACCAATGCCCCCGTCCCAGACACTCTAAACTAACCTAACACAACCAACAGCCCACTGACACTAACCTAACACAACCAATGGCCTCAGACACTTACCTAACACAACCAATGGCCCCTCGACACTAACCTTACACAACCAATGGCCCCCCAACACTAACCTAACACAACCAATGGCCCCAAGACACTAACCTAACTCAACAATAGCCTTGACACTAACCAAACACAACAAATGGCCCGTTGACAATAACCTAACACAACCAATGGCCCTCGACACTAAACCTAACACAACCAATAGCCCCTTGACACTAACCTAACACAACCAATGGCCCTCTCACTAACTCTAACACAACCAATGGCCCCTTGACACTAACCTAACACAACCAATGGACCCTTGACACTAACCTAAGACAACCAATAGCCCCTAACACAACCAATGGCCCCTCAACACTAAAAGTAACAAACCAATGGCCCCAGACACTAACCTAACACAACCAATGACCCTCGACACTGTTAACCCAACAAATCGCCCCTTGACACTAACCTAGCACAACCAATAGCCCCTTGACACTAACCTAACCACGGCCCTTGTCACTAACCTAACACAACCAATGGCCACTTGACACTAACCTCACACAACCAATGGCCCTTGACACTAACCTAAGACAACCTAATAGCCCTAACACAACCAATGGCCCCTCGACACTAAACCCAACACAACCAATGGCCCCTTTACACAAACCAAACACAACCAATGGCCCCTTGACACTAACCTAACACAACCAATGGCCCTTATCACTAACCTAACACAACCAATGGCCCCTTGACACTAACCTAACACAAACAATGAACCCTTGAAACTAACCTAAGACACCCAATAGCCCCTGACACTAACCTAACACAACCAATGGCCCCTTGACACTAACCTAACACAACCACTGGCCTCTTGACACTAACCTAACATAACCACAGCCCCTTGACACTAATCTAACACAACCAATGGCCCTCGACACTAAACCTAACACAACCAATAGCCCCTTGACACTTACCTAACACAACCAATGCCCCCCCCCAGACGCTCTAAACTAACCAAACACAACCAACTGCCCCTCGACACTAACCCAACACAACCAATGGCCCAGACACTTACCCAACACAACCAATGGCCCCTCAACACTAACCTAACACAACCAATGGCCCCTTGACACTAACCTAACCACTGGCCTCTTGACACTAACCTAACATAACCAATAGCCCCTTGACACTAATCTAACACAACCAATGGCCCCTCGACTAAACCTAACACAAACCATGGCCCTGACACTAAACCTAACACAACCAACAGCCTCGACACTAACCTAACACAACCAATGGCCTCAGACACTAACCTAACTCCCCAAAGGCCCCTTGACACTAACCTAACACGACCAAATGGCCCCTGACACTAACCTAATACAACCACATCCCTTGACACTAACCTAACACAACCAATGCCCCTTGACACGAACTTCAACCAATGGCCCCTTGACACTATCCTAACACAACCAATGGCCCTCGACACTAACCTAACACAACCAAAGGCCCCTTGACACTAACCTAACACAACCAATGGCCCCTTGACACTAACCTAACACAACCAATGGCCCCTTGATACTAACTTAACACGACCAATAGCCCATTGACACTAACCTAACACAACACAATGCCCCACCCCAGACGCCTAAACTAACCTAACACAACCAACTGCCCCCCACTAACAACCTAACACAACCAATGGCCTCAGACACTTACCTAACACAAACCAATGGCCCTCAACACTAACCTAACACAACCAATGGCCCCTCGACACTAACCTAACACAACCAATCGCAGCCTCGACATTAACCTAACACAACCAAATGCCCTTAGACAGTAACCCAACACAACCAATGGCCCCTCGACACTAACCTAACACAACCTGTGGCCCCTCGACACTAACCTAACAACAACCAATGGCAACTTGACACTAACCTAACACAACCAATGGACCCTTGACAATAGCCTAAAACAACCAATTGCCCTTGACACTAATCTTACACAACCAATGGCCCTGACATTAACCCAACACAACCAATGGCCCCTTGACATTAACCAAACACAACCAATAGCCCCTTGACACTAACCTAACACAACCACTGGCCCCTTGACACTAACAACCCAACACAACCAATGCCCCGCCCCAGACACTCTAAACTAACCCAACACAACCAACAGCCCCCGACACTAACCTAACACAACCAATTGGCCCCAGACACTTACCTAACACAACATATGCGCCCTCGACACTAACCTAACACAAACCAATGGCCCAGACACTAAACTCACACAATCAATAGCCCCTTGAGACTAACTTCACACAAACCAATGGCCCCTTGACACTAAACAACCAATGGCCTCTGACACTAAACCTAACACAACCAATGGCCCCTGACACTAACTAACACAACCAATGCCCTGACACTAACCCAACAAAACCAATCCTAAACCAATAAAGCCCCTTGACACTAACCTAACACAACCAAAGCCCTCGACTCTAACCTAACACAACCAATGGCCCTCAGACACTAATCTAACACAACCAATGGCCCCCTCGATACTAACCTAACAACAACCAATGGCAACTTGACACTAACCTAACACAACCAATGGCCCCTTGACACTAACCTAACACAACCAATGGCCCTTGACACTAACTAACACAACCAATGGCCCCTGACACAACCAAACAACCAATGGCCCCTCGACACTAACCTAACAACAATCAATGGCAACTTGACACTAACCTATCACAACCAATGGCCCCTGACACTAACCTAAACAACAAATGGCCCTTGACACTAACCTAACACAACCAATAGCCCCTTGTCATAACCTAACACAACCACTGGCCCCTTGACACTAACCAACACAACCAATAGCCCCTTGACACTAACCTAACACAACCAATAGCCCCTTGTCAATAACCTAACACAACCACTGGCCCTTGACACTAACCTAACACAAACCAATAGCCCCTTGACATTAACCTAACACAACCAAATGCCCTAGACAGTAACCTAACACAACCAATGCCCCCTCGACACTAACCTAACATAACCAATGGCCTTTGTCACTAACCTAACACAACCAATGGCCCCTTGACACTAACCTAACAACAACCAATGGCCCTTGACACTAACCTAACACAACCAATAGCCCCTTGACAATAACCTCACAAGAACCAATGGCCCTTGACACTATCCTAACACAAACCAACAGCCCCTTGACACTAACCAAACACAACCAATGGCTCCTTGATACTACCCTAACACAACCAATGGCCCCCTCGACACTAACCTAACACAACCAATGGCCCCAAGACACAAACCTAACATAACCAATAGCCCCTTGACACTAACCTAAGACAACCAATGGCCACTGACACTAACCTAACACAACCAATGGCCCTCGATACTAACCCAACAACAACCAATGGCAACTTGACACTAACCTAACACAACCAATGGCCCCTTGACACTAACCTAAAATAACCAATGGCCCCTTGACACTAACTTAACACAACCAATGGCCCCTTGACAACCAAACACAACCAATGGCCCTCGACACTAACCTAACAACAACCAATGGCAATTGACACTAACCTCAACCAATGGCCTTGACACTACACAAACGAAACCTAACACAACCAGCAATGCACTGACACAACCTAACAACAACTAATAATTCTGAACTACTTAACCAGCGCCAAAAACCACAAGGCCAACTTTGACACTAACCTACCCAACCCAAACCACTGCACCAAAGCCCCTTCCAGACACCTAAATCAACCAAACACAAACCAACAGCCCCGGACACTAACCTAACACAAACCAATCATCCCTGACACCATCAACACAAACAACGGCCCTCGATATCACTAACTCAACCACCGGCTCAGACACTAACAACCAATGGCCCTGACACTAGAATCCTCACAACCAATGGCCTTGACACTAACATAAACTACTAACAAAACCAACGCCCTTCCACACTAACCCTAACAAAACCAATGGCCCTGATATCAAACCAACACCTGTCACAAACCCATTACAACCAAATGGCTTTGACACTAACCCACAACCTAACTCTCACACAACGAATAGCCCTTGACACTAACAACCCAACACAACCACGCAACTTGACATCTAACCCAACAAACCAATGGTCCCTTGACACTAAATACAACCAATGACATTGTAACCAAACACAACCAATGGCCCCAACAATAACCAGAAACCAACGCCCATTAACACCAACCCAACACAACCAATGCCCCTTGACATCAACCTAACACCAACCAATGGCCCCTTGACACTAACCCAACAACAAACCAATGGCAACTTGATTATTCCAACACAAACCGTATTCGACACTTAAACCTAAAATAAACCAAATGGCCCCTTGACACATAACCTAACAACAACCAATGGCCGAACCCAACACCACAGAACTATAACGCCAATCCCAACACAAACACAGCCTCGACACTAACCTAACACAAACCAAGCCCCAGACACCAACCCAACAAAGCCCTCCCCGATACACTAACCTACACAACCAATGGCCCTTGACATTAACCCCAACATAACACAAACCAAAGGCCACTTGACATCAACTTAAACCACAACCAATGCCCCACTACCTACCAGACACACTAAACTAACCTAACACAACCAACAACCCTCAACCACAAAACTAATGGCCTGACACTTACCTAACACAACCAATGGCTTGACACTCAACCAAACACAACCAAACATGCCCAATGGGTCTCTGACACTAACCTAACATAAACCAAAGGCCCTGACATTAACTACCAATAAAAACCAATGGCCCTGACACTGAACCAATAACCAAAACCATAACAAACCCTAGACATCAACCCCATAACACCTAAACTAACCCACCTAAACCAACAACATCTTGACACCAACTCCAAACACAACCAATTGCTCAGACATTTCCAATCAACCAATGTCACAACACTAACCTAACAAACCAATGACCCTCGATACACCAACCTAAACCAATCGACACACCTAACAAACCACGGCCCCTTGACACTAACCTAACACAACCAATGCCATGGCCCCAATTAAACCAAACCAACACAAACCAAATAACACCCAGACACCTAAAACTAAACTAACACAAACAAATGGCCCCCAGACACTAAACGCCCTAACACAAACTACCAATAGCCTTGACACTAACTCAACTAACATCAACCAAAACATGGCCTCAGATACAATCAAACCCAATACAAACTAACAATAACTTAGACACTTAACCCAACACAACCAAAGGCCCTTGACATAACCTAAAAACCAATGGCCTTGAACAAACCTAAAACAAACCAAGCCCCGACACTAACCCAATATAACCAGACACCAACCCAACACAAACTAATGCCCCGCCTCGACACTCTAAACTAACCAACAACCAACAGCCCTGACATTAATCTAACCCAACATAAACCAATGGCCCATTGACACTAACCTAACACAACCACGCCCTTGACACTAACCTAACACAAACCAATCGCCCCTTCGACACTAACCTAAAAACCAAATTGAGACACCAATTCCAACAAACTAATGGCCTGACACTAATAACACCCAATGCCTCAACACCAACCTAACAAACAACCAATGGCAACCTTGACACTAACTCCAACACAAACCAATGGCCCCTTGAAACTAACCTAACACAACCAATGGCCCTTGACATTAACCCAATACAACCAATGGCCCCTTGACACTAACCTAACACAACCAATGGCCCTGACACTAACCCAACACAACCAAACCTACACAAACCAACCCCACCAACCAACACAACAACAATGGCCCTTGACACTAACCCAACACAACCACAGACCCCTGACACT
>NW_024756871.1:1871925-2011925 GCF_018991925.1 Homarus americanus
GTACCCACTTGGAACCTTCAATAAGCCAGGTGCCGCACCGTTTACAACTATTAGTCAGAGATGCATGCAAATTATTTGTCAAGTCTCAAGAGTCGATGAGAGAGGAGAGAATAGCGAAAGTGGGGGAGAGAAGAGAAACGTACACAGAAAAAGAAATAGATAGAAATAGAAGAGAACAGAGAAAGAGAGATAGAAGAGAGAAAAAGTAGAAAAAACATAACAAGACAGACGTATAATAAACCATCATTTCCTTCATCTAACAACAACAGCAATAATAATAATAATAATAATAATAATAATAATAATAATAATAATAATAATAATAATAATAATAATAATAATAATAATAATAATAATAATAATAATAATAATAATAATAATAATAATAATAATAATAATAATAATAATAATAATAATGTGAGCTTCACATAAGGCTGCACACTTCTCAAATTGAAGCTGACCACACAATAGTATACAGAGTGAGTCAAGCGGTGAAAGATGGGGTTAAAAAGGGCTTTGGTCTCGGTTATTCAAGGAAAAGCAAGTTAATATTTTCTTAGTATTAGGAGTCTGCAAGAAACACCTGCAGGTATGATGAATCATGAGTGCAACTGTAAATTAGTTTTCGATGTGGTCATTGTCTTGTCCCTTAAGTACAGTAAACAAAAAAACTTCCACGTCTCCAGTATGAGGAAATGTTTACCCTATGATCCTCTGAGACTACGAACCCAAAAGAAATTTTAAAATTACACTAATATTGTTGCACTGACCTGTAAGTAAACAAGGAGAATGAGACATGTTGCCGCCCGACAGGAACATACTGGCAATCAGGATGTAGGCGACGAACAGCGCCGACACCAGGGACATGAGGCTCCTGCCGTGTAACTTGTTCCGTAGTTCTGGCACACTGGCATATGACACGAGGGTCAGGAGGAGGAACACACATGACACCAGCATTAAACTCGGGTTCACGTACTTCCTGATAATAATTAAACACGGCAACGTCTCCCACAAACAGATCAGTCCATCAGTGGAAGCTGAGCCATCCTCGCCACGAAAATTTTCCACAGTAGCGGTCAGGGGGATATGGCTTTTTGTAGGTGGAAACACTTAAGAATCCATTACTCAGCAAGAATATTTCCTTTTTTGAGCTATTAACCTGGAGATGGCCGGACAAGACGGATATCCATAAACAACTCTTAAATCAACATCAAGGGTCAAGTTATCAGGGTTATAAAATGAAGGTTTCCACAACTCATTGTCACTTGTGGCAGGAACACAAACAGATCCATTATTTAACTGATTTTCTGGACAACACTTGCGCACGTAGGTGGCGTCCCTACGCTGTCTGTGGTGGCTGGTGATGGGGTCCTCATAACAGAGTCTGACAAAGTAGTCATCTTTCCCTGCTTCCACACCCACGCAGTAATCTTGCCGCTGCTCTGAACCTTGTGAGTTGGGTGGCGACCACACTAAAGACGCTTCACCTGACAAGTATGTGAGATACGACCCATCAGTGTTCAGTTGGATCATCAGCTCCTCAAATCCTCACACGTCACATTATTAATATCTCCATCTCCTCGACCGACCACTTAATAAGCACTCCGTCCACCATGACGGGTGGTGTGAAGACATGGTTGGTTGTGGCGGTGCAAAGTTGTCAGCCCTGAGGAGAGGCTCGGGCACAGCACCGAGGTACCTTTGGAGTGAGAGGCACACGTGAGCCTCCCAGGAGTTTGGTTCCTCCTTCATGCAGCGTGTGCTCGATACAATACTGATGATATTGATGTTGTTGCCAGTACTGCCCCAGAGTCTAGGAGGGAGAACTGGTCCATTGACTCACGAGTAGAGTCGAGCACAACAAATGAGTGACCCGGGGACACTGGGGCTCCCCTGACCTTCACACTACCAAATTCATTGGTTTTGACGACAACAACGCCCCCTGTCTCAGGTCCTGCACCACCACACTGGTTGTAGTGTCTGTACACTGTGACCCATCCCACACTTGGTCCCCAAACACCAACATTTTTGCAGCGTTGCATTATATAACAGAGAGTTATACACCACACTGTCTGCTGAAGCGATGTGTTTATTGGTCCATTTTGTTGAGTAATTATATAGTAGTGGTGTGTACTCGTACTCAACGAAGTCCTGCCCAACACCTGAGGCTGTTGTCAACACCAGGGTCACCACCACTACAGTCAACACCACCTTCACTGTCATGTCTGTAACGGTACTGAAACGATCACACGAATAAAAAACACTCACTGAAGAAGATTCAGATCTCAACCTCACCGAATATTACATCACTCTTCCCAAGAGTCTTCTCGTCGTCAAAGACTAAGACGAGAATGACACACCAAGTGGGGCGTAGGAAAATAGTATACACAGGAGCTGTCTCCTCACACACACCAGTTGCCTTCGGTAACTACATTCCCGACAAATACCGCCCCGCAAAATAGCCAAACTCGTCAAATGGATTTTTTTCTTATAATAAACAAATTCACGCCTAGGTGGCTCTTGGGCCGTCCATCCTCGGTACTGAGGGACAACCATTACTATTATTATTATTATTATTATTATTATTTTCGAAAATTTTTGGAAAATTTTGGAAAATTTTTGGAAAATTTTTGAAAATTTTTGGAAAAATTTTTGAAAATTTTTGAAAATTTCAAAATTTCGAAAATTTTGGAAAAAATCCTTTTAAAATTTTCGAAAATTCTGGAAAATTTACGAAAATTTTTGAAAATTTTGGAAAATTTTGGATGGAAAATTTTGAAAATTTGAAAAGTACAAAAATTTTTTAATTTTCAAAAATTTTAAAATTCTAATCAAAATTTTCAAAATTTTCAAAAATTCAAAATTTTCCAAAAATTTTCCAAAATTTTCAAAATTTTCAAAATTTTCCAAAATTTTCCAAAATTCAAAAAATTTTCCAAAATTTTTCAAATTTTCAAAATTTTCCAAAATTTTCAAAATTTCCAAATTTTCAAGGTTTTCAAAATTTCCAAAATTTTCGAAATTTTCAAAATTTGAAAATTTTGGAAAATTTTGGAAAATTTGAAAGAGTTCAGAAGAATCAGAAAATTTGGAAAATTGAAAAAGAAAATTTTGAAAATTTGGAAAATTTGAAAAAATTCTCAATTTGGAAAAATTTTTGAAAATTTTCAAAATTTTTCAAAATTTTCCAAAATTTTCAAATTTTCGAAATTCTCAAAAATTTTCAAAAATTTTCAAGAATTGAAATTTTCAAAATTTGAAATTTTTCCAAAATTTTCAAAATTTTCAAAATTTTCGAAATTTTCAAAAATTTTCAAAATTTTCAAAGTTTTCAAAATTTTCCAAAATTTTTCAAATTTTCAAAATTTTTAAATTTTCAAAATTTTCGAAATTTTTGAAATTTTTGAAATTTTGGAAGATTTGGAAAATTTTCGAGTACAGATTTTGGAAAATTTTGAAAATTTTCGAAATTTTGGAAATTTTTGAGATTACTCGAAAATTTTGAAAATTTTCGAAATTTTCAAAAATTTTAATTTTAAAGATTTTCAAAATTACTAAAATTCAAAAATTTCTCAAAATTATTTCCAATTTTCCAAAATTTTCAAAAGTTTTCAAGTTTTAAAAATTTTCAAAAAATTTCGAAATTTTTGGAAAATTTTGGAAATTTTGGAAATTGGAAAATTTTGGAAAATTTCTGAAAATTTTTGAAAATTTTGGAAAATTTTTGAAAATTTTGGAAAATTTTGGAAAATTTTGATGAAAATTTTCAAAATTTTCAAAAATTTTTCAAAAATTTTCCAAAATTTTCCATTTTCCAAAATTCAATTTCCAAAATTCTCAAAAATTTTCCAAAATTTTCCAAAATTTTCAAAAATTTTCCAAAAATTTTTTTCATTAGCCCAATAAAGCACGCGGACTTCTACATACAATCAACATATAAATAATTGTTGTCTTGTTCTTATTTATATTTATAAATAATAATACAGTATTTACATATATAGTTATTATAATTGCGTTTAGTATTGTACTAGATAAATCGTGCAGTTAGGGTGTAACAATAATTGCTCTTGTATTTACCTTTCTTCTATTATTTTCTTATTTCTTTACTTTTACTCTAATTTCTATTTATTTACTTTCTTTTACTCCACTATTCTCTAATTCTCTTTTCTTCTATTCTTTATCTTTCTCTTTGCTATTTTTACTCGTAAGATGGAGGAGGTTAGGGTGGAGCCTAACTTAACACCCCTTAATACCAAACATTAACCTGGCCTTAACCTAACTTAACCTAACCTAACCTAAAATTAACACTTAACCTAACCTAATCTAATTCAACGAGACCTTAACCTTACCTTACTTTAACCTTAACCTGACCCTACCTTAACCTTACCTTAACCTTAACAACTTCTTAAACCTTGCCATAAACATAACCTAACCTAACCTCGGCTTATTTAAGTTATGTGAAAAACGTGTAGTGGTTCCTCCCCTACAACTGCCGTGTCCCTGACCAGCCGACCCCGCAAATTCCCCAGAGTACGCCTCGTGGTCAAGGTCGGTAACCAGCGCCGCCGAACAAAGCGGAGTCCATCAAGCCACGCCTACCCCCTATATAAGACCTCACGTGGCCTGACCTAGCTCTTTCTACCTGCAGCAACACCTCCTCCGCTCCTGCCTGGCGGCTCCCGCTCCCGCCGGCGACTATCCGCCCTACAAGCTGAGTGTTCTCCTCTGAGCACCCTCACCAACCACTCTCTACATCACGTTTGGACTCACGCTGCCACCCCCCAGCACCAAGCTGCATTGTACATCCAATACAATAGGTATACAGAGAGCACATTGTGAGTTTCCTTTCTCCATCCCATCCTGAGTGTGAACCAACATCTCATAACCCCACAAACACCTCGGCGGCCTGTGACTTTTTCCTGTTTACAATGTTTTAGTTTGTGTAGAGGCCATCCAGGCATACAATTAAGAATATACTGTATATATAGACAAAGCAAGGGTATTCATTATACATAGCTGGTGCACAGGTTTACAAACAATGGTAAACAGAAAGACAATAATTCGACGAAGGATAACCTAACAAAAGACATCTGATGTTCTCATAACCTCATAAAACAGTTCCACGTAAACGATTCGGGGTGGCTGATCAAATGAAAATAACAAGGTGTAAAGAAACGCACAGAAAACAAAAGAGGAAAATGTTGGATGGTAACAAGCTGGTGTTTACCTTATCCAGTGGAGGAAGGGAGAGCATGTTTACATTTCTCCGAATTCCCATAAAACGCTGGTATATTTTTCTTTAATTATACCTTATAAACTGCAGTTCCATTATCGAGACAAGACCTTGATGAAGATATAAGTTATATCCGTATGTAGTAATGGTGATATAACGAGGAATTTTTTCTCTCTTTTTTGGGGGGTGGAGGGGGAGGATATATTAATGAGAATGTTTATAGGTGAACTGACTGGTGGCTGCGGGTATACAAAGGGCTTCACTCACTAGCGCCGCCGATTCTTCTTTATCCCTTCCTCCTCCTCCTCCTCCTGTTTGTTCTTCTTCCCGTGGACAACAACCCATGTGAGCCCCCAAAACACATTCATTGTTTTTAATAATAATAATAATATTAATAATGGAAGAAAAAAGAAAGAAAACAGAACAGCAACAAAACACCCAAGAAGAAGAAGAACCTTCTCACTAACATCTGAACATTTTACAGTATACAATAACAGGGATAAGTAAAGGTCAAGAAAACTGCTTACATGAAAATATACAAAGTAAACTAAGTCAGTAAATAAGTTAATTGCCACGACCGCCGCTATAGTAATACACACACACACACGCACGCACACAGACACACACACAAACACAAACCAACATCAGTCAATGGTATGGTAAGCTTAAAGAACTCTGTGGACTAAACAATAAGACACACCCTCTCCCCTTCCTTAGCTATCTCACTAATGTTGACGCAGCTGAGCACTCAAATAACCATTTCGTTACTATATGCCAGACGCTTCCCCGTCTTGACACAACCAGTCTCCCTGCTTACCTACCAGCCCCCCTTCCCACTGACTTAGTAGAAGAATTTGAAGTAGCAAAACGTCTGGACAAACTGAAGTTAAAACGCTCCACCCCTCTGTTCCATCATCAATGCTTCCCTCAGTCAAGCCAGATGCCCAGCTGACTGGAAGACTTCATATGTGTCACCTGTGCCCAAGTCAACCACCCAAATCCTTAAATCAGGAGCCGTAGATCCTCAGCAATTTGGTAATATGAAAACTTCCTCCACCACTCACTGTCTTGTCAGCTTTCTCGACTCCATATACCGCTATCTGAGGCATTCGACCTAGTCGACCACAATTTAATCATCAACAAAGCTATTGACCTCGGGTTTCGAAGACGTCTTACACTATGGCTTACAGACTTCCTCAGCGACCGACGCCAAGCTGTACGCTTCCGAAGGGCTGTCTCCACCTTTCAGTCACTCACCTGTGGCGTCCCCAAAGCACCAAGATGGGAACACTATGCTTCCTTATGCTTATCAATGATGCCCTAAGAGAAACCCCTGCTCGCTGGAAATATGTTGACGACTCCACCATTGGGATCAGCGTCAACAATTCTGCTCCCGACTATACCGCCCTTCAGGATTTATTGAAGAGTCTCCAAAATTGGGCCACCAACAACCACGTCACCATCAACCATACTAAGACAATGGTTATGCACATCAACCTCTCCTCCGACGTTGTCCCACCCCCTTCCATTACTTTAAGTCCCAACACACTCCAGGTTGTAGATTCCACTAAGCTCCTCGGCGTCACCATAGACAACAAACTAAATTGGAAACCACAGTCTTCTAGCTCCTCAGTGTTTACTCAACATTCATACTTCCCAAGCTCACATATGCCTCCCCTACCTGGTCTTCCTTCCTAAATGCCACACAACGTAAACACCTAGAAAAGGTGCAAAGAGGGCATGCAAGATTATTCTCTCCTTCCCTACTCCACATATCAAGAAGCGCTCAACACACTGGCCCTCTCAGCTCTCACTGACCATCACCACGACCTCATCTGCAAATTTGGTGAGAAGCTTCTGCACCATCCTCGACACCAGCTCCTACTACCACCCGAGATCCCTCGCCCGAGAATTGTTGATCGACACCACAACCGCATCCAGCCCTTACGAGCACGAACAGATCGTTATAAGAACAGCCCAGTCCCAACCATTGTAAAAATTATCAATAATTTGTAATCAACCAGTGTATTCACTCCCAGTCAATCTTACTTTTTGCACTGTCACTATGTTGAAATGCCCTGTAGTTTGAGCTTCTCCCCACCTAGTTATTATATATCATATTTGTATAACTTATGTTACTTGTATATCATTTGTAAATCAAGAGACCCATTCCCAATTATGTAACTGTATATTTTCAGTCTTCCGGCTTCCATGCTCTTTCAATAAGCCGTTAATTATTATTATTATTATTATTATTATTATTATTATTATTATTATTATTATTACACACACACACACACACACACACACTATTAATACTACTTTGCTGTCACTCGGAATCGAGTATGACGATCATCCAGCTATGATACAATGATATGAGTTATTACGGATGTCACTACTGTATAGGTCAGTGAGTTTTGAGTTGATTAAAGAGCCCGATACGGGACTCGCAGTGTCGTCCACATTCGTTGCACATGTGGAGGGCTCCATCTTCTGTGGGAGGGGCGGTGACAGCTTATCTGCCTCGGTTTGCAGTCGGTCTAACTCGAAAGTATTGACACTTCTCGTGTGGTGCTCCTCCAAGCATTACGGTGTGGTGTAATCATCTCCCATGTGAGGGGGTAGATCCGGCACTTTTTCAGGTTTATCTTAAGACTATCCTTATACCTTTTCCATTGCCCGCCAGCATTACGTTTACCATTCGTTAGGTGACTCTAAAGTAGCTGCTTTGGCAGTCTACTGGCATCAATGCGGGTAACATAGCCAGTCCAATGTAGTTGCTCATGGATAATTGTAACCTTGATGCTCCTACAGTTGGTGTCAGCCTAGAATACTGGCATTTGTTCTCTTGTCTTCCCAGCGAACTCGGAGGTTGGAATGTATACTACGTTGGTGAAAGTTTTCAAGTGCCTTGAAGTGCCTCCTGTATGTGACCCATGCCTCGCTGCCATACAGCAGGCTGGGGAGGACCACTGCTTGATATACATGCAACTTTGTAGATAATTTCAGCACTCTACAACTGAAGACACAGGTATGGAGTCTGCCAAGGAATTGAGATGCATATCTGATCCGATGTTGAATCTCTTCATCGATGTCTGTGGTGGTATTTGGGAGCCGAGATACTAAAAGTGGGTGACATTAGAGAGGGTAGTACTGTTAAGTTGGATGGATGGTGGAGGTGTGGCTGAACCAGGGGCTGGCTGAAAGAGAATCTGAGTCTTACATGCATTCACCTCAAGGCCAAAGTGTGCATACGCGTCTGCGTAGGTGTTCAAGATCTCCTGTAGGAAACGTTGAGTGTGAGCGACGAGGGTGAGGTCGTCTAAGTAGTGAAGTTCAGTAATGGAAGCTGCCGACACCTTTGTTCCTTCCTGCAGTTGTCTTATGTTGAAAAGACCCTTCATCCGGTACTGGATGTCCACCCCACCGGCTAAATTGCCACTGGTACGAGTAAGGAAGGCAGCCAAGAAAATGGAAAAGGGAGTTGGTGCCAGTTCATACCCTTGTTTAACCCCCGTTTGGATGAGGAAGAACTCAGGCTGGGTGCCATTGTGCAGGGCACTGCCATTCCTGCCATCGTGGAGGTGCTTCACAATGGCAATGAATTTTAGTGGGCAGCAAAAATGACTGATGGTCCGCCAGAGAACTCCCCTGTTGACTGAGTCGAAGGCCTTAGTAAGGTCACTGAAGGCCATGTACAAGTTACGACACTGTTCTCTGCACCTTTTCTGTATATGGCGGGCAGCAAAGATCATCTCAGTGGTACCACATTGAGACTCTGGGAGCAAGTTTTCCATATATTATCCAGGAGTGAGTGGAGATGGCTGGTAAGCAGAGGTCCGCCTGCTTTATACACCTCAGCTGGGATTCCATCAGGTCCCATGGCTTTGTCATATTTCCTCTGGTTGATGGCAGTAGCTACCTCATCAAGGGATGGAGGATAGCTGATAGTCTTCTCTGGGTGCTGAGGGACCTGCTGGGAAGTCAGGATATCCACATCGGTGTTTCAGTTGAGCAGCGAATGATAGTGCTCTTTCCAGCACTGATGCATGCCTTCTTCATCTTTAATCAGGAAGTTACCGTCGGATGAGCAGAGGTCACGCCATGAGTGGTAGACCATATATTGTTTTAGTGGAATTGACAAATTCAGGCATCTTGTGTTGATCTGCACATTATTGCATTTCACACACTTTATTTTTCCACCAGTAGTTCATTAGTTTGCGAAGTTTGCACTGGACTGCCACTTTCTCCTCGTGGAAGGTATCAGCTTTGGTCCGAGACTTAGGGTTGTTCTGCTAGTCATAGAGCAGTACGTTTACTATTAACGAATACTTAGATTTCCAGATCGTTTTCATCAAACCAATCCTGGTGATTTCTTTTGATCAGGTCGAGTGTCACATTACAGGTTTGTGCAGTGACAGCTTTGATGGGACCCCAATCGGCACAGTGATTGTGGTTGTTTGGTGTTGGGTTGTTTATCAGCCCATCGTTGAGATGCTCTCTGAAGGCATGTGCTACCGCTGGATCCTCCAGTCACTTGGTGTTGCCTTCGCCGTTTTGGGGCGAGGTGAAGGGAGAGTTTGGCTCTGACGAGCTGATGATGTGCATCACAGTGGTCTGAGCCACGCATGACTCAGGTGATGAGGACATCTCGGTGATCTCTTTCTCTGACAATGATGTAGTCAATGAGATGCCAATGTTTGGATCTTGGGAGTTGGCAAGAATCCTTGAACTTGTCGGCCTGTCTAAACAAGGTATTGGTGACAGTGAGGTTGTGTTCAACACACTAGATGAGGAGGAGTTGGCCGTTGGGATTACACTTGCCTAATCCATATCTCCCTATGGTTCCCTGCCATATGTCAGCATGTCTGCCAACTCTGGCATTGAAGTCAGCTAGGAGTACGACCTTATCTTCTCTGGTGATAGAGACTAGCACTCTGACAAGGTCGGCGTAAAAGGCCAGTGTTGGGACGTATGCACTGATGAAGAAGGAATGACGTGAGTGATTCAGTGGGACTTGTCGCGTCACAAGGAACTCGTTGATCCCAACAGTCATTTCAGTTAGCCTATGTAGAATGGATTAACGAATGGCAAAGCCAACTCCAGATATGAGGTTTCTCTCCGCAGCAGGCTTACCCTTCCAGAAGAGGGTATAGCCGGACCCCCGTTCTGTGAGTCGACCCTCGTCTGGAAGCTGGGACTCACTTTTGGCTGTTATGTCGATGGGTTACCGCACCACGTGAGATCCTTCTGCCAACACCTCTGGGTGGGTTACAGCACCACGTGAGGTCCTTCTGTCAACACCTATGGATGAGATACAGCACCACGTGAGGCCCTTCCCTCAACACCTATGGACGAGTTACAATATCACGTGAGATCCTCCTGTCAACACCTGTGGATGGGTTACAGCACCACGTGCGGTCCTTCATATCAACACCTATGAATGCGTTACTGCACGTGAGGTCCTTCATGTCAACACCTATGGACGAGTTACTGTTACTGCACCACGTGACCTACGTGACCTCACACAGTAGGGCAAGAGACCAGCCTCTGCCATCAACTGTAAACTATAATTTGTATGTTCATTTCATGTTTTTTCTCCTTTCAGTAACGAAAGCTTTTGCTAAACAACGCTCCCCCATGTTCTTGTGTGTAATAAGTCATTTCTGCCTAATGTATATTTTTCAGCTTTTGGTTGCTGAATTTGTTCAATAAACTGTTTATTATTATTATTATTATTATTATTATTATTTTACTGAATTGTCATCTAATCATTACAGTACAGTACCACTACTGTAGGTCCCATGGGAATGGTGGCCCAATAGGTAGTGTGGACGCAGCACACTGAGTACTCAGCTTTCAGTACACAAGAGGGGCAGTGTGGCCGGCACTGGAGCCAACCACATTCTTTCTCAAAATGAAAAGTTAGATATTGTACCTATATACAGCTGGGTTAAATATAAGCTCCGAGTGTGTGACCCAGCAACCCTTAAAACAGGAGGTGAGTGTTGTACCCACTCAGTTACAAACCTTTATCAGTGCCATTACATTGTCATAAAAACAGTCAGAGTGACTTCTGTTATAATAAAGACTCACGAGTAGAGTCGAGCACAACAGTGACCCGGGGGACACTGGGGCTCCCCGACCTTCACACTACCAAATTCATTGGTTTTGACGACAACAACGCCCCCTGTCTCAGGGTCCTGCACCACCACACTGGTTGTAGTGTCTGTACACTGTGACCCATCCCACACTTGGTCCCCCAAACACCAACATTTTTGCAGCGTTGCATTATATAACAGAGAGTTATACACCACACTGTCTGCTGAAGCGATGTGTTTATTGGTTCTTTTTGTTGAGTAGTTATAAAGTAGTGGTGTGTACTCGTACTCAACGAAGTCCTTGGCCCCAACACCTGAGGCTGTTGTCAACACCAGGGTCACCACCACTACAGTCAAGACCACCTTCACTGTCATGTCTGTGTTGCTGCTCACTTCCTTAACCACAAGTGAGGCTTAATGATAAAACTCAGACATTGAATCAATCACTAAAGTAAGTAGCAATATGTGAAGAATCCCTTAACAAAGTTTACACACAACAAGACGTCACGTGACGGTCTCAGCGCAGCACAACTGTCTCACTCAACACTCACTCTCACGATCTTCAACGTAAGTTTCACAGAAAGTTAAACATTACAATACGAATGTCAATCTCAGGTCGGCTACAGAAATATGAAGCAGACAGACGCGAGAGTCACAGGAGGAGGTGTGGACGTCTTAAACACACAACCGGCGAGACACAGGAAGGTGTACAAAGGAGCGCTGCGCAACACACATTCTCACACCACCCAAATTGTGTATACTGAGAGAGGCGCCTCACCCGCTAGACTATACTCAACCTACCTGCCTTCCTTGTGCCCTTCTTAACGCCAGAGATAACAAGACAACACGTTAAGTTATCAGAGGGAGGGGGGGTTGGAGGGGATGAAAGTGGTGTGTGGCTAGCTGTTGTGGAGGTAGATTCGAATACACAAACCTTACTCTGTTATCACTCGGAATCGAGTATTACGACCATCCAGCTTTGAGGTGACTTGAGAAGCCGATACGGGACCGGCAAGACTATAAACAGATGTTGCACATGTTGCACATCTAGTGCAGGAGGGGCGGAGGCAGTGTCTTTCCGGTGCTGGTGCTTATCTGCCTCAGCATGCAGTCGGGCTAATTTGAAACAATTGGCACCTTCTCGTGTGGTGCTCCTTCAAGCGTTACGGTGTGGAGTGATCGTCTCCCAGGTAAGGGGGTCGATTTGGCACTTTTTCAGATTTGCCTTAAATACTATCCTCATAAATTTTCCATTACACACCAGCGTTATATTTACCATTCATTAGGTGACTGTAAAGTAGCTGCTTTGGCAGTCTACTGTCATCCATGTGGGTAACATGGCCAGTCCAACATAGTTGTTCATGGATAATGGTAGCCTCGATGCTCCTACAGTTGGTGTCAACGAGAATACTGTTATTTGTTCTTTTATCTTTCCAGCAAACTCAGAGGATGAAATGTAGACTACGTTGGTGAAAGTTTTTAAGTGCCTTGAGGTGCCTCCTGTATGTGAAACATGTCTTGCTGCTATACAGAAGGGTGGGGAGAACCACTGATCGATATACCTGTACCGTACGTGCAACTTTGTAGATAATTTCACCTTCCTACAGCTGAAGACATGGGTACGGAGTTCTACCAAAGGCTTGAAATGCACATCTCAATGGGCGCGATTATGATATGGTATACCTCGACTTTAGTAAAGCCTTCGACAGAGTCCCCCACGAATTGGAGGGCTTACCTGTAGAATGAATCGAAGGCCTTAGTAAGGCCGATGAAGGCCATGTACAAGTTACAATGCTGTTCTCTGCACTTTTCCTGTATCTGGCGGGCAGCAAAGATCATGTCAGTGGTGCCACGTGATGGTCTAAAGCTAGATTGAGATTCTGGGATGAAGTTTTCCGCCTCAGGAAGAAGTCTGTTTAGAAGGATTCAGGCGATAATCTTGGCTCATAATGAAGTGAGTATGAGTGAGGCCCATAATGATGTGAGAATGAGTGAGGCCCATAATAATGTGAGTATGAGTGAGGTCCATAATGATGTGAGTGTGAGTGAGGAGAGTGAGACCCAGGATACAAGGGGTGACTTGAGGGTGAGTGAGGAGAGTGAGACCGATAATGATGGAAGTATGAATGGGGAGAATGAGGCCCAGACTGCCAGCGTGGTCACTACAATAACCCCAGGTCTGAAAACTGTCTACTGTATGACCCTGTCCTTCTTCCATCATTCCCGGAGGAGGAACTCGTGGAACTAATGAGGGAATCTGTGTATAGAAATCCTATTGGAACATAGGCTGCACAACGCATTCTCAAGAATTCCAAGGACAATGCACATGGAAGAGAAAACTTATTGGTCAGGTTGATCTATGAAACTAACTCACAATTCTTACAACTCAGATCAAGATGGCAGAAGTAACACGAATGCTTAGGTTTATATCAGGGAACATCCGGAGTGTTAACCGCAGAATTAATGACCTACAATGGTATGTGCAAGTTTATAACATTGATGTAATTGGTTTACAAGAACCTTACACGTCCAGCACCCAGAAGGTGCACCCAGGATAGCAGGGTTTATAGCATACAATAGTGGAGCAGGAAGTAGCCTGCTCACTTATGAATAAACCCTGTATTGGGTAGAAAAAGAGTCGGGCTTCCTGTTGAGAAAAGAATCTGATTTGGGCGCCATTGGTTGATTTGTCACTATCAATAAGAGCGCCTCAATTATACCACCTGGGTTAAGTCAAGGAGAAAGGGGGGCAGCGCTAAACCACCTCTGTGAACACATGACCCCATCCCCATCAAAGAAGGAGAGAAGGTAGAACAGCTTGCCAACACTTATAAGCAAAATAAAACGAGCGATAACCTCTTGGCATTCTTCAAAGCTAACTGAGAATTTCGTGAACAACTATTGGGAACAATTCTTACAGGGGATTAATAGAACAACCACTCTAGTAGAAGTGTGGAACAAAATTAGAGCCATTACCAAGTCACCCACCCCAGTCCAACATCATCACAGCCTGCAGAATATGCTGACATGTTATTAGACCAATGGTCTAGTGTGTCACGAATCACTTCCCTGCCTCCTGACATACAACAATATCTTAACACCTCACACATTAATAGGGGTTTCAATATTGAAATAGCCTGTTCCTCACCAGACCTTACCGACCAGTTTCCTATAACGCACCACGAACTAACAACAGCACTAATGAAAGGTGAGTCATCCTCCCCTGGTGAGGATGGCATAACCTATAACACCCTGAGATTGTTAAATGAAATCCCTAACCATCCACTGCTTGAAATGTATCAAATGAGCCTCACACAGGATATTCTACCTAAGACATGGACTCAAGGAAACATAGTACCAATCCCTAAAGCTAACTTTCCAAACTTCAGGCCCACTTCACTCATAGCCTGTATGTGCAAAGTCCTTGAAAGAGTTGTTCTCAACAGCCTCATGTTTCATGTCAAAGGCAAACTGGCCCCTAATCTGTATGGGTTCATGCCCGGGCGCAGCACACAGACATGCTTTGCAGAATATCTTGTTCACTCAAAGGATAAGACACAAACAGCCTTCATAGACCTTAAATCAGCCTTTGATGTAGTTAATAGAGACATTATACTTGAGCAACTAGCTAATTTTGGCATCCAAGGTAACCTCCTGACATGGATAAAGGGTTATCTGTCCAACAGGTATGCCAGTGTTCTGTTTAGGGGTGTCAAAAGTACCAGAATGAGAGCATTTGAGCTTGGCACGCCTCAGGGAGGAGTGTTAAGTCCTATGCTCTTTAGTATACTGATGCATAAGCTCATTGCTCTTATAAATATCTTGGAATTAATGTGAATGATGCGAACTTCGTCAGCAACCTTCGTGCCAAACTATTGCAGCGCATTAAACCTCTCAGAACCCTTGTTGGTAAGGGCAATGTAATTAACATCATCTATGCTCGTAATTTCTATCTTCGCTTCATTCGATCTGTAGTTCATTATCATGCCCTCCATCTCGTAACTGTTCCCACTAAACAACTGAACAGCCTTGAGGTGGTACAAAATGAAGCCATGCGCATCATTCTAGGATGCCCAAAATCATCCAGAATTGTAAACATGAGGAAAGAGCTCGGGCTGCCCTCTCTGTCCGAGAGGATAGCTCTGCTTAATACCATGTTTTGTATCAAACTTTTGAAGAATAATGGTCCCCAAACTACAGCTCAAACTGAGTCCCGACTGTCTCGCTAACCTTCCACAAAAGTGTTGCAGATCTCTTGAAACTGAATGTCCCAATCATCCCAGACGAACCCATTTATGCTATTTTCCTTGGTTGGTTATATCAGTTCCTATTAATTACACTCCTGTTGGTATTAATAAAATGTTAAACACCGATGTGGTGAGATGTATTACACTAGAAACTATTTACAGTCACATAGAGAGTATTAAATCAAGTGAATGTTATGCTTTTACTGATGGTTCTGTGCGGACAAACACAAGTAGAAAAGGTTGTGCATGTGTAATATTTAAAGAAAAGGAAATAATAGTGTCAAACATGCAAAAGCTGAACAACTGGGCCAGCACAACACAAACTGAACTAATGGTAATCTACTTAGCTACAGACTACCTTATTACCTTAAAGAAAATGAAGGTGGGGTGATAGTCTGTGACTCTCAAAGTGCTTTGAAATCAATGAACAGTCCGTCAGGTTCAATATCAAAAGTTGTCTGTGATATTAAAAGAAATGTGTAGGGATCCCCTCGTATTCCTAGAGACACTGGGTTTGGTTTTGGGTATATATTTATCCATCAAATGGGTCACTTTACTGGTTATGATATTCAGCGTAGTGTCTGCGTTCTTGTGCCTTAATGAGTCAGGCCAGTGGATACCCTCCTCTCTTCCCTCATCCCGTTGTAATTTCCCTTGTAATATTTGCACCTTGGCCTGGCCTTATCTTGAACTAGGTAACAGTTAAATCTGAATGACAACACTTTATGGTGACTGGTGCCAACTGAGGCAAGGTGTTCCAGTTTGGCCACCATACCCTCCTCGTCTAGTGGCTTGGGTGTTTGCTCCCCTCTGTAATGTGTCGGGTCTCTAACATGTTGGAACAGAAAATTATCTCTCAGAATTTCTACAAAAAGAGTAGTAGGGTTTTTCAAGCCATTTGGGATGAACTCGTTTCTCCAGTCGATGTCCCCCATGATAAGGAGGTGGCTTGGGTTGAGCATAGCTGCATTGTCTATTAAGGCTCTTAAGTTCCTTTGATTTAGTGGGCCACAGTTTGGGGAGCTGTAGATACACCCGACAATAAGTAAGTCCCCTCCCTTTAATTTAATTTTACACCACTTGGACTCTTCAAAAACATCCTCTCCCAGTACCCTTGCCTGGCTGGCTCTAAGGTCGAAATGTGCCATTGCATGAGGAGAAATGACATTTAGATGCATTTTTTATATACTACAACAATATTCTATACCATATTAATTGTGTTGATATGCATGTAATGATCAGAGATGATGCTTCTCCTGTCACGTAAGTAATACAGTATTTGGTAAAAAGGTAGTAAATTCGGTTATTTTACAAAAATACAGCTGGCCATTGGAATGGCAGCCCATTAGGTAGAGTGGACACAGCACTGTGGCAAAGAGGATAAAAGTAAAACAGTAAAATAGTAACACTCAGTACACAAGGAGGCAGTGTGGTTGGCACTACAGCCGACCAGTTTCACTTACCAAACTGTAAAATTAGATATTGCACCTATATACAGCTGGGTTAAATATAAGCTCCGAGTGTGTGACCCAGCAACCCTTAAACCAGGAAGTGAGTGTTGTACCCACTCAGTCACCACACCTTTAATCAGTATCATTACATTGTCTTAAAAGCAGCCAAAGCAGGCCATACAAAAATGACTACCGTACTGTTATGATAATGACTAGTTAGGGTATGGTCGAAGAGCTACTTCACACACCATTCTAACACCTATATTTAAGTCATACAGCACCCAGGTACAGAGGTGATCACTACCCCACAAAGATGGCAGCATACTGGATATGTTGTCTCAGAAAAAATGGGATATTGTCATTCAAATTAGTATAAGAGTATACTATAGGTGTATTGTCACCCTGAACATTAATACGTCCATACATAGAATGTTTATACCATGACACTAATTAACAGACAATATTAGCTCTTTCTATTGCAAAAAACTTTGGACTTGGACTGTCAAAGATTCATAAGAAAAAGTTTTCTCCATAGCTGAGGTTGAAGGAACATGTGGAAGTAATATGGACCCAGTGCTAATATGATGTTAACATTTGGTTAACATTTATGAGGTATGGATGGTCAGGTAATGCTTCCCACACCTCCAGTTGAGGGAAATGCTCCAATAAGAACATGAACCCAAAGAAATTGTAAAATCAAACTAATATTATTGGACTGACCTGTGGCTATACAGGGTGAGTGAAGCATGTTGCCGTCCACCAAGTATACGATAGGCAACAGGATGTAGGCGAGGAACAGCGCCGACACCAGGGACATGAGGCATTTGCCATGTAACTTTTTCCGTAGTTCTGGCACACTGGCATATGACACAAGGGTCACGAGGAGGAACACACATGACACCAGCATGAAACTCGGGTACACATATTTCCTGGCTATTATTGTACACGTCATCAGCTCTTCGACGTTGTCTTCGAAGCAGATCAGCCCATGAGTGGAGGCTGACCCATCTACACCAAGAAACTTTTCCACACAGTAGCGGTCAGGGGGATATGGTTTGGGGAAGCCAAAAACCTTTAAAAATCCGTTACTCAACAAGAATATTTCATCTTCTGAGTCATCAATTCCAGTTTGAAAGAAGTTCCCACAAAGTGGAAATCCATAAACAACTCTTAAATCAACATTAAGGGTCAAGTTATCAGGGTTATAAAATGAAGGTTTCCACAACTCATTGTCACTTGTGTCAGGAACACAACCAAATCCATCAATTAACTGATTTTCTGGACAACACTTGCGAACGCAGGTGGCGTCCCTACACTGTTGGTGGTGCCTGGCGACGAGGTCCTCGTAACAGAGTCTGACAAAGTAGTCATCTTTCCCTGCTTCCACACCCACGCAGTAATCTTGCCGCTGCTCTGAACCTTGTGAGTTGGGTGGCGACCACACTAAAGACGCTTCACCTGACAAGTATGTGAGATACGACCCATCAGTGTTCAGTTGTAGAATCATCAGCTCCTCAAAATCCTCACACGTCACATTATTAATATCTCCATCTCCCTCGACCAACCACTTAATAAGCACTCCGTCCACCATGACGGGTGGTGTGAAGACATGGTTGGTTGTGGCGGTGAAAGAGTTGTCGGCCCCGAGGGAGAGGCCTCGGGCACAGCATCGAGGTACCTTTGGGGGTGAGAGGCACACGTGAGCCTCCCAGGAGTTTGGTTCCCCTCCTTCATGCAGCGTGTGCTCGATACAATACTGATGATATTGATGTTGTTGCCAGTACAAGTTACCAGAGTCTAGGAGGGAGAACTGGTCCAGTGACTCACGAGTAGAGTCGAGCACAACAAATAAGTGACCCGGGGGACACTGGGGCTCCCCGACCTTCACACTACCAAATTCATTGGTTTTGACGACAACAACGCCCCTTGTCTCAGGGTCCTGCACCACCACACTGGTTGTAGTGTCTGTACACTGTGACCCATCCCACACTTGGTCCCCCAAACACCAACATTTTTGCAGCGTTGCATTATATAACAGAGAGTTATACACCACACTGTCTGCTGAAGCGATGTGTTTATTGGTTCTTTTTGTCGAGTAGTTATAAAGTAGTGGTGTGTACTCGTACTCAACGAAGTCCTTGGCCCCAACACCTGAGGCTGTTGTCAACACCAGGGTCACCACCACTACAGTCAAGACCACCTTCACTGTCATGTCTGTGGTGCTGATCACTCTTTCTTAACCAAAATGATTTTCAATAATAAATGGGAGAGTTAGACCAATAATTTAAGTAACAATAAAGAATAAGAAGAATCACTGAAACAAACGCATACAGAGTAAGACATCACAGTGGCACTCTGTACAATACACTTTCTTGGTGACTCATTTTGATAATCTGATGACAGGTCTGGTGCAGGGGTCATGTGTACCCTCAAATCCTTATCACACACATGAAGATGTATATTGTATATGGCTGCAAGACACACACTCTGGCAGGTATTGATGGCCTTGATACACAACCCTTATGGAAGGTATGAAAGTGGGTCCCAATTGTCCATTAGGGGCAATACAGATACAACACACTGTATATTAAATCTTTGGTACACAAGTCAACAGTGTGGGTGATAATGCCTTCTTTTCCCTCACACATTCACTGCTAAATGAACTGGGATTGCACTGAGTGCAAACCAGCTACCCTAAGACAGCAGGCGACTGCCCTAACACCCCAGTGGGAGGTGCATGTGGCCTCCCACATGCTCCTATAAAGGCACACAATTTGTATTCAGGATGATGCTTTACAGCCACCAAACTGTATACCGTACTACAAGGCCGAGCTACACGCACTGGTTTATAGTACTCCATCAGGCTGACTCCAACACAATCTCCATATCATGAGATAAGATAACATGTAGGGTTATCAGGCAGGGCTCCTATGTGAGGTTAGATAAGATAATTTGTGTTTAATGTACGACTATCTGAAGTGGGTCTAGGTTATGGCAGCTGACACAGAGAAATACTTTCTTTTCAGAGTGATTAAGTGAGTTAGTATCACAAAGAGTACAATTAAGAACATTGTAATCAGAACATCTACATTGTTTTTTCTAACGCATTGAATCCCATATCAAGATGAATGTCTCAAGATGAGACATATACCTATAAATTCTCAGAAACTGTTAAGTAATATTAGTGTTCCTCATTCCCAAAAACAGTTTTACTACCTCACACATTGCTTTTTCGATCAACTTTATCTAGATCCATGTTACAATTTCTGTACTTTTTTCCAAAAATATTTCACTTTTGCTCCTTAATACGGTACATACATTTGATCCATAGCTGTACATTCTCCCCCTTTACAGAACCATCTTGGCTGTACTAATAATATACGAACAGTAAGTCTTCATTTAACGTTATCCCCGACAACATTGTTTCGTTATAACGTCGCTAGTATTTAGTTACTCATGATTCGGACAACGTCCCGCCGATTCGGTATAACGTCGTCACAGACTACTTTGTATGGAGCATCACCCTCTCTCACCCAGTCAGAGCGGGAGGAGGAGCCACCTTCCGGGTCTCAGTGACTCGCCACCCTACTCCTTTCCCACCCTCCCCCTCTCCAATACCCACCACACACTCGCTCCACCTCTGCCCATCAGTGAGTACAATACAAAATGATTTAGTTTATTTATCTTTTGGGATGTATAATATATACTATTTTCTATAAAAATTCCATTGAATTATGTATGTGTAATGTATTTTATGGGGCAAAGGGAGGCTGGGGAAAGTAACTCCCGTATTTTATCTACTGTATTTCTTATGGGGAAAATTGATTCCATTAACGTTGCGGTTTTCAGGAACAGAACCACGACGTTAAGTGAGGGCTTACAGTACTCTCTTTTTGCTACAATTTTCTTATTGATGCTCCCAAATACTTTTTCTGGTATAAATATAACCTACAGACTTATGACAGCATAATTTTTACATTCCTTCTCATCACCTTTCACTTTCCAATATATAAAGGAACTACACATGTCTTCGTCATTTATTTGCTACTCCTCCCTTTGTCAGGCATACCCAATACAGGTGTTGTCATACACAGGTCTCTCTCCTTCTGCCACCTTTATTAATTTCACAGTAAATGTAATTCCATCCACTCCTCCACCTTATATATTTTCCTCTCAGATATTAATGTTTTCATTCCAACACATCCCGAACTGGATAGGCTGCCTCTCTTATCTCTTACATTCAGAAATTGCTCAAAACATTCTCCCCAACTGGATTACTCCAACATTCCCTCAATTACTTCCATTTGTTTTCTTGGTTTTCTCATCCTTTAGTGTTCAGTGTTCAAGTATCAGTGTATCGGTTGAGTCGGTAGAGAGCAAACTACAATAACCAAGAAACTGTGAAGAGTAAGTAGGAGCAGTTGTAGTGATGGTACAACAAAAACACCACCAAAATCTCAAGTGAATTCAGACCCGTTAACCCCTTCATTGCGTGGGTGCCACTTTTAATATTTTATTTAGGTAATGCCAGACAATTTTTTTCAGCAGAGAGAGGACCCCATACATATGTGGTTAATATCACCTGAAATACTAAGTTTAAATGTATCTTTGTTATTACATCTTTTTATACAGCTTATTCTAATTTTAACTGTATTCATAAATGTTTTACATAAAGAACAATTAGGATAAACACATTTCAGTGGAAAAAATATACAATTACAGTACTGTATTATTACTTTTCAACTCCAGGAACACCCTCCCTGTTATGAGGCAGCCAAACTCTACAAAAACACAGATCTTTCCTTCAGTCAGTGTCATTTGTTTCCTATGACTTACCTTCTAGAGGTAAATGAAAATGCTCTCCTTATATTATTGAGCTTTGGATTAAAATACACTATGGATTTAGATTCATATTTACAATCTTTTATAAAGTTCAGCTTTCTCATGTTATTCCCTTACAGAAATCATTATAACAACTGGAAAAAAAAATCATACACTCACAATACACATAAAACAATTAAACAACACTCACCACTTCATTACCTGATCGCGGCCTCGTGCAATCACCATGAGACATAGCTTGGTACTGCAATGCACCGGGTGACCGTTTGGAGACGCACACGTTTACAATAAAAAAATGCGTGCTACCCAGCAGCCACCTGGTGCACTACAGTACCAAGCTATGTCCCATGGTGATCACACAAGGCCACAACCATGTAACTCAACAATTATTGTCAGTATCAGTGTTGTTATTTATCATGGGTGTTTTTTTAACCTTACAATAAGAGAACATCATTAAAGTTCTTATTGTACTGTTTCGGTGACTAGGAAGTGATTTTAGCTATGTTTTTGTGACTGTAAAATGACATGTAATGACGACCAGTGTTGTTTGATTGTTTTATGAGTGTACAATTTTTTTCTTCAGATGTTATAATGATTCCGATTTACGATATTTTGACTTGCGATGGGTATTTCAGGAACCTGACCCCAGCAAAAGTAAGGCGATATCTATATTTACCAGAAGACAGTAGAATGGGTATTACCCAGAACTTGTACACTGCAGATTGCTTTAAAGCTCAAATATGAGGAGCTCTGGACTATAACCTGCTAAGAGCCATATATCGCTGATATGTGTTATGTATTGCATTGTATTCCCCAACCTCTTCTCTGTCCCCTGAATATGTCAGAGAGCCAATTGGGAACCTGTAGATGTGGATGAGAGTCCTCTGAAAAGACTATTGTATGTCACACACTCCTCCCTGAGCATTTTCCTCCACTGTCTTTTTTGGTACTTAGCAGATTATTGCCCGGAGCTCCTCATATGAGATATTAATTGCATTGCTTTGCGAAGACAATACTGTACATATTATCAATCTAAGAGATGAGGGTTACTTCATGAAAAACCAAAAAAAGCAAATGCTGATCTTACATCTTTTACTATGTAGCAATAGTTAATTTACATCATTCTAAACTTGACACACCAAAAACATACACATATTAGTTCCATTTTCATTCATGTCACAAACTGTAAACTAATACAATACATCAAGTCAGGAGAAAAAAATAAATAAAGCTTACAATCAGCTAATAAACTGTTCTCTGCATAAAAATTCTTGCTTACTCATTACATTCCAAGTTGTCTGGCCACTTGTTCCTCCCTCACTGTATTGGCATCTTCCTGCATACTTTATATTGTGATGTCCCTGTGACCACTAACACTACTGGGTGCTACCTACCACCTTACATCATCCACATAACAACAGGTGATGCTGAGTACTGTACCATGTAATACATTAAAACATCCCCATAACAACAGGTGACACAGGGTACCATTTGCAAGACTATGGTGTCCTCATAACAAGTTACATTATACAACTCCCATCTTCATGACAACATGTGACACAGAACCAAATCTCTTACATTATGGCATTCCCATGACAGCAGCAGGTTACACTGGGTAAAAGCCATTATATTATATAATATTGTCAAGGGACCACAGCTTTCACACATCACTCTATTCACACTAAATATAAAAGGGAATATATTACCAGGTCATAAAATGATAATTAAAAATGTAGTAAGGCCACATGGTACTTACAATAACTTAAGTAATAATTTAGGCTTATTGTAAACCAAATGAAACATTACACATTAAACTTAACAAAATAAAGAGTGAGAGCAGTACAATACACGGCCTAAGCATTCAATGTCACAACACATCTCCAAACTCCACAGCACGTGCCAAGAACCTACCCACCACGACTATCATGAAACACAACTAGCAGCCATAGGTTTGCAAGATATAAAACTCATTTCTTTCCTATTTCAAGCCGTTTCCCACTCAATGCAGAATCAAAGAGCAAACACACACGCAGCATATAAAAAATTTACAAGAGAGGAAAGAAGGTTACCAAAGCAACTGAAATAAAGATATAAACACAGAAAAGTAGAACAGGTACCTTACAGAGAGAACTGGGACGACCAATGCTTAAATTTTCCAACAACAGCAACAAAAACCAACAACGAGAAAGAAAAACACTATTGGGTGTAAATTAATGGAACAAAACCCTTGAACTGTACAAGCTAGAAATAACATAAATATAAATTATCCAACTTTTTTTTGATAATATTCCTAAAAAAACACATTTATTATCCAATAAAAATAATGTACTGTAGAGGCACAGATATCAAGATCATCAAATAGATGACAATATGCATTACCATACTACTATATGAATACTAATTTGCTTGTGGGTGTGAGAAAGCAATGTGAAGTTGATGCCTGATTAACCACTTAGTGTGTTGTTAGCTCAGAACTCTGCCACCATGAGCAAGTCAGCCACCAAAACTTAACTGTCATGAAATAAATGAGTGTCATTAACTAAAAGGGTCTACCACCAAGTAAATATTTCTGCCGTAAAGATGCAGGAAATATTAGTCAAACACAAGAATACTCAACACAACATGTGTAGCCACATTTAATAAGCCAAGCTTTCCTTCTGTAATAAATCCAATTGAGATAGTCAAAAACAATAGCAATGATGATACAACTAATAATAACAATGATACGAGATAAACTTAAAAGGTACACAAAACTAGGTGACTGGTAAAATGCATCTCAATCCTGATAGACCTCAACATAGCATATTCATCTGGGTCCAGTGCCACTAGTCTGACTGGGCTCTAAACACACTGGTATGGTTAAGGTTAGGTTGGGACTTACTCAGAGGGGCTCATTTAACCTGCAACCACAAGACACTACATGACCTAACAGCGCCTTTATACTAAAGGTACTTCATGACGACAATGCCCTCATAACTAGAGACACATTCCTCATGTTCGTAACTCAGTGATGACAATGCCCTTAAGTGGTTTATGAATATAAAAAATTTTCAATCCATGGAAGAGTAAGGAAGTAGGAGAGTTACTGTACCAGGGTAAAATTAGCTGCCTCATAGTGAAGAAAGATTTCAGATCAAATGGGCCTGAGTCCTCCTAAGCCATCAGTTAATCTAACCATATAGTCTTGAGGTTCAATAGCATTATGACCCATCAGGACTGGAGCACAAATTTAAAGGTCAAGTTACACTAGGCTGAGGCTCACTTGACCTGTAATGGCAAAGACGTACCCATGTTCCAAAAAGTATTGTTACGATTTTGTGTTAGATAATATGACAACGGACGAAGGATTTTGACAACCTTGCCGAGACAGCAGGAGTCACAGTACTCGTTTTTAAATTCACCGGACTCCTCCGTAAAGATACTTTTCGGCCAACATTATCGAGTCTTTCTTGAGGCAACTCATCCTAACTAAAAGCGCAAACAACACAAAAGTAAGTTTCTTTACTTCTCCTGACAACACAAAGTAAAACTTTCATACTGTACTACTTTTTCTAACTGAAGATGCAAAGGATAAAGTCACATTATGGTACACTCACGCGCCATAATTTCGATGCACCCTCTACCCCCGACTCGATGGAAGTCGTAGCCTTGGCTTCATACCAAACCCCCCCCCCCATCGTTCAGTGGTGCAATGTGGCAGCTCAAAGCTTCACTGGATTGTACGAATAACGGTTGATGACGTAATATTTGAGAGAATATATGCACCATACATTTTTTTTAGTGACTTCACAACACTTTATTTACCATCGCTATACAAGAGGGACCGTTCGGTTTGCAGACCTGACCACGACTTCCCTCGAGCCAGGAGTAGGGGTAGAGGGTGCATTGAAACTTTGGCGCGTGAATGTACTTTTCTTAACTAGACAGAAAGAATAAATATTAAAAAGAATCATTATGGAACTTTTCTGAAATTAAAATAGAAAGAATAAATATCAAACAGATTTTGTCAGTTATCATTAGAAACTACAACAAGGGATGATGTACAGTATGAACCAAAACAAAACACTCAGATACTAAGAATGTGTTTCAGCAATTCCATTTTAGATTTTCCAATCTAAACAAAACTTGTATCATGAGAAGAACATTAGCTACCAATGACACCAGAAAATATAGACCCACATTCTAAATAACTTAAGTACTGTACTGTACAAAACATGTGAATAAAATACAAAGTTAAAGAGAGGCCTGGAGACTCTATTGGCATGGGGCATTGCAGATCAGGTAAACAATATCTAATTACTGTTAAGAGGTTGAACTACATAATATAGGGCTGGTAAAGAGGAATCATAAGCACATAGGGACACTGGAGTATGTCGCCAAACACGCACTGAGGCATATTACCAACAGGAACACACACAATCATTAAAATGAGATTATACAAATGAAAGATAACCGGTAATCAAAACTCGCTACTATGAGCTACTTTCAAAGCTTTAATGTGACTAGTAAGTGTTCTCCTCAACAGCTCTTCCTCATTCCCTACAATGTGGAAAAATATAATAATATGAAGGCTCTTGGTATAGTCCGTTGGTTGTATTATGTTGCAATATGTTGTATGTACTGTATTACTGTTTAGTCTGTTGAATGTACTTTGCTACTGTCTGTTGAATGCTTTATCTTGTTACAGGCTCATGAATGTACTATGTATGTGCACTCGCTACAAAATGTACCTACAAAATTTTGGGGTAGACAATATGACACAACGGAAGGATTTTGACAAACCTACCGAGACAACAGAAGTCAGTGTTCATTTTGACATCCACCGGACCCCACCTTACAGATGCTTTCTGTAGCGAGTGTACTATGCTACAGTCTGTCGAATATCCTGTTACAGTCTTGAATATCCTGTTACAGTCTCTTGAATAAACTCAGTTAAAGTCTCTTGAAAGTACTATTATACAAGTAGTTTAACAGATGCATCCTTCTCTCACACTTTATTACAGCTTTCTTTGCAGAGTATAAAGTATAGATATTTTTTTAATTAACCATGGTGCAGATCTCCAAAATAAGCTCTTAATATATAGGATTTCAAAGACCCAGAGTTTTGTTTTAATAGTGATAAAAACCTAAATAATATGATCTATAAACCTCATAATCTATGGCTACTGCCCAGATCTGAAAAACAAGTACAGTATTGTATATATAAATATATACTGTAAGTTACGATATACGGTTCAGTTCTACGTGCACAGATGTAAACGTGCTAGTCAACCTCATCGATATTGGATACATATGGCTCCTCCTCCTCCTCTACAGCCTTCACCAAGATCTCCTCCTCCATTGCTTCTGCAGGAACTTCATTTGTCTCTACTGCAGGTGTTGGATTACTATTGGTTTCCTCCTCTGGGGTTTGATCAACATTACTACTTGAAATGTCTTCTTCAACTTCTGGTTTTGACTCTATAACTACTACTGCAGGTTCCAAAGGTTTTTCAGCAATATCTTCCTTTTTTTCTTTCCTTGCTGCTTTCTCTTGTATTTGTGCATTTTTTTCTTCATTAGATGCTTGAGATGCTGAAAAATTCAAGAATAATATCTTGTCAGTCTAAATGCACCAGTAACTAAACAAGGCTGTTTTTTCCCCACATTCACAGCAGGATGATGCAGGCACAACTTTCCTGATACATCATGACCAAATAACCTTAAACAGTTGCTGTAGCTCCTGAAGGTATTACCACAATAAAAACAATTGAATGGTGACTGGAGATATGAAGCATCAAAATTCGGAAAAAAAATTAATACCAGTAATAATATTTTGATTTCCTAGTCTTACTGTTTTTCCAGAACCATAACCACCCCTTATGAATGTGGAGCCACCAAGTCATGATACAGTCATGATTCAGGGACTAGAGAAGAGTACACTAACCTACTCACTCCTTTTGGATATCTAGCAAGCCAAATTCATTTTAAGATCAGTATATGCTGTATCACACTATATTATAAAGTACTATAATGTACTTCAATATATCATAAAAAATTATAATACAATAATTTACACTGAGCATAAAAATTCAATTATCCACCTTTCAAATAAAACAAAATTCAGTTAATGACATTTGTATGTACAGTCAAATTTTCAGTAAAACACCCCATAATTCGAAATAATAGTAACTCTAGCCCTTACAAGTTATGAAATTTTACAAAATACTGTATGAGGGACACCTTCTCCCGAGGGAAAAACAAACAAAACAACAGTACTTTTCCGTTATCTGCCCCAATCAAAATTTAAACATTTCTAAGTACAGTACCAGATTAAGGGTTATCAGACATAATGGCTCAGACACTGGGCAATGATGGAAAAAAAAAGTGCAAAAAGCTTGTGCAGCAGGCCATAGACGTCCATTCTGCACCTGACCAAAGTGAACTGACCGACACGTCATACTTGTTTACACTAAGGCGAGAGACAGCACCCAGTGGCTACATGTGCATCATACATATTCATAAATGTCTCATAATTCAAAATTTTACCAAATATTGCAATAATTGTAATATATAGTATAAACATCGTAATATTTCTAAACGTATTCAAATTTTACCAAATATTACAAAATTTTTAACATATACAAGTACTTCATAAAAGCAAAACATTATGAATTATGCGTGATTTCAAAATAGGGGAGTACAATTATGAGGGTTTTACTGCACTCACAAAAAATATTCACAAGCAAGAGTCAAGTACTGTATAACTGTGGCAGAAACATTCATGCCCTGAGGAAATGGATACCTACCAAGTTAGAAAGGCATTAACCAATGAGACACACCAAAAGTATATCAGTGATGACTTGAGCTGTGTACTCTTTGCACTCATCACAAGGAACAAAAGTAGAAACGGGGGAATTTACACACTACCAGGAAGCCCTCAAGAGTATAAAAAAAGGTTAGTAAAATCCTAGACGGTTCAAAATTACCACTCATTATGACAGTTATGTAGGAGTATGTAAAACAAGCACATGCATTAAATTAAACTTTGCAAAAGCTTAAACACTTGTGTTCGGGATCCCCTCTGTGCTGAATAAAATCATATCCCATTAGCCAAATAAAATATCATAAATGGCATCCCTGTATTGAAGGGAATAAGGGGTTAAGGCAATAGCCAAGGCCAAGAATTTCACAAAAATAAGTAAATGTCCCGAGGCAGAAAAGTTCTTGTCGTGATCTCTGTTTTAAGCATCACTACAGTATTTAGTAAGGAAGTTGCTCATGGCAGTTTAGAAAGCCTCTGCCATTACCCAAATTTCAAATTATAATGTACAGAACTTTCATACGCTTAAAAAAAAAAAAACAGCAGTAGCAGCCGGTTTTTAATGCTCATGGAATTAGCTAGTCATATGAGAGCTACAGATAAGTATGACAAGAAGCTATACAGTATGTATTATAATATAACTGCAGATGAGGTGGATCTCCCACAACTAATGAACTCTACTGTACTTGATGGTGATGATATAGAGTTTAGACTGTACTGCATATGATATTAAACTTGATCATAACGCACTATAACCATCTACAGTATATCAAAATACAGGTATACGTGAGATTGCTAATACAGTACAGTACCCGGTATGTTAGCAGCCTAATAAACCTAATAGTGGACTCACATAAATTTAGTGAAGTTCAATCAATCAATCAAGAGAACTGTCTTCACATCTGAGGGTTGGCGACCACAGTCCTCCACTCTAAACGTTCTCGGGCTGTTTTTACCAATCCTGTAAGGTTTTCTCTCTCTCTGGGGACCCAGTTTTTAATTTCATTCGTCCATCACAGTCTCTACCTTCCCCTGGTCCTCCTACCCTCAACTTTGCCCATTAATATTTCTGTTATTATCCCCTCATCCATAATCATATGACCATAATATCTCCTTTTTCTTTTTCTGTACATTTCAAGTATTTTTCTTGAAGTTGTTGCTAATCTTATTACTGTATTTTTCATTTGATTTTCCTGTCAGTGTAGCTTATTTTTAGACTCTGAACTGTTGATACCTACTGCATAACTGACAATAAAAATGTACAAAGAATAGTATTTGAGAAGAGAATGTTTGTTGACAGGAGCATCATACTCAATCAGAAGACAATGACAGCCATGACAGGCATCAAATTCCAAGGCTGGGGTTAAAATTATTTTTAGTCTCACCTTTATCCTTGTTCCTCAGTTCAGTCAGCTGTTGCTGAAGTGCCCGGCAAAGGTTTTGCAGCTGTACGTTTTGTTTCATCTGTGTATCAAGCCGCTTCTCTAAGTCTGCTCGTTCCCCTACCATATTCAAGAGGGCCTTGTTGGCACCTTCCCAACGTTCCTTCCATGACTTAGTTTCCTTTTCTAGTCTCTTAATTTTCTTTGTCATCTAAAATATAAATAATAATAATTAATAAATCTCTCGGTCAAAAATAAAATGCACGACTACAGATGAAATTAAATTCTAATGTCTCCCAAATATAACGGGTATTGATCCTAAACATTAACCCTCAAATAAGAGATGATTAAATTTAAGGCTATTGTTTATCATCCAATGTACTGTGTACATTATCACAACCATCATCAGCATATTAAGTGGAATAAAAATGCAGTAGCTTTACCTCATCCATTTCTTTCTTGAAAGTATTAAAGATCTTGTTAGACTTGTCTAAGGTATTTTGGAAGTCCTCATATTTCTCCATGTAAGAGTTGAGTTGTGTCCGTAGGCTGATCTCATTCATGGACATCTGTTGTGTCTTGTGCTGGTAAGAGGCCACCTCCTGGAATACAAAATTACCAGTTTATAGTGAGGGATAAACAAGATTGTAGTTCACAACAGTAAGATTGATGACACGAGAGCAAGAGCAAGACTAGGGAAGACAGACTGTTTATGTTAAGATGAAAATACTGAGGTGTAGAAGTGTTGTATCAGGTTAAGTAATACCAGAAACATGGCTTAGGATCATGTAAAGTGGTCATTACCTGCATGACTGTGTGAACATGAACAATTATGACAACTCAACATTAACAGTGAATCTATTCTAAGAACTATAAATCAATATAGGAATTAATGATTCTTTCTGTTTACATCACAAGGTCTCACAATGGTCTCACACCACAGGAAAATTTTTGTTCTTTTTTCTCTTTTTCAGGTGAAGGAATCGTAACAAATATACGAAGGTTGGGTGATGAGGACCAACCAAGTGGCCACCGAAGTCTCCGGACTTCACATCCCTCAATTACAGTACTTTCTCTGGTGTCACCCAAATGGTTCTTGGACGATCTTGAAGATAACAGATTTTAGGTAACGCCAAAGGAAGACACTGAGGGGTGAAATCCAGTAACCTTAGTGGCCATCTAAATGGTCCTCATCATCCAATCTCCACTGAAAATAAAAAAAAGGCAATTCAGAATTAATTTTTGTATAGTGTGAAACCTTTTTATATGTTGAGGAAGCGAGTTTGTGGAGTATTTTTAACCAAACCTAACCAAGTCCTGGCACTTTCTATCCTTGTATTGCACCAAACTTAAGTATTTCCTGGATGTATCAATGTTAAAAACTATGCTCAATTTGATGGTCCATCACCGAGGCTAACAATAATATTAATAATCTCCACATCTCTGTCTGACACACAACTTATTTCCTAGTATACTTACCTCTAACAGATTTTTCTTCTCAATAAGCATCTTCTCTTTGTCCTCAGTCACTTCAATTTGTTGTTTTGCCATCTTGGCCTCTAACAGCTGACACTGAAGCTCTTTCTGCTTAAGCATTTTATCCACATGCTGAAAGGTAATGAGAAAATGATGATACGATTACTGACAATACTGTTGCCCAGCTTGAATACCCCCCCCCCCCTTACCAGCTAATTGGGCAGTTGGTCTGTTTTTTTGTTATAACCTTCACTGTCCATCGTTAGGAAAGTCAAATACCTGGAGGAAACTTGCCATATTTGGTAGGGTCACACTGGATAACACCCTTCTCACATCTGATCCAGGGATTTGAACCCGTGACTACACTGATGAGAGGCAAGCGTGCTACCACTATACCACCATAAATATAAGTTTTTAAGTTTAGTATAGTACACAATGCTTTCATCTAAAGGGTCAGGAATAAACACATCAGGATCGATACATTGTAAAGAGTAAAGGACAAAGTATAATTTCCCTTATAAACATTTCTAAATATATCTAAGTAAAGGCACTAACTTTACAATGCTTAAGTCTGTATTTGAATTCATATTTCTGAGTATTTCAAAGTTCCTCAAATCTGAATCTCAACATACAAATCCTTGAATTACCATTATGTATCACTCAATATTATCTGTGCCATTTCTAAGAAGTTTCAGGTACTGCCATCTTGGAAGTTCATAAATAAGGCATAATGACCACAGGAAAAGAAGTGCCACAGCATTATAACAGTGAAGGGGGTTGAAAAACTCTGAATGAGGTAGCTAGCTAATAAAATTGTATAAAAGAAGAAAGTATATACTGTATCTGGTTAATACCAACAACTACTTAACAATTACATTTGGGGATCAGTCCTAATAGACCCCAGTTTTTACGAAGACTAATGGTATTGTCAACTGAGGCATAATAAGTCTAGGGAGTATTGGAATGGGCCCATTTGACCTGGAACAGTACATTCCTACTTACTGACTCCCTCTCTTCATATTGCTTAATGAGTTCCTGCAATCTGCCAGCCATGTCCTGGTTTTCATCTCTCAGCTGGGTGTTCTTGTCTGCATTCTCTTTCATCAGGTTAGATATTTCTGACAATGTAGTGTTGAACTTGGCTGACACCTCCTTCCTTCGTTCTTCTTCTTCCCGGAGCCGAGTCAAATTTTCATCCTGTTAAAACGTGTTATACATATAATCACCGTCTTGATTAATTACAGGGTATAAAATCAGTCGTAATTAACTACAGGGAAAGCAGACCTGATTTTCATCACCTGATACATTAACCAACTATCAACATCAATGATGTGGAGAATAAAAAGTATAAGTATTATTATGCTAAAACAACTATCTGTGCAGGTGGGGGCAGATATGCTCCGAAATTTTACGTGTGACTAGTGACAGCCCCACATACCAAAATTTATTGTCCATGGTCTCATATTGTTTCCCACAAAGCATGCACAGATAGTTGTTTTAGCTACTGTACATATTGTTCAAATGGAAGTTGTATCAGTTTACTGTAATGTCAGGCTTCGACTTCCTTCCTCTGATGACGACAGCCAGACGTAACCAAATACCTATCCTCACGCCACCTTAACTAGGTCATAGTCTCAGCACAGGTCACTTCCGACAGTGGAGTACTGTAACTTAAACGACGGATTGACAGTGTGGAGAGAACACAAGCACAGAAGAGACCCTTAATTTTATACATACTTAAGTGTTTGACTTGCTCCTGCACACTTAACCAACAGTATAGAGAATAAAATGGTACAGACAAGGCAAGATAAGAGAACAGCATCTACAGAATCCACCAGATCACTTGGGGCTACCAGTTAGTTTACACCTCTACAGTATACAAACCTTTATCTCTTGAACAATATTTTTTCCTAACCATAACTATTAAATATGAACATAAATTTATAGTTTACAATGAAAAGTTTTCCGGTTTAGTCTCATATGCACATTGTTTACCTGGAAAACCCTACACTATTACTTTATATACAGTACAGTATTTACCACAAAATTAACTTGTGTGTGGCATAGATATGCAGCTTTCCATCTTGCAGTCCTCAGTGCATGAATACATTTATAGTCACAGAGTGCTACAGTATTTTGTGCTCCAGTACAGTATACTGTATATTGCACGTGTTTTGCCCCTTGCATCGTGTCACCAAAGCGTCCTCTATGTTCTCCTGGTACCAGTGGTCCTAAGATTAAGATGAGTGTGCTCAAACATTATGAGAGATGAAAGAACAGCTGATATTACATGTGCCCTTGAATTTAGTGAATAATGATAGTGCACAGAAGATCAAAGGGAGGGCCAAGAGTGGAAGATTAATCAGTGCATTTAAGAATACATATTCCCAAAGTTCGATTATGGAGAGAATGGAATGAATGTTGAGCACATGGATCGAACACATTTCTGATCCCTATCTTGTAGGTTACTACACCTATTTACCCACAATGACAGTACCCCTCCTCAACCCTGAGAGGTCTCTGTTCTCTTGATCCAACAACACCAGAGTGGAAGAGGTATACATATGACACAGACAAGAAACATTGAAATAAATATTCTTCTCAAAAAATAATCCCACCACATTACCTTTATGACTTTGTTCTGCCTCTGTAGTTCCCGGCACAGTGACTCCAATCTGGATTTGGTGAGAATTACTTTTGTATGTTCTGACTCCATCTGGTCCTTCTCCTTATGCAGTACTTGTACCTGACGCTCAATAGATTTCACGCTTCCCTGTGTATAGATACTTGATTATTAAAGACATATACAGCAGAATGGGACCACATGAAGATTAGCCCCCAACTTAATTCACTTTATTATAAACTCCCCTAATTGTTAACCTAACCTAACCAAACCCAACCCTATACATAATGTACATATCACTGCCTTTTGTAACAGATAATTCAGATGATTCAGTTGACATTTTATACCATATTCTGACACTCATTCTTTTAAACTACCTATATCACACCTTGATATGTACACAGTCCCACCCAGTTACCTCACCTGTAAACGTTTATTGTTATCAGCAAGTTCTGCATATTTGGAGAGCAACGTGGACATCTGCTGTTCTGGGGGGAGAGCCTTGAGTGCAGCGGTGAGAGCCTCGACACCAGAATCCCTATCTTTTCTCTTCTTGTCCTTCTTTTGCTGCAGAAAGATGGCATTACTTAGTAGTTCTTACATTAATGTGAATTTTGAAAAGGAAAATACAACAGTAGCCACCTTTCTTATCCCAGCTAATATATAGGAATGCCAGGAAGTGAGGAGAGAGGGCTACCTTGATATAGCATGATGAATAAAAAATTTAAATATGGTAGGTAAGATTCACTATGTTTATTTGTGCCATCATTATTCCATCACATTTTAGCCTTATAAAATAACTATACTTTACCTGTTTATTATGCTTTGTTTCTGCCATGCTGGATACTTTCACCTCAACCTGAGCCTTTTTATCCTTTGGTGGTGTGCTATCAAGTGACCAAACGGCGTCACTGAAATCACTCTGAGAGGAATCAACCTTAGACGTGAGGTTATCTCCAAGAACTACTTCTGGATCACCATCCTGTGTTAAATTGCCATTCTCAGTGGTTAGGTCAAGTGGATCTTGTTTTAACACTATATTGGCATCCTCAGCATTTAGAACAAGTGCTATGGCCTCACTCCCTAGGTCAGGGTCAACTTTCTCTGATACAGTAGCTGTTTCCACACACTGTAAAGCCTCTCCCTCAGGCACTGCAAGACAAGAAATAATTTTTTTTTTAGAAATTAGCTACAGACCCGAGTCCGCCCATCTGCTAAAACCTGTGTACAAATTAAGTGACCTTCACTTTCTCGATGCCAATGAGTTATTGTACATATGTGCAGTGAGGTGCACTATACAACACAGAATATTAAAAACTACCAATCTCTATGATCATCAAGGTAGTTTAGTTTCGATTAAATAATAAATTAAGTCGGGATGTTAATTATCACAATAAATGAGAGTAAAGGTGATAAACAACAAGACATACATGAACCTAACCTAATGATTTTAGGGTACACTGCATCTCACTACACATGCAAACTGTAACACAACAATATCAGCTCTCCTAAAAACAAAGAAAGTGGCTTTTTAGCCAGGTCAGACGGTAAAATAGCTCAATGGCAATTGAGCCAGGTCACCTGGTTCACACACACACACAGGTGAGCATCCCTCCCTTACCTGTCCTTGAGGTATGTCAGGTTATTTCCTGACCTTACTCAAGCTTAGATCAGGTTAGGTATATACAACTGTAGACTATTTTACTCGCTAAATAGCTCTTGAGCTATTTTACTGTCCAACCTGGTTCAATAGCCACTTCCTAAAAAAATTTTATACTGTGTGTTGGGTCAGCCGGTAAGTTTTGGTTCTGTTGCCTTAGATAAATAAAATGTTTAATAAAACAAGGCCCCAGGGGCCATAGAACAATACAGTATATGTTCCCTTATACTGTACAGAATAATTGTAAAGCCATGTTTAAAATAATCAATAACCATCTTTGTTAGTACTACAGTATTCTCTTAATTTTTTTTTTAAACTCCACATTTTGCATCCTCTCAAATCCCTGCCCACTCAAGTTATCAAAATATACACATCCATTACATTTAAGAGGAAAGCACAGAGAAAGTACAGTCACCTACACAACCTCATTTGGTTGAATGTCTGGAGTAACTCTGAGAACTTAGCACTTAAATGGCAGCATCATCAGTAAGAGTTATGGCAGCTGTACGGACGGCAGCCATCAACAGCGGACATATAATATTCCTTGTGTGCCGTTTTTACATACATGAGAGTGGAGCAGGAAATCCTTTGTCACCAGTCATGGGTTAATAATGTTTTTCCTTGAGATTTACACTAAAACATTTTTCATACAGAATGAACATCAAGTGTGAGCAAGATATAAAGAGCACCAATACTTTAAATTCACATCTTGGTGCTTCTACCAATAAAAAATATTACGATGTTCAAACTTTGCAGGAGCGGACCACTGAACAATGTACACTACTGTACTGTACACTCTAGTCTGGCAGTACAGTACTCAGTGGTTCATGACTGGTAAATCTGACGTATATAAGTTCCCTAATCGTGGTTAATATATAGAAGAGTTTCTTGTGCATATGGATAATAAGTTTATTAATTAGGTTAGGTTAGATTGTTCTTTCTTTTCTAGGTTAGGTTAGGTTACATTACATTAGGTTACATTACACTTTGTAACATTCTCACAATTTTCCATGGAGAATTTGGACACTAGCAACACTGTCATCAGCTACTGGGAACAGTGAAAAAAAACACTTTAACATTAATAATGATAAAAATAAAATAAATACAGTAATTTCTTACATTTACATTCTCATTTTTCCACAAAGCCTTGCCCACTTTGTAAGGTGTCAATATTAAAGGAGAAATAAACCACAACTTAAATTCAGCGGATGTTTTCCCGTGACCAGTAAGTTCCTCCTTTAGCTATTTTACCGTGAGTGCGGTCTGATTGGCTCAACGTCCATTACCAGCAAACAACGTGAGAACTATATTTGACCGTGACTCTGGTGGCATTTGGCATTTATTTTGCCGTGAGTCGATCGTTGTGTAGCTGTAAACATACCTAACCATGTTTTTGTTGTGCATGGAAACTTATCATTGTAAAAGAGGCGACATTTACTAGTACATAACAGAACCTGACCTAACCAACCAAAGAAACCTACCTAACCTTACCTAACTTCTTAGGCGGGGAGCGGACCCCCCGTTATATTAAACAGAAAGTACTTAGCCAATCAGAGCGCACTCACGGTAAAATAGCATTAGTAGAAACATAGATGGTCATGGCAAAATATTCACTACAAAACTTAAAAACAAAGTAATTGCACAAGAATTTTACCACCAATGGAGGGAATAGAAAATTAAAAACAAAACATGTTTCGTCGTTTGGTCGAGGAGCCAGTGTTCTCTATATATATATTTCCATTACAATATTTGTGAATCCAGGGGGTGACAAGACAAGAGCAGCAGAAGCCTTGACCAATATGCTGTTTCTTAAGTAAATTCTAAGCCACAATTTCCTTATTATCTCAGGTTTATTTCATTCTGCACATCAAATAGAACATTTTAGTGAAAAATCCTTTAAAAAACAGACTATTATCAAGTTTCTGGAGTCATTCTGGACATCTACAAACCATTTACTTCAAATATGGCCTCTAAAGCTAAGGTTAGTAGATTAACCTTCAATACAACCACTTCTATACTTACTGACTGCACACTGCTAATCCTTAGTTGTCTAATGATCTATCAATTAACACTTGGGTAGTGGGAAGAGGTCACAGTACACCTGGTGTTAGGTGTTGCAGGAACTCCCAGCTGAGTGAGTTAGGCGGACCTAGCACGTGGAGTCAACTGATGGTGCCAAACAGGGCAGCAGACACCAGCGCCACACACAAACACACACACACACACACGCACACAACCTCAGTATAAGACTTTCCCCTTAAATACCTAATTATGATCAGCCAATCGTCTAAGAACGTGAGACTGTAGTGGCTTCACTAACTACACCTACACTAATCACATCCCTTCTCTCCTCTCTGTAGTCTCCAAGGAATTCTACTTTGGCTACAACTACGAGGCATATATTAACTATAATATCGTTCTTTTTTCACTCACGGAAATACGGTTTTCAGTAAGGTAATTCTATTCTTGTTTCCTTATACTTTTGCGTCACACCGACCAAAATAAACGGTGTTCGACAGGCGGCTACAAGAACAAACGAAAACATAAAGTAACAAATGACAACACGCCGCTAGAAAATCCTGTGTTATGATTGGCTTATATTTTATAGCTAGACGGTAAACAGTGGTAATTTTCATTCTCGTCCCCCTCATCACTGATTTATTACTTCACTTTTCAAACTAGCCTTACAAGACGATGGTGAATAAAAATTATATCTTAAAATTATTAAATACAGTAGTTATATGCAAGAGGTGGGATATATCATTTCAATTTTGTCCGTGTGGAAATCAATAAGAAGAACGTACACAAGCTTGGGACGAGAATTTGGACGATTCCGATTCCATTATTTAGTTCCCGCTCATATTTGACTTTTCTACATCGAGGTACATACCTATGAGTGATATGCCGCTCCTTTATTTAAGATATTTCACTTTCACATTGTACTTTATATCATATATAGAGTATGCTATTAAGATGTAGAGTATTTAAAACCAAGTCCATAACCGATTTACAGTATGCTAAACAGCTTGTTTTTTGCTGCTTTCCTCGTGTATCTACCATACTTTTTTATGCTGCGATAATTCAGAGTAGGGAGGGGACGGTTGTCTGCATATGTAATAGACATTTAAATTAACCGCTACCCGTATGACCGAGCATATACACACGTTCCTTACCTTTGATCCTTGAAGAGGTAACGGTTAAATGTTGTGCTTGTACCGCGTGGTAGACGAGAGAACTTCCCCTTCACCAATGATAAACTAATCAAGTATGAAATTTGTTTATTGGTGCTTATTTACGATATTGATAATGTACATGGTTTTCAAACAATTCCTCGACGTAATTAAACATTTTATCTTTCGATAGAGGGTGCGATAGGGTTGACGCACTATAATCTACAACGGCCATCTGTCCTTCTTGTCAGCCGATTTTCCACGCATTTTACTCTATCATAGCGAGATTTCTGTAGTAATTTGGCCACTTGTGAATAATGAAAGATATAAGAATTGACAACATCGCATTTCTTAATTTTACAAACGCAGATATCTTAATGTTTAGAATTATCCATAGATAAGAAGATATATTTGTACGCTACTTGTTGACATATTGACATTAACGTATTATATGAACACTATATGTATAAATTTCCTCAACAACCTCAAGGCCAAGCACCATCACGTGTACCTTGTTCATTTTTTTATTCCACTCCTCCACCCTAGCCCCTCAGTACCTCACCCGCGCCCACTGACCACCACTCCCTTCCTCTCCACTATTTTCCCAGCCTTTTCTTTCAATTAATCCATTCCTGCCTACCGCGGCCACACCCTCTCTTGCCTTCCCTCCTCAACACCCCTACTAGTGGTGTACGTGTCTGTCTCTCCTCGACCCTGCTGGAATTGACTTAGTTTACCATTATTTTTGTACCTGCACTGTCTGTACATTATTTGTATACACTGCCTATGTAAATGTTCTTATACCTACACTATCTATGTACTACATTGTATACCTGCACTGCCTATGTACACTATAACTATTTGCATACACTATCTTTGTACTTGCCGAATCAATGTGAAATCATATGACGATATTTCTGAATAAATATCTCTGCCAAGAGTCGTGCATGTAAATAGGTTCCGGCCAGTCCCGTCGCGGTGAACACATACAGGAACGTTACACGGTAGTGAATACTCAAATTCCTCGTTGCGAAGTGGCTATAGAGTTTTCTTATTTATCAATTAGACACCCCACTCTATCTGGGGTTAGGCTATATTAATATTAGGGTGGTTAGACTTCAGGTGAAATAAGTCGGGGTATATAATCTTCAGGTGGTGTAACCAAATGTCCCCCCCCCCCCAAAAGAAAACTTTTCGGTTGAATTTGAAGATTTATGGGGATAATTGAATTGGCTATAAATTCCCAAATAAACAAGCCTTTTACTCCTGCAGAACACACTTTGTTTCATATTTTTTGTCAACGCCTAACGATTGACTCCAGGTAAGCGTTATGTCAGACTTCCTGTGCATTAAATCACAGTTGATGGGATATATTCTAAGTTGATATAAAAATTATCGGAGCCTGACAGTACAACTTTATCAGTGTGGAGAAGATGAACAACATTTTAGTAAAATCGTTAAATATGTAGTTCACATACAATGCATATAAACGGTGTAGCTATGCAATATGCATAGACGGTGCAGGTATTGTATACAAATATACATAGAAAGTGCAAATATACAAACTATGTATATGGACAATGTATATATACAAGCTGTGTACTGTACTCACTTCAGGTATACAATCAACGTACATAAACAGTACAGATACAGTACAAATAATGTACAGTGTGTGTATACACATACATAGATAGTATTAAAGGTATACAAGCAGAGATGAACCAGTGTGAACTTAGGACGATTTCACTGAATAAGTACCTGGATGTCTATCTGTCCATCTATCTGTGACAGGTGTTAACTTGTTAAAAGATTTTCCTGAATAATCATCTTTCGATTCTATCTACATTATCAAAGAAAAACCAGGAGTGAACTGTAATAACTTTACCTATATCTTCTTCGCCACTAATCGAGCCGGCTCTTTAATGAAATATTAAATATAAACAATAAAATTTATATGCAAAAAATAATATTTTTTGTACAACTACACATTAAACATATTACCTACAGTATATAATATTTTAGTATTTAATTGCAATATATATATAGTGTATTGTATATATAGAGAGAGAGAGATAAGAAGTAGGGTGATCGGAGCGCTCCCAGCTGGGCGACAACAACAACGGGACGCTGATGGTCGTCGTGGCCGACCTCACACGCCATGAATATTCACCAGAATTTACATACCCAGCTCATCCCTGAACTCGGATACATCCTCAGTAAGCGGTACGTTACGTATTGCCTATTTTATTTCAAACGGTCGTCCAATTTTTTTTGGCGCAGGAGACCACGAGCGGGGTTTAAATGCTACTTGTGTATGCATACGGGTTGGCCTATGCAAATAAGGGAGGAAGGGTCGGCCCAGGTAACATGTAAAGGATCTCGGTGCATATATTAAGCTTTCAATGGGTGTGTAAGGGGAAAAAAGCATCACGGTTCCTTAAGGCCCGTTGTGGGGGGTTAAACTAGCAGGGGGACTTCTGAATATATGCAAATGTGTGTTGAATGAGGAGTGAGGGAGGCGGGGCTGGCACACGTCGAGGTGAACTGAATCTGTGGCGGCCAGTCGAGGCTCAGCTGTGCACACACACACACACGCTGCCTCACTTGTACACTTGTGTCTTGCAGTATATTATATATAACCTCATCAGTGGTGTCTCTTGTAATGTAAGTGAAAATACAGTGCTTGTGTTAGGACTGTGCTGTGCCTTCTCATGAAGGGTTCGAAGTTATTTATGTTTTCTGTAGTGTTATGCTTACAGTCCAGATTTCTCTCTTAGACTTTGTCTTGTGCAGTGAAAATTATATCAGATAAAGATGGACACCTGTCAAATATTCAATACCTTGCGATGAAACTTTCATCAGTGTGGGCTTATGGATTTCTTTCCAAACACATGCTACCATCTGTCGACCTTAATGATTACAGTTCTCCTCAGTGTAGGTACGGTATGTTTCTGCTCGAGTTATGTCGGTCTCTTAAGAGTACCTGTATAGTCCGCACTGCATTTGGTTATGATGGCATCTCCTGATTTTCAAAATCAGAGAGAACAGGAGCAAATTGGGGTTCAAAGTTTATACTGACTGGCGACAACACCTTGAAGTACAACACCAATGGATTGTGGTCCTAAGGACATATTGTATTTGGCCTCATATAAGTGCTGTTGATAATTGCAGATACATAATAAGCAACTGTCACACAAGCACTGATTAGTTGAATTGACCGAGTGAGGCTAGAATTTGCTTTAATCTTAAGCATCGTACCGTAATGTGATACACACTATCAGTTGTACAAAGATAGGTTGTTACATACTAAGATTATTCGACAGCATTATTCCAGAAATTTTCAGGGGTTTTTTCTTTTTCTTTTCAACCCTAGATCTAACCCAGTCACCCTAGTTACTGTAATATCCAGTTTTGTTTTTTGTATCACATGTCAGAGCTGTTATGTTGATGTTTACATCATGTATTTCACTTATAAATGAATAGAATTTCATTAAAATCTGACCGTTAAATATTGAGGCCACTTGGTAAAATACACGTCAGGGATAGATTCAACCAAGGTACAATGTATCTGGGTTCTGTAAACTTCATTATTTTCGAATTATCCAAATAAATATCTAATTGTTGAAAAAATTCACCATTACCTTCACACTTATAATAGTACAGTTGCCCATGTAATCATACAGCCCTGGGTCATCTCTGCTTACTGGGTCACAGTTATGTGGGGTAAAGGTGGCCATTGATATTATAGTTGGAGTTGCTGGTGCTTCTCCATTACCATGTTAAATGTTACTTTACCTGATATTATTCACCAACTTCTTAGAATAAAGTCTCAGAGCTTTTGTTATTTATGATGTAAGTTGGTATATTTCGTAGGTAATTTCATCTTGTTTGTTCTCTGGGTGTTGTCGCAGCAATAGTCAATCAAATTTGTCACCAAACTTCCTAATAAAACAGTAATACAAATTTTTCAGGTTTGTACCCGTGTTCAATGCCGTGCAGGAGTTAATGACCTGTAAGATGTTGAACAATATCCCCACTGATAAGTATCTTGGCCTTACTTAGATCCTTTTTCCCTTGCAGGAGATAATGACTTCATGATACATCACAATGACTCCGCTGATAGAGGTCACAAACACTGTAGGCCTAGACTCCCCTCCAGATTGTCTATACACAGGCTCACTGAGGAAGTCTGGTGTCAAGACCCCCAGAGGTGGTCCTAGAATCCCTGATGCTAATGGCCAAGGGGAAGTTGACAATGCAAGGCCAGTAAAAAATTCAAAGATAAGTGGTGAAGCTGCGGCAATAAAAATGTGCAATACTCAGGTGTCAAACCCAGTTGGCAGTGGTTCGAGCTGCCAGGGCATTACTGCAATATCCCACCGGCACCCATGTGCAACAAGTCCTATGCGTGTACCTCCCCTCCCACAAACCACTGATATTTTGCTGTCACAAGCCGTACAAGCCCTTAGTCTTGGCCCACTCACTACACAGACGCGTCCACGTACTCGAAGACGGCAAAGTAAACACCAAAAAGGAAATGTTGAACAAAGTGATGGAAATAATAAAAAACTGGCATCAAGTTGTAGTGGTCTTCCAGAAAATTCAGGTGGAAGTGTTATTGAGAGTGCCCCTCAGCAGTGTGGTGCATGTGGGCTGGAATTCACTTCCCTCCCAGTTTTAACCCAGCATCTGGCTCGTCATGTATACGATGGACTGTATGCGGCACAGTGGTTAACTCAGGCAATGGGCTTGGCTTTTTCCAGGCCAAACATAGAGGAGTCTGATCCTGTGGTCCAGGGTGGTAACCAGGGTAGTGATGACCCGCCCAGCAGCTCATCACCTCGCCGACCCGCCCCTTCCAAGCACTGACTATGTGTAAAGACTCCCATACTCTTGGTCTTTCCATTGTAGATTAGAATGAATGTGGTGACGTAATTTTTTATATATTGGTACACTGATATTGTCGAGGTTCTCGGTTAATGAAAGTGGTGCGTGAGTCATGCAAGATGGCTTGTGGTGTGTTTTTGTGGTAAATGAATTTTTGCAGTATTTTCCAGTCAGCTACATTCTTTAGGGTTCATTCCAAACATATTCCAGACATGTGCATTTGTATTATAATAATAAGTGCAATAAGAGTAAGACATTGTTGAAGGTTCCAAACAATCTGACAGAGGAGATATTTATTACTGTACTTTTGTTTATTCTCTTGTTATTCGTCGATGCATTATTACAATATTTTGAAAAATGCCTTTTGTTTGATACCTGGTGTTCATTTCTGTTTGTGTATAGGTCTATCTGTACTCCTAGTCTTCATTCTTGTTATTTTTAAAATTGTAATAATCTTGTGCTATAGCAGTGATTTGTGTTTCTTGGTGTTAGATGTGACTAGATATAACTTCACCTATTTTGTGAGTTCGTGTTTGATGTTCCATCAGATAAGTGTACTGTAAATGTGAACTTTGTTTTCTTATGAGTAGTAGTTATTGTTTTTGTTCTGTTGACTTTACTCAGGTTCTTGGTGAAGTTTGATCTAGACTTTCGAAGTACTATTCTGTCGTCAACAACCTTATAGTTAATTTTTCTTTTGTCCGTAGAATACCATTGACGACACAATAGTAAAGAACTGTGCCAGTTTTACTTTAAGCTGTGGTTATATTTTTTCTTTTAGTACACTATGAGTGAGCCTATACCTTGCATTAGTTGTAAGAATAGTGGCAGACCAATGTATTCCAGACTTATGGATAGTGGTGCCACTCTTTTCCTGAAATTGATGGTCTGAATCCTTATGACCTTTAAAAAACAAATTATCTCACTTAGTAATGTAAGTGGTAATCCCATCATGCAGTTAGTTCCTGAATAATGCTAGTGCTTTATTTTTATTGTGTTTATTTCATACTGTTTTGAAACAGTACAGTACTGTATATGGGAAGTCATGTGGAACTGGGGAATATCAAAAGAGTATTCTGAATTGATGCTGTTCTTTTATGTTTATTATTGTGCTTTTATTATTCAAATTATAAACTTAATTTTTTTGCACTAGTACTGTACTCAAATTTGCCTTTCTGATGAGAATTTTTAGTTCAATATGTTTGCAAAACTTTTGAAAACAAATTAATTTATTTGTCACCATTAGTAAAGTGTTTTATTTACATTATGAGTTTGAGAAATTGCCATTTGTTATTATTTTTCATTGCATTATGAAACTTTTTCCCTTATGGCTTAAAATTTTTATGCCAAAGCCAAAATTTGGATCTTGTTGTATCCATAGTGTGTAAGGAATAGGTTTTAGTAAAATGCTTAAGTTTTAGTTTAGTTTGTTGTGCTTTCATGATTGTTAGTGTTATCAGTAGTTACTAACCAAAGAACTAACTTGCATGTTCTCCTAATGTGAGAGCTAAACAGTGTCTCTGTACACAGTAATCATTGGGTTGAGATAAACCTATTGGCAGCACACTTTTTCCTTTAATATACAGTAAATAACTTTCAGAATCCATCCTGATCCCTTTATTTTAATTAAATAATTCAGTACAGTATTATAGAATCCATCACGATATCTTCAATAAATCGTTTAATATGTCTAACCCCATCCCTTTACTGATAACTCTTACAACTACAGTATTCAATAAATGAAGTTAAATGATAATAATTGGTACCTCATGCTTTGGCAAATTAACTAATTAGTGTGGAGAACTCATGTACTGTATCAGTACAAATTACATGAAAAATATTATACAGTACTGTACTTGGTTGTAAGTAGCTACCCTGTACAGTACAGTATTGGCTAAAAAGATGGAGGATCAGTTCTTCCCCCAAGTCTCAAACCTTAAATGGGATACAGGAAAAGACCTCCTCTGAGTCAGTCTGTCAACACCTGCTAAACAAAGGCCGTTACTTTGATTACCATTATACAATATCTGTAGGCATTTTAAACATCCATATTAACATTATGTTCTTATCTTGGAATTTTTAAAATGTCTGCTGCTCCACGAGCTTTGTCCACAAGGATGGATACACCTGGTCACAGGCTTGTTAAGAATGCATCCTTTACTATTTCAGGTAGTGTGTAATTTATAGTATTTTAATATTTTCCTCATACAAAGGTACTGTATTGTGGCTGTGGTACAGTTAACTAAGCAATTATCAGTCTATTGAATTTCATTTCATGAACTAAGAAAAATGCTAATCTTGAAGGTACTGTACAAGTAAAACATGTACTGTATTTAGTGTTTTACTTGGGTTGCATATAATTACTGACAGTAAGTCATATAAACAGATATTTGTGCTTGTATTCCCTGTGTACAAATATATGTATATTGTAGTAATGTGTCTGTATATTTATGTGATGCACATGTGTTTTCTGCTGTCATTCATACATTTTCTTTATTTCAAACAATTGATGCACTTCTTTATATTTAAACAGTGTGCTCAAGGTTCAAGCTGTATGGTTGATGCACAAATAGTGAAGTTATTGGATTGAATCTTAACACCAAAGTACAAACAATTAAAATCACTAATTCACTTGCTTTTAGGCTTTTAATGAAGGTAATCACAAACAAAAATTGTCAAGGCCAGTGTTACAGTTTTAAGTTATTTATATTATTTTTTATTTTTTTTTTTTCAATGTGGACTGTGATGCTGAGGTAACTGAAGTTGTTTTTTGTATTATTGTATTCAGGGTTTTTATTTTAACCTCTGGCTGCTCACTAGCTTAACCAGGTCATTTAACATCCGGCCAATTGAAATTACTGTAGTCTTAAGCAATATTTCCGTTCATCTGATAACTTCAAAATTAGTCCAGTACAGTATTTTGATTTTAAGTTAATATCTCAATATTGTACTGTATGTATGTATGTATTCAATACTTCACTCCGAGTCACTGTGTGTGTTCAGTGTGTTTGTGGTATGTATGTCAAAGCCTGTCGTCCCCTGCTTCTTGAAATAATTTTTTGGGGACTTCCACTTAAACCTATTTGTGAAAACCCTGAATATTGATGTTGTAAGTCACTATGTTTGAGTATTATATAAGTCAGGTTATCTTATATCTCGTACTGTAATGTCAACCAGATGCCAGGTAATTGTCATTCAGCCACGACAATTATTACTCTTATATTGTGTAAAAGAAGAGAAAATTTGTCCTTTATTTAAATATGTATTTTAGTTGATTAACTATCATGGAGTAAAGTTGTTGAGATATGTGAAAATATATTTTATATCATGAGCCAATATAGGCGGGTATTATCCTTGTGTCCCTGCCACTCTGTACAGTTGTCTTGCACCACTTCTCATATTATATGTTCTTGTCCCTCCCTTCCTCCAGTTCTTAAGGATTTTTGTATCTCATTTGACTGGTAGAGAAATAACGACATGGGATAATTTATGTAAATTTTGTAAGATAAGTAAATGAAGCCATGACTTGATGTTTAGATGCAATTTAGGGGAGAGTTCTTTTGGGGGGGGTGGATTTTTATTTAAGTTATTGTTTTTCTGATAGGAAACACCATATAGCACTCAAGAGTAAACTGCAAATATACATTAAAGGGCCATGTACTTAAAATTTTTACAAACAGTATTATTTACTGTACATCATCACTTTAGGGGTCACATCAGGGATTCACAGTGGGTATGGTGCTGTTTTTGGAACCTGTGTGTTTATGAGTGTAGAGGTTTATAGTGTGGTCATGGTGCTAATAGTCACTAGCATCCCAACTATAAACCTTCGAACTTAATTCATTTACAGTACACACATTATTCCCTTAAAACTCGCAGGGGGTGAGTAAAATGGATCCCGCGAGAAAGCAAAATCCACAAATTTTTTTATGCCGGTTCCAGGAGTGTGCAAAATTCATATAAATAGCTATGTCCACATGTATAACAACATTATGTATGCCTCAGACTATAATAAACATGAAATAACATAAATAAACAAATATAAAATAACACTTACTCTGTACTGCACTGTAGTGTTGACTCCTCTGGATCCCTGGCAACTCTCCCCTTGCCATATGTAAGGTGGATGACAGCTATGATGATGATGTTTACTGCCCCCTCACCCTTCTTGCAACTTGTCTAACACCTTCATCTTTAATGTCATTTTCATTTCCCTTTTCTTCTTAGGTGGGGTTTCATTTCTAGAACCACTTGCAGGGCATTTGGGAGGCACGGTGAAACACAGAATGCTGCAAAGAAGCCAGCAGGTGAACAGCATTGGGAGGATAGCAGACCATAAACAACACTAGGAGCAGGGAAGTGCATGTGCCACTGAGTGGCCATAAGCTCACTACGACAGCTGATGCTAGTCTTGCGCACCGCCCTGCAGCCTCAGATTTAGTTTCCACGGCAATTCACAAGTTTCTGAGGGATGCAAGATTTAAGGGAATACTATACTGTATATATGTATATACATACACTGGTTATAAAAACAATATTGTATCAACTGTGAACCCAATGTGGTCCCTTAAGGTTCATGATCTTACATGTGACTGCATTCACCAGTTTCCTAAACCTTTTTCAGTTGTAGTTATGTGTAGTTGCCAGTTCCTGAATTTTTTAATGGCACCAATATGGGTTTTAGAGGCATTATGTAGCTCAGCTAGAAGTATGTTCACTATTACAGTAGTCTTAATTATTTTGAATTAAATATATAACTGTTACATGAACAGCATCTTAAGGTTGATCAATACTATTTCATTGCTTCTCCTCACATAAAGAAGCCTGAATGGTCTGGACAAGTTTTGTGTTGTTTATATCATTACTACTTTAACCTTAACCTTACCACATGCATGAATTCGTAACTGATTTAATGTGTTACTGCAGGCGTGTATACATAGCCAGCTCAGCCATGTGGTAAGGAAGGAATTAAAGCCACAAAATGTCCCAAATTTGTAAAGGTAAAGCCTCTCCATTACAGTGTAATTCTCAGCACTGACATTGGAAGAGTCAATCTACTAGTACAAAACTGCCACCTGTTTGTGTATGCACTTTGAAGACTAAACTTGTCATTTTTACTTGTGTTTATTGTCATCCTACTTAACATACCACAAAGTATAACCATAACCCCACCAGTTTGTTATAAAGCTAAACAAATGATTCATAAACCATGCATAGATGGGGAGATAACATACACCACCTGTTTGATATGATGAAAGACCCATACAGGGGCATGAACTTGGCACCAATACACAGCTGAACTAATAAAAGACCTGAGAAGGTACGTGTGAGAAAGGAAGGTAAAATTACAAGCACCATTAAAAGACAACGCACAATATAATAAATAGAGAGATTACAATAAAGCTCTTGGAGCAATAAAATTTTATGTACATGTAATATCACATGATTATTTATATCATATACAGTAAATATATACCTGTATGATACACTTAAAACTAATATAGATACAGTATCAGGAATTTTTATAATGAAAACTTATTAATATACTGTACTGTATCTATATCACCCTTAACTTGATCTTCAAAGGCTGGAGGAGGAAACTAATTATGGTCTTGAGATCACAAGGTTCACCAACTGTTAAATCCTCCCATGTAATTCTTCATGTAATGTTCCAAGAAATAACCTAAACGACCTATACAGTATTTTTATCTTTGCTTGGGGTAAATCAGAGGAGAGAAATGGTATTAAAGTGTCCAGGCAATGGAAAGGATGGGAAAAAGGAGGTGGGATGTGACCACTTGTAACACAACTTCTTGCTAATGATGATGTGATTTTTGTGGCAAGTGAACAAGAACTTCAAAAGCTGGTGAAAAACTTCAACAGATTGTGTGGCAGAAGGAATTTGTAAATCAATTCAAAGTACAGTAAAATTATGTTATTTGAGACGGATTTTAACAGTAGATTTTCATAAACTAAACAGACAAAACCTAACAAACGGAAAAGTAAAATTACTCTGATGAATGGGGTACTGTATAGGAAGAAATTAAAGGTTTTTAATATTATGGGAAATTTTATGTAAGAATGGTATGATAATATATGAAATTTGGGAAAGAACAATACTGTACATAGCAAGAAGAGGATTATAGTGCTGTGAGGTACTGTATCACCAAGGGAAGGAATGTGTGCTTGTAGGTATGAACTTCAGAGATAGTACAATACAATAATACTCCTTACCTTAACTTAAGGCAGTGAAACAATGACTAGGATTGGAACAAGATGTTTGTAAATTCAAGCTCGAGTTCAATGGCCTTCATCTAGGTTTACCAGAATGAAAGTATATGGGGAATTTGGAATGTTAGAGAAGGCAAAGGATGTCATCTTTTGGTGCAGTGGAATGGGTAGAGAAGTTTATAGAGATGATTTGGACATATGAGGAGAGAAAAGTAAAGAGAGTGTATAAGGGTAATGAAGCAGATGTGTTAGGTAAAGTCACTGTCTACATCATGGCAGGGAAGAGTTTAATGACATGTTATTGAAACAATAGAGGGCAAGTAAGGTATGTAGTGTAGTGTAGTGATAGGGCAGTCTGGAGGCTGTTCTGTCAAAGGGGAGTTCTGTGGAAGAGTGAGACATTGTAGGTAAAACATGAAAGGGAAAACAGTTGACAAAGAAATATACTGTAAGGTGTGGAGAATATCAAAGGCAGAGCTAAACAGTAAAGTAAGTTTATTCCATCCACTGTTGAAAGACGAGATTCTAAGTACCGGTAACTACAAGGCAGCAGGTCAACGGGGCTCCAGTCCTAACTGGCCCCAATTTATCTTTGAGGACTATGAATCCTTTATAGTGGACAGATCAGTCCATGCAACTAGGGTACATTTGACCAGTCATCCCATGTGGAATGTGTGATGGACCAACTACCTTCACTTCCCCAACTTTAAAGTTAAGTACCTATTCACAGTGGGAGGACTTAGGGTGCCCTGGGTGCAAACCAGCAACCCTTAGGACAGGAAACAAGTGCTGTCACTACCTGATTACCACAACCCTTGGAATGTGCAAATGGACAATAATTTATAATTCATTACAGTGGAACTCACTTCAATATCAGTCTCCATGCATTATAAATATGTGGCATTAAGTGAGGTGAAACATGAGGCAAGGTTCACCATTAAGGTCTGTTGGCACCGTGCAGGGTGTTAAGTATTCAAGAGAAAATAGTTCCGCAATAAGCAGCACAGTTCATACAACAAAACATTAACTTATTGACAGTGTTTGTTGTACCGGTATGGGTTGTATTTGAATAAAAAAAGGCAGCACTTACATTAAATACAGTCAGTTGAAGTTCTGTGATATCCCATGTTTATTAAACACAAGTTCATTCCCAGTCTTTCCAGTTACTGTAGTGAAATTCTCTCAAAGCTCCAAAGTTTTGAATATAAAACTGTTAGAGTAAAAACGGAACTGCGACCCTAACAATAACTGATGATGGACACTAACATGGTTCCACCTTCTGTTTCAGTTTGTTCAGGCTGCTGCTATAGTTATTGATTTGATCCATAAGCACTCTTCAGAAGCATCACAGTGAAGACTAGATGAGCGGACCATAACTTTCTGACACACAATTAACTCGCTTAAGTGTGCCTTCACAAAACAGTGCTCTCTGGTGTCACTTGTAACACAGTACTGTAACCAACATCACAGATGAGCAACATGTCACTTAGCAGGTCCACTCTTTTGGTTAAGGTGGCATCACACAAGCACTTGTACCAACAATTCTCGCCTTTGGGAACTAACAAGTGGAGTTTCATCTGCCAGCAGCTAAATTTTCAAGACACATGTTGATCTTTAGAGCATCAGAACTACACTGCCATGCCTGACCTCAGTTGACTGGATTAAACCATATGATCTTGCACAGCCCAGGATCAGACTGCCCCACCTGACACCACTACATAACCTCAGATGACTGGATGGATTAAGGCACCTGGCACTGACTTGTGCTAGACAGTAACCCAAGTATGATTAGAAGTGTTGACATTAAGAAAAGCAAACACAAGGTTGTAGAACCTAATGGACAAGAGCTTTTTAGTGATCTGTGATATAATGGAAGTTGTGACACTATAGAAGATATTAAATAAGTTCCACTGTGCTAAGTACAGTAGTAAAATATAGTTTATAGCTTAAAATGACCATCATTCAATAACACAATTACTTACTTTCACCTTTTCAAGCATTTTCCTGCTATAATACAGGAAAGCTGGAGGGGTAGCCAACACGACTCTCCCTTCAGTTAAGCTTACTGCTGAGACACATTTGTTCTATTATGGTGCTGTACTATATTCACCTTCCATAACAAGACCCCAAATATCTATCTACTTTACTCCTGTTGCTTCACATGTAGTAATAACAGATCATTTTAAGTCTCAATGTGACGATCAATCTATGAGATAAATATATTTTTAATGTTCTGGTTAACTCAGAGAAGTTATACAATGTCACTGACCCCTTGTGTGTGGGGCTCTCTCTGCTGAATAAAACCGTCTGACGTTAGCCAAATAAAACATCAAAAGTGGAATCCCCACAGTGAAGGGGTTAATTGCTTAACTGCATTCCTTCAGAGTTCCGAGTTCAAAGAACATTTTCAACCAAATTTTATCGCAAATGAGTTAAAAATATAGGACCTATCAGGCTTACAATATTTATGTCTGCAGACAGACCCACAGACATCTAGGCAATGATGAATGCGTACTTATTACAAAATCCCATCATTTCATGGTGAGACAATCACACAGTAGCTTACTAATGACTAATTCTAAAAAAATCAAAGAATGAGCCAGTACTGTAGTTGTATGAGACCTTCACACCACTACAATGAAGATTCCCTACTCTGCCCCCATCTGCACAAAAATGGAAAGCAAGGAATGGGAAACTTCCACAGATGATTGTTACCATTTAAGGTTAATACTAGTAATTAAAAAATGATTCAGGCCAATATTTCCCTCAAATACTGTATATCTAGTGTACAGGGTGCGCCATAAACACCTGACTTTTGGAAATGAAATAACGTTATACAGTAATGCATAACGGAAAGATTTATTAACACATATAGCTACATTCCCATGTCCAACTAAACTCTAAACACTGGTGCACGCAATAACTATTAGCGTGAAAGTGCCTCCGAGTGGATAGGCAGTTTTTTTATTGAAAAGAAAAAAGTCAGGTGTTTATGGTGCACCCTATATACATGTATTAAGTACCAAGTGGCAAAATTTAATGTTAGTTTTTAAAAAAGCTTTCAAACAATTCAAGAATTTACCAAAATTTCAAAACGAATCTGTGCCACTGATTCTTTCATATGCAATATTTTGGTTAATCCCTGATAAGTTTAAAAAAATCTAATTTATTCTCTTTAGTTCTGGCTCTTCACTCCAATTACTCCAACAACTGCTACTACTACTACTACAGTACTAACATTGCAGTAAAATTTCTACTATCTGCACAATCAACATTCCTGAGCATGTGTGCATAGTTGACATTTGCAGATACTATTAGACATTCACCCCTGAGACCTGCACGATAATGTTGTGTTAGTGATGAAGAGTTTACACCATGACTGTATCCAACTGCACCATAAGATTTACTTTATCTACCATGTTAACATAATTACCTCTTCATACTTTTCAAACATCTGACTACTTTCTCCACTTGATAATTCTGTCTTTACTCTCATGATTATAAAAAGTTAGCATCGAACGTATACTGTAACACCAATAATGAGAGACGACTGCAGAGAACAAGAGACCGAGAGAAAGACTTGGATGACTTGGATGACAGGAGACACAAACTTGCTCTTCTGTTTTAACTTCAACAGACTTTCACAACTGGTAAATCTGAGCACAAAACTACTAATTGGGGATAGTTGACATATGTGGATATGCAGATAGTAAAAAAATTACTGTATTATATTACCTTACTGTACAAATATTCCTGTAAAAACTTCTTCCTCAAGTTCTCTTAGGCCCTCATCTCAAACATCTACAAGTAAAAATACACAAAATACCAGATCTGAAAAAGATAGTCTTGCATACAACTATGATCAAGTATACAGTACTATCCTGTGTAGAGTGTAGAACTGTCTCGTGAGAGGAGTACCTCAAAGACCATCAGGTACCAAGAAGGTTATGCCCACACCTGTATGAAAAATTTGTATTGTAATAAATTACCTTTTGATAGAATTTCAGTTTATATTGAATAAATCTCTATGTTACCTCTTCTTCTGATTTACATCAAACTGACTCATCTGCATATGACCAGACTGATATGTGCAAACTCTCGGTTCTTGGTAAAACTGAATTATTTTATCCACTGCAAATTTCAAATTACAATACAATCAAACAGAAAAAATCTTCAGTGGTTCCTGTATTAACAATATAAACATACTTAGAGAAAGGATGCCAGATATAGTGAGGAAACAGCCAGTGTAACCAACAGCATTCAACATCAACTGGTTGACTGCAGCCAACAGTGGACCCGAGACAACCTGCAATAATAAAATATTTTATTACATAATCACTGAATGCTCAAGACAGTCTCAAGTGATAAAAGTGCTTGCTTAGTTATACAGTTTACAGAGAGGAAATGGTAGCAAGTGAAAGGTTTTAATTAATATTACAATTAACCTATATACAGTAGAGTCTCAGTAATTCTGAAATACAAATTCGCATTCTTAAATTCGCCAATACCTACCTCTATTGTTACCTCTTTTTTTTTAAATTTCACAGTCAAATATTCATAATTCACAGCTGAGCACTGATTGTTGCAGTGTTTGTTTACATGAGGAACCATAAAAGTTATGGAAATATAATTGCACTGCTTTAATTTGCCTTGGAATTATAGAAAATATAACATGAATATCACCACAATGCTCCAGTGCAACTTAGAAATAAGGAAAATATAATTTATAGTAAAACTGCAAAACAAGAAAAATGAAAAGCAGTAAATGAAAAAAAAATCCCAAACTTAACCCCAGATGAGTTATTCTGTGGTATTTAATTCCTGGTTCTTTGTTGACATACTGTAGTGTGCTCATAGCCTCCCTGGCACCAGGTGTATTGGCGTAACCCACACAAAATTATGAGAAGGAGAGGAGCTGTTTATGTAATATAGAACTACATTTTGTACAACATCTATGTGTTACTGTACTTTTTTATGCATTATGTACAATGTTTAGTGTTTATTAAAGCAGTTTTGGTACAGTTCACGGGTATTTCTTGGCCTCTGGAACTGAACTACGGTAATTATTTCCATTTAAATCAATTAAACTATGATTTGTGATTTGATAATTCACTATATCTTCTGGTACCAAACCCACAAATTATCAAGACTCCACCGTATTACTGTACCTGGCTAGTGAAGAGAATTCCATAATTAGCGGAGTAATGTGGCGACCCAAATGCTTTCTCCACAACAGTGGGCATCAAGGAAAAGGTTCCAGAGAATGTAAAGAAGATGAGCCACACCCAGCCTGTAAAGCCCACTTTTCCCATGTGTTTGGTAAGGGGCATTGTGGCAAACAGCAGAGTCAGCATCAGTGTCAAAATACGGATAGCTGTCTGGAAGTGAAAACAATATCATGGAAACAGCGAAAATAATATTGTAAAAATCTAAAATATAAAAACTGTAATATTAATATGAATAACTCAATAACCCATAAAAACACTGGTTTATATTAAAAAATAAATAAAGTACAGTAAGTTAAAATTAAAAATATTCAATTGTACCAGTGACCTTGACAAGTGTTAAGAGCAACTAAAACAAAGAAACCAACCGATGAACCAATCTGTCCCATGCGCTGAGAAGGAATTACTAATACTGTAATGAATCAACATGAAAGATTATGTTGTGTATGTGTTAGGTTGACCAAGATGGGAAATTTGGAGCAATGACCTAAAGAGATCATGTATAGGGGTAATGGTAACAGGGAAGACCAGAGAAACATGAAATGTTAAGGCTTCTTCGAGGGTGGAGCTCCATGGGGCGGTGAGGTGTGGCAGGTAAGAAGGAGGAATAAATTTCTAAGACTAACGATCCTGGCCATGGTAAGTGGAGGCTGCACACACTATTTTATACACCCATGAAAATTTTAAATGATTTTTTCTAAAACCCAACACCTAACTCTACACAGAGGGACAGAGAGCCTGATTTTCTTTTTATTTTTTATTTGTGACAGGAAAAATAATTAAGATGTAAAGAATTATTTTTTAACATTTGCAAGTCCTTCCCAGTAAATACAAAGACTGGAAAGAATCAAAAGCAATTAAGACCCTTCTTCATTTGCTCTCATTCATAAATTCATAAGTTCAAGATACCATATCACATGTGTTTTAGTAGCAAGAGGAACAGATGAGCAAAAGCCTATGAATTATGACCTAAGGCGTTCAGAATCACAACCTGCCGTCCTCCATATTGACCGGTGGCAGATGACAGGTAATGAAACAGCCTTGGATATATCCCCATTTGAGGCAAGATGAAAGGACAGCATGAAAGAGATGTTTGAACACTGGCATATAAAAGGTGACAGTCATTCACTATCAAGTCACAATTGTAATAAACTTAAATGAGTAAGTTTTTCAATGTTTAACAAAGCAAATATATGAAGCTTGTGTTAATTACAAATACCTGTTACAGTACATCCTACTAACATGTGAAATCTCTAAGACTTTTGAATATTATCTAACATTTGCCCCCCACCCCATTGAGAAATCCTGAAGCTGCTAGAGTGTAAGAGTAGAGAATGTTATATATGATTTTAAACACAGGCTCAAAGGAAACTTTCCATTGGCCATTTTGGTGTAGACAAGAATATGGTTCATCTGATTAAAATAAAACACCAAATAACTGTCATTAAGGTGTTGGTAATATACTAGTTATCACTCATTTTATAACACTCTCGGAATGATGTTTAATCCATCAAATGTCCCCAAACAATAACACAGAAATACTCACTCGGAATGACGTTTTATCCATCAGACGTCCCCAGACAATCCGGCCTACGGCATTAAAGATTGCAGCGAAGGAGCCAATACCGGCCAAGTAATGATCGTCGCTTATGAAGGTCTGGCCAAAGCTTTTGTACATAGCATTAATATAGCCGATAGCAATGGTGTTTAACAGATACAACATCCAGAATATGTAGAAGGTCTTAGTCTGAATCATTTGCACTGGCCTCAAGTCTGTGGGTATATATTTACATTTGTCCAAGAACATATTTATTATTTATTTCTTTTCATAGCAATTTTTTTTGTATACAAGACAGGGGCAGATCCAGGAATATCAAAGGGGGGGGGTCCAAGAAGTTTAGGGTGAGGGAACATGGTGAGCACAGCGATCCCACCCAGTTCCGAGGGCATTTGGTGCTGTAAGCCCCTGCCAGAATTTTTTTTTAATCCAATCAATATCATGTGCATCTTCAAGCCATTTTGAAGCCATGTGCACTTGATATTAGGAAATATTCTGAAGTCAATTGTAATTACTTTTTACTTACAAAAATGCCTTAGTACAATACCTGTACAGTACTGCATAAAAGAAAAAGTATTGAAATTTTCTGATGAAAACGTGGGAAGGTCCAGAGGACCCCCAACCCCCCCCCCCAACCTGGATCCACCCTTGCAAGAAAAACATACTATCCACTTATTAACTTTACTCATTTCCCATTTTTATGGAGCATGAGAGGTGGAAATTATAGTGAAATGGAAATAAGCTTATGATGGTTCTGTTGGCTCTCCTTAGTCAAATTGACTTACTATTTACCACTGTTTGTATACCTGCACTCTCTATGTACAATATTAAATGGCATATAAGACACTTTTTTCTGAAAAATTACTAAAAAAAATCTGCCCATGTCCTATATGTGAAGTTGCAGTCTCCAATAGGTTAAATTCAACTTGCCCAACTCCAGAATTAAAAATCTGTAATTGTTTACTTAAACACATTACTCTGTATTACTTTTAATTAATTAAAAAATATATTATTGTAAGTATCAAAGCTGGATTTATAACTTCTGATGATGATAACCCGAGAAGATTAGCTTCTGAACAGCACTCAAGTCTTCAGAGCTAAGCAGTAACTGTTTCTGAACTCTTACAAGCATTGCTATCTGTAATGTCATACCTGCAACATTTATCTTATTTTTATTAGGAAACATCCTTTAGCTTTTGAAAGCAAGTTAAAATTATGATGATAATAGTGAATAACATCACCACTGGTTCATAGTGCACCACTGGAGCTTAACATCATCTATCAGTATGCAGCAGACTTGTACAGGTACTCAGTTGCTATTTCATGTTTTTTAAGTGCTTAGTATGGACATCTTAATACTGTACAAAGAGTAAAGCTCATAACAACAACAGCAGAATGAGTACAGTACTAACATCGAATTTGATTTTACCCTCATTTTAAAAACATTATTGGCTACAGGAGAAATTTCACTCAAGGTTTGCCTAAATATTACCTGTTGAAATATAAGTGTGTGTTATTTGCTGTAAATATGGTACCTTATATACCTGCATTGTTTATACACATGCAGAATCAATATAAGCTTATATGAAAATGTTACAAAATAAACACTATCTGTCTATCTATCTATTTGCCTATTTATAGGAGGAACCAAAAAAACACGTAGAAGCACTCCACAAAAACTTGCTCACATCCTGCCAAATATCATACAATAATATAAAAGAATATCAGACAAAAGCTTAACCTTTTCTTCAGTAACTCGCATATGACTTCTCCCATTAATATTAAATGGTCCAATTTCAAATGAATTAGCAGTGGAGGGAGGCATTTGTAACAGAGGATCTTTCTGCCAATACAGTACAGTACAGTAATACAGTAAAGTACTGTACTGCATTACTTTACTGAGGCTTACAACTGGATAGGCAGGTATATAAACTATCCTGTCATATAACTGGACAGTGCAGTTTAGTTTTTCCAGGAGCTTCCTTGATTACCTGATACTGAATTCAGTGACTTACATATAGGAGAAAGTACAGTACCTTACCTATACCCGTTACGGTGGGTGTACTAGGAAGTTCATCTTGGCTCTCATCAGGGTTATCAGCCACACCTAGCAAATTTTCTCCTTCCGGCCAATGTCGAGTATCCTGGTAGATATACAGATAATACCACGTTGTTGCACTTATGAGTCCTCTCAGAGAGATATATATATATATATATATATATATATATATATATATATATATATATATATATATATATATATATATATATATATATATATATATATATATATATATATATATATATATATATATATATGTGATTATATGTGTGTGTGTGTGTGTGTGTGTGTAATAAGCTGGATTATAAAAAGTACCAGGAAAAATTACATGGAAATCTTGGGGTTTTGTTAAGGTAGAAGAAACCTCATAGGCAGCTAAAATGAATTACACTGTACTGACATACGGGTACTGTACAGTCTTTACTCAAAATAATACACTGACCAAATTATACCATTTTATGATCACTTCTGAGTACAGTAGTGTAATTTCTGAAATCCTTTAGGTTAAATTCCTTCACAAATATTCTTCCAAGGTTGGGTCTACCCTAAACTCTTATAGGCCCTGAAATATTACAAAAATTAAACCGAGGACTAATAATAACTTCATTAAAGTTTGCATGTTGACAACCAGGACACTAAGCCATCAGGTAATCACTACTAAAACACACAGGCACGAAAAAATGACCATAAAATAGTAGTGAATACCAACACTAATTACGAATATCTTACTGCATTTTTAACAAAGACTACACAAGAGTCACCAGACTTCATTTTTTTTACACTTGAATGTCCTCTCTAATTATATATGTAAGGTGGCTGGAGTCAATGGCATATGGTGTTGCTTGTTCTCTCTAGAGGATGTAATAGATGTGTCCATGATAAGGTACCAAGATCTCCATCAAGCTTACCAGTTACTTAACACATTCCAGCATCACACACCACTACCATGCTAGCACTACAAAACTACAAAAAAATATCAATAAATAAACCCAACATACCAACACCACCAACATGTTAACACTACAAAACTACAAAAAAATATCAATAAATAAACCCAACATACCAACACCACCACCATGCTAACACTACAAAGCTAAAAAGAAATTAAACTCAAAATGCCAACAACATACACATACAAAAGGGAAAATCTCAACTTTACGATTGTATAAATGCCACTTCAGACGATTCTCAAATATATGATTGTTAATTTACTTTTACTTTACCCAATCTAACCTTATCATTTAAGAGCAACGAACAAATTTGCATACAACAGATGCTCATTCAGTTGGGAATCGTCCATATGGGATGGCATCAATATTACATTCCCAAACCTGTAATTCTGTAGGTGTAGGTTTACTGATCAGAAGACAGCCAACATACTGCATTACCAGGAATACTAGTGCCAGCACAATGAACACTGATGGAACTCGATCAAGTATGCCAGTATCAACAAAGTATCTGTAAGAGTGAAGTCCATTTACTATACCTGGGTCAATGTGTGGAGTGGTCAACCCCTTAAAAATATAAACAAACTACAATGAATAAAATCAGACACCACCTGAATAGTAAACATAATGACTTGCATCAGGATTCCTTAACAGTTACAGATGTTGCACAGTAAACAACAGAATGAAGCCAACTTTTTATTTACTTACCCATTGGCCTCTGGAGGTTTATTGTCTGGGTTGAGATAAAGGGTCTGGAGGTTAGTGGACCCTAAAGCCCCAAGACCAAAACCAGCAACTATTAAGCCATTGATCAGGCCTTTCTTCTCAGGGTACCACTGGAAGGATAAATGTCATAAGATTAATTGATGCACAAATGCTCATATACCTGTACTCCTTTTTTTTTCCACTCTCGCAAGTCTTTTCTGTCCTCTAGCAGACAACTTCTTCATTGGCAACCAAGTCTTCTGTTGTCTTCTTTTTCCATGTACAGTACAGTTAATTGTACTGTAAAATCCCTCCACACTCACCCACTCACTTTCTTTAGCAGCTGTGACAACACGACCCCAAGATTTCCAATTGGTTTTTAACTATTGACTCAAACAATCCTGACCATCACCCACCCACAGCACATCGATTACAGTAAAACAATTGACACCACATTCTTCAATCATGTATGCACAACAATGCTTCCAGTACACACACAAGCAAAATGAAATACAAAACAAAACACACAAACACAGAATAGGACTGAAAAGTTCCATCCCATTTCATGATGAAGAGAAGAAGTGGGTAACCTTTAAGAGCCATACCATGAATGCTCTCTGTGGGGCCACTAGAAAGGGTAGCTATATAAATCAATGGTAGGTTCAGTGTTTGAATAGACAAGACAATACAGTATAATGTTTACCTACAAGTACAGGTCGTACTTCTCACTCAAATGATTCAGAATTACTGGACTCCATGACCGATTCTGATTCGCTGAGTCATATAGTTTGGCTCGAATTCACATGCTCATGTACACACACACACTCCAAAAAATATCCTTACGGAGGGGTCCAATGAATTTCAAAATGAACACTGCAACTCCTACTGTTTTGGTAGGGATGTGAAAATCCTTCGTAGGATGTGTCATATTGTCAAACACAAAATCGTAAATACTGTATACCTTTTGGAGCATGTACACAGTACTTCAAACTCTCTAAACTATAACAAAAAGTTCTCAATATAGTATATATCCTCCTGTACAGAAGTCATGTACAGGAGGCTGTCTGGAATCTGATGAGATATATGTATAAACTTCATTTTATGGATTAAGTAAGCTCAAAGCCTGTGAGCTACTGAATCAACATTGATGTAAAATAAATCAGAATCTTCACTGTGTCTTAAGCCGGACTCTAGTTCATGGAAGATGAGGATTCACTATCAGCATAGGAAGGTTAGGTTGTGTTAGGTTACTGTTACCGGTAGGACAAACATTATGTGGATTTGTTTACCATGACAATGAATCTTCCATATAACTACATGTCCTCTCTGAAGGGCAAATAGTGTTCAATGGTATGGTCTAACAGGTAACTTATTGTAACCTGCAGGTCATTATTATAAAATACAGAAATTAAAAGAGTGGAAGATAGGATAAAGAGTTTGGGTTTTTCAGGTAATTTGTAACATAGTGACTGGATTAATGTATGGAATATATTTTCACATTTCACTTAGGAGGGTAAAGTTAAATAATATGAATACAGTACAGTACATAAAAGATAAAAGAAAACTTCTCACCTATATTGCATTATGTTTTTGTAAAATTGGGATTGATTTTCAGACACTGTACATGTCCTTGAATACAAGGGATCCCCACTTACTGTTGTGCATACTTGAAACAAATAAACATTAGTTTTCCTTTAAGAATTAATGTTCCATGGAATATTATTCATCAGCATCATACCATAGTAAGACTCAATTCTGTACCCAAACTATCCTCTGTAACTGTTTTTCTTGTTTTCTTGGTGCTAGGTACTGCACACATAATACACACTTTTGAGGCAGATGTTGAGGTATATTATAGTCCTATACAGTATCTGCAATAACATGGGTGCCAACCATGCTCACTGAGGCATAACATTGCTAGTGTCCTCCATGCAGTCAACGCTGTGCATCCCCAAGTAGTTATACACCAGTTATGACCAACAATGTTAAAATAAATCACAGCAATACAAAACAGACAGTGACCATAATCATCATCAATGTAAAGGAGAATACCGGAGAACCCGGAGAAAGCCTGTGGTGTATGATAGTGTTACACTGGATAACACCGTTCTCACGTCTGTACCAGGTCAGGACACAAACCCAGAACACAGTACTGAGAGATACACATCATATTATACCAACTATAAGTGGGGATCCTCTGTACCTACTAGCATGTTGTATCTCATCTTCACCACCACAATGAGTTTGATGATGGAGCAAAGAAACCTTGAATGTTGGGGGGAATAAGGAAGAGGGTGTAAGACAAGTGTAGAAAGTGACAACAATGGATTAGAATAATAATAAAAACATTTCCACACAATAATTATAATATAGTACAGTATAAAGTTACAAAATTCATCTTAAAAATAAATATTTAAGTTTCACCAGTTTTTAATATGAACTACAGAAATCTGATATCCTACATTACTAAATTGCAACATGCAATATATTCCCAAGGTCAAAATTACTATACGTACTGAGGTCGAATATTACTACAGTAGTACGTATATAAAATCCGTATACGTATCTACCTTGATGAATTTATGGATCACTAACAGAAGCACAGCTGTAAACTTTGAACAGTACACAGTACTGTAATCTTAACCATGGAGATATGATTTGTTTACAAAAACATGGCTGTAATCTTTAAGTTTACATTGTAATCATGACCACGAAGCAGCTACAAGAAAGTCCTTTACGATAGCAGCGCTTGTAAGAGCAAATAAGGTTAATTAATCATTTTGAATAAATACATTTAATCCTTAATCGGCAGCTGTGGACTTCCCAGGCTCCCCCACATGTGCGAAAGTAAAATGCATGGAACATGAAACTTCTACCGATGATGGCTGCCGTTTAAGGGTTAAATCACAAAACAAAAACTATATAAGAAACTGCAGCATTACCTGCATGCCACAAGCAAGGGGAGTAACATAAGTTAAGGATATTCCAAGTCCAGACAACAGCCCATACGTCAGGATTACAGTAAACAGCGATACCTCAATCGTATAATGCGTCAGCAAAATACCTGCACTGAAAATAAATTGTCCGGTCAGGTACATGGGATTATCTTATCTTCAAGCCTTTCACTTTCAATTGTAGTACAGTACTGTACAATGTATAAGCAAGCAATAATAAAAAAAATATATACTGCATGCATTCACTTCAATATTACCAAATCTATTAAAATTATTCTTTCTAAATTCAAAAAGAACTGCAAAGCACTAGAAAAAACAATCTAATATTATTCTACACAGAGTCATACAATAACAGCATAAATAATTGATGCTTTTGTTAAAATCATGGCATCCAATAAATGAATCTTTAATAATCATTAAAACAACATTAAAAATTTGGTATAATCACTTATTTCTGCTTCTACCAACAACAGAAGTGTTCAAAAACCTTTGCCAGTTCAAGCATCAATCACAACAACTTCAGTGTTTATTGTGGTCCATGTAGAACTTTCTGATAATGTGATCATTACATGTCTTAGCCGAGGTGAAAAAAGTTGACCATATCTCTCCTCTCCACCGGGATATACAGTACAAGAAAACTCCTACCAAGAAACTAATGCAAAGATTGGTGACTAATCAGTGACTGGTAAAAAATTAGATAATGTAATAATTGTTGATGATACAGTGTGGTAACTTCCTATGCCTAAACCATCCCTCAGTGGAGGGTCAGTGGAGTAAGATGGTTGGGAATACACAGCAATTTCATGCATCTGAAAATTATGTAGTATTTGGACAAAAATTTGAATGCTTACTAGCACGGGGTGACCTTCACTGATGATATCTGACCTTGATCACTCTTGAGCTTGACCTGTATTGGCATATTAGTAACATTTTCCTAAGATTTGAAAATAATCTGTCAAAGGAAACTAAACTTAGTCCACAGAAACCAATATAAACTACAGTACAGACATAATACACCAGACATTAATATACCAGTACATGTGCTCATAAAACTAGTATCAGCCATTCAGTAATAACTGGTATTTATAGAGCTGACTGATGCATGTAAAAGGAGTCAGACAGCACTGGTATTCATTGAGATGATGGCCTGAAAACTTACCTGAGCACAGAACAACCGACAAAGCAGGTCAACTTGGGTCCTATTTTCCGCTCCAAGAGGCCACCACACACCATGAAGAGGCCCTGGGAGGCAGTGGTAATGGAGTTCACCCATATGAAGTTTCCATAGTTTACATAAGGACTGACTCTCTCATGCATGTAGGACACCATGTATGTCATCATGTTGCCTGTAAGAAGAAATAAGGAGTTCAATAAAGGAATGCCAGTGAGACAATTTAAACAATACAGTACAGGTACAGTATATGTACTTTTTATCTATATACCTTAATTCTTCTAAGATTTTGGGCACAATAATGCAGGCTGGACAAAGTCAAGACCATACAGTATATACACACACATTTTCCATCTATTCATTCTTTCCATAGGTCTATTGACTAGTAATTTTTGGCCACTATTTTGGATACTGTTACTGGCCTTTCTAATAAATTCAATCATACCGCATTGTTACGAGTCAAGGAAGTGCTTGTTACCAAAACTGTAGAGGTTGCCAAGGGTGAGATGGATAAGAATCCCACCAATAACAGCAGCTGGGGCTTGTATCTTCATTTTTGACAGGTAAAAGTATGCTATCTTGCACTTTGCTTGAATAGACCTGTAAAAATTGAGACAAATATTACTGCTAAGGACAATAACATTAACAGAACAAAAAGAATAATTCTACAAAAACTTATATGGAACTGATAAAGCACAGTACAAGAATACACAAACCGTGATTATGACAATGAAAGAAAAGATTAAAAAAAAAAAGGATCAAGACAACTTATGGTAATCACCTTCACAAATTGAAATGAACTAAACAAACCTTCAGTACAGTACTGTACCTATACTAACCTAAAAATACTACTACGTACAGTTATAATGTACAGTATTTTAATATTCTAAAAAAAAAAAAAGTGGTGCAGAGCACTTCCGGGAATGAGAAATTTCTGGGTAACGAGACCACTCTCAAACCCAGAAAAATCCCCAATCCCTGGAATTTTGCAGTTACAGGTAGCAGGAAAATTTCTTGGAATTTTGGAATTTGCACATTACTGTAGATTCTCTCTAGAACCCGGAAAAATCCTCTATCCCCAGAATTTTCCAGAATGACGCATTATTTCATCTCTCAACGCTGGAAAAAACCACCCATTCCCCAAATTTTCCGGGTTTCTAGGAAATTTCCAGAAAATGTGCCTCTCTGAAAATCGTTCCCAAACCCGGGTTTCTTTTGGGGGGAAAATTAAGAGAAAATTTCAATTCCAGCTATGAGAGAGTCCCTGTTAAGAGGGATTCTGGTTACAGAGATATTACAGTACTGAGATATATGACGAACGTGGCTGGTGGATTTTGTAGTCCCCTCCGCAGAACAAGATATAAAAAGCATAAGATTTATATCATGTTGCTTGTGTATTTATCATCTATTTCATAAGGTAAGAACGCACTAATAAATTACTATTTAGAAGTTGCCAAGCACGGAAGTCTATATTGATTGTTAGCTATACTGTATAGGAAAAGAGTGCAAAAAAATATGCAACTTTATAGCATTTCCATTGAGAATTTATAATTTTTAAGTTATTTAGACATTTTTATTTCACTTAAATGAAGAAAAAATTTGCAGGGAAAACCATTGTTCACTTGTTACTCAGCCAATCAGCAGAAGTTTGGATGCCACATGATATTTGTGAGCCAATCAGCAGAAGTTTGTATACCACATGATACTTGTGAGCCAATCAGCAGAAGTTTGGATGCCACATTACACTTGTGAGCCAATCAGCAGAAGTTTGGATGCCACATGATAGTTGTGAGCCAATCAGCAGAAGACTTGTGAGCATGTACAAGCTCTGCAATTTGAAATGTATAGTTGCAAGAGAACGAAACCTCAGCTGCTGACATCCTTAGGGCTCATGGTGTTCTTGCTTCTTCAGTCAAGTGTGTCAAGGTGCGATTCAGATGATTCCGACTTTCAGTATCGCAAAGATCAGCACACTTGGTACAGTATTGCAATAAGAGACAGACACTTCCTAAGAGGAAGAGATCTCGTAACTGGGTTTATGGTGTTCAGATTTAAAGGCACTTAATTGAACAAAGTAGACAGTCCAGTGGAATCACTATCATTCTGCATCTGTTAATTAAGGCAAGTTTTTTTTATATATGGGGGGAGGGGGAGACCAGAGGGGGGAGGAGGTTAGGTCAGGTTCATCTGGTTTTCCAGTGAGGAGGTTTCGTTTTGTCAGTTTTTATTATGTTTTTACCTCACAATTTCCTTCTACTTTAAAGCCTTGCCCACTTTGTGCAACAACCAATACTGTTGGTAATTGGTGGCAGGGAGGGGGGGGGGGCTCATATCTCCATAACTGCTCATGATGCAAATAATGGTTCAAATTCGTATGAAATGCTATGAAATACACACACACAAAAATACCAGTAATTTCCATGCATGGCAACTTCTAAATATTTATGCACTTGTTGCCACCAAAAGAAATCTGAGAATTTTATAGTTACAATCAATAGTTTACACAAGGCTAAGAAAATGTTTATTCTATAGCGTTTCCCTCGTAAACGATTGATATATGCTAGGGTGTCCAGGGTGGCGGAGCCCCACGGCTAGGTTAGGTTAGAAGGTTTGAGATAAAAAGTCAACATAACCACAAATGATAATACGAGTGCACATGGCTAACACCAGAAGGAGTTCTTCGATTTCGTTAATTTTTCCACAGATGTTCTTTGGATGCTAGTAAGTAATGGATATGACGACATTTTATTTGAATTATAAGTATTTTATTATTAATTTTAGTTTTTCTCTATCTATGACCATGTATGAAGAATATCTCGGGCTAAAACACGTCCACGAGAAACATAAAATTACACTACGCCGCTTCAACAAAGGTGCTTTCATTGGTACTGGATATCAAAGTAATAGAAGTTCTTTCTGCTTAATATGGGAGGGTATCCAGGGTGCTGTGGGTAGAAAGGTAGGTAAGGTTAGGTAGGTTTCTTTATTTAGTTAGGTCAGGGTCTACTAGGTTATGTGCATTGTCGTGTCATTTTTATTATTTACTATCATCTAAAGAACATGTGGGAAAAAAAAGGAATGAGATAGAACAACCCGGTCTGGTGTTAGCCATCTGCTCCAGGATTACCCCATAAATTAACTTACATTATAAAGGTGTTGTATGCCTCAAGGCCCTCAGGGAGTTGCACACTTCAGCATATGTTCTTATCTCTGAATCTTATACTTTATGAATTAAAGCCATACATCACCATTTCACCATGCTCAGGTTTATTGCACCAAGTCCTAAATTTACTCCAGTCATGAAAACGTTCCAGTGACTCTAAAAGACACATCAAATACCCCCATTGAAGGAGCCTGTCACTTATTGACAAGATAGTCTATGTTTAACTTCTACCACGAACAATCACATAAATTATTTCCAAATTATACTGGCAACTCAAACCAATTTAATATATCCTGACGTAAAATAAATTCATATCTTGTCGTTACTTTATTTTTGTGCCTTTATTATAATAAAGATAAAACCGGGTGTTTAAATAATTAATTCGTGGATCTTTGTAACATGGGTCAATCTCGTCCACGTCAATCTACAGTATATACAAAGCAAATCAATAAGAAACCTCTATAATTATTTTACTAAAGATATATTATTATTATTTATTATTATTGTTATTATTTAGTATTATTTCTGGTATGAACGACAACGAGAATCCGGATATTAGAAGATAGATGGATAAATAGATCTAAGTGTTTACAATTCTCACTCCAAAATAGTTTGCCTCATAATTTTATGAATTGTGGCTTCTTTAACATGAGGGTGGGCATCTGTTTACAAAAATCTAGCAAATCACCCGATATGTAGTTAGTAACTATTTTATCATATTCGCCATTTGTACTGGATAGTGAATAGCATCCGGCTTATCATTTATGAAACAAACAAATAACAACGGTCCCACCACAATGTCCTGTGGCACCCCACTTCAGGAATATCGAAGAGGGGTGAGTGGGACAAGGCGAGCACAGCGAGCCCACCCACACCCTGCTGGAGGGGGAGGGTCGCTGTCAGCCCCCAGAACAGGGTTGCCACATGGTTTCAGTTGCTTATGGCCAAAAACACAGGAATAAAAGGCCAAAAAAAGGCCAAATGGTAAAATTGTCTTTAAAAACCTACATGCTCTCCAAATTAAACATAGAAACCTTTAAAATCAACAAAGTAAACACAAAACGTTGAAATATTTCTAAATAAATCAATTTAACAATAATAATAGGCATAAGGTAAAATAACTCACCTCAGTCTGTTACAGGAACATCGTAATGTCAACCTCTTGTGCGCTTCGTGCAGTCTGTCGTGAGTGTGAAGTTGATGCAACACCAATTCTACCACCATACGAATAGAGAATATCAGACTTGAAGTTCGTTATCATTCGATCCGTTATACGCATATCCTTACAACAGATTGAATTCTCGAAGAGATGAGCTCGGATTCTGATAATTGCATCTAGAAGATTGATTTGCATTCTGTTTCTTGGTTTTGTTTTGATTGCAGTTACCAGAGAAAATATTCGTTCAACAATAGCATTGCTTACTGGTGTGACTAGGCAATTAAGTGCATAAGCTGCTAATTCCTTGAAGTTTTCATGATGATAGACACCAAGCCAAAATTTGGTTGTGTCATCTGGAATTTCATTGTTTTCAAACACATTTTCTAGTCTCCAATCTGTTACAGTAATTTTCCGATATTGTTGTTCTATTTCATCTGAATTATTTTTAGCTAAATGCAACATAGGTAAATCTGAAAAATCACCTCTAGCTGTTTGGTTTAATACCTTCGAAGGATTTAGTAATGAAAGATTTTTGAATGCTTCAGCTGCAATGCACAATCTGGAACGCACTTGATCGATGGCCTCAACAATAAATATACGGCATCTTCTTTTAACATCAAGGACTTTGCTTTCTTCTTCTTTAACTTGTTGTCTCTCCTTGAACTCCTTTAGATGACTATTAACTTCTTGCTGAAATTTGGCTCCAAAATCAATTTTTTCAATGCCTTTGTCTGTACCATCATTATTGTAAATTCTATTGCAAAGAGTTTTTCTGAGTAACTCTAATTCATTAGATAGTTTATGTGGATCCATGTTAGTGGATTGAAACATTGAATTGACAGCTTCAAAATCTTTAACAATAGGTGTAGCAAACACAAAATATAAATAACTGACTTTATCATAAAGCATTTCTTTTAATAATCTGGCTTTGAACTTTGTATATGTTCGACGGTCGTTCAGTCTACGTGTTGTAAACACGTTCAATACGCGTTTAGTACGTACTTAAAAAAATGGCCAAATTTTGGCCAAATTTTGAATATGGCCAAATCGAAATTTTGGTGGCCAAATACCTTCCAAAAAGGCCAAATATCTCATATTTGGCCATAAAAAGGCCAATCTGGCAACCCTGCCCCAGAAGATTGTTTTGAAATCTGACCTTTATGATCTATATCATGGGCATTTTAAGGCCAGTTTGAAGCTATGCGTACTTGATATTAGGAGATATTCTGACGTCAATCGTGAATACTTTTTACTCTCCAGAAATGCCTGAGTATAATACTGCATCAAGGAAAAAGTATTGGAATTTCTTGATGAGAAGTGAGGGTCCGGATCCCCAGGACCTACCTGGATCCGACCTTGCACTTGTCACAGGTAAACTTGACAATTTTCTCATTAATCACAACTCACTGCTTTGGAAAAAAAAGAATGTCTCTGATCCACGCCAGAACACCGGTTAGTGAGTTAACCAAGGGTGAATAGGAAAAAGTGAAGTTCGTTTGTATACCTGCACTAAGTACATTACATACCTGCACAAAGTACACTGTATACCTGCACTTTGAATGTACAATGTTTGTATACCTGCAGCATTGTCTACATACATTGAATTGAAGCACATAGTGCAGGTATACAAAAAATACACACAAAACTATCTTAATTTAAGCTAACTTAACCTCAAGCTAACGTTAGCATAACTTTAACCAAACATTAGGGTATTTTAAAGATGTCTGAAGATCTATAGTCTTTCTTCTTAGCCAAAATTTTGACCTTTTGTGACTTTTCGGACAAACACTTTATAGCCACTTACTGTTGGTGTTAGATGAATGGCGACACTAATCACTTCCTTCTTGACACTCAATATAGTGTGTATAGAGACATGATTAAATGCCATTTACATGATTCCCATAAAAGACAAATTTTCCCAACATATACAATTAAACTTAACCTATCGTAATAATATAAGCGGGAAGGAAAAATTGCATAAAACAGATGATCGTCTATGTTGGGTGGCACCGCGATCAATACTGATTATGTGTCATAATCTGGCTCGCGTGGCTCCCCCTATCTGATGTATATACGTGGTTGAATCCGGGGGCGTCCGCTGGAGGGGAAAGGGGCGGGGTTATTACGTATGTTACTGAAGAGGGTCATTTAGTCTTTCTTTTCGTGAAACACTTATTTCTGTCAGATCCACATTAGTTAATTATCAACATTAATCTGGCAGACCGTAAGCTGAACTAGACTCTTGCTCTCACTCCTCCACAACCAGTGTACTGTATATGTTACAAGGTGTGTGATCGGCCATTTCGTGTAATGACTCGTCAACTTGTGTAATGTGAACAATTTTTATTTAATTAAACTTAGAAAAATCAATTGTATACAGTACTATCTTTATCAAGCCTAGCCTATCATAACTTAACTGAACATAGGACGTGTTATCAAATCTGACGAGGACTCGGCAAAACTACAGGAAGATCTAAACAAATTTTTCGAATGGTCTGAAAATTGGCAGATGAAATTCAACGTCGACAAATGTAAAGTACTCAGTATAGGAGATGTAAACAGGGAAACCAGATACCAGATGAACAACGATGCCATAGAGAAATCCGACTGCGAGAGAGATTTAGGAGTAATGATAAGTAGGAACCTTAAGCCAAGTAAACAATGTGTTTTTGCTCGTAACAAGGCTAATAAAGTACTTGGGTTCATACAAAGGAGTGTGCAGTGGACGTCTCCCCTACAACTGCTTACAACTGCGTAGTCACGCCACCACCTTTTACCGTCTTCCCTAGCAACCAAGCGTATCCGCATTCCAATGTCGCCATATCCTAGCAACCGAGCCAAAAGACCGGCGACTTCTCAGGTTTTCTCAACATGACTCATAGCGGCTGCTGGGTATATAAGCTCTGTCTCTCCATTGAGAATTCATTCTGACCATTCTTCTTGAACAAGCAACACCTCCTCATCTGCCGCTGCCTGGCGACCCTCGCCTCTCCTCCGCCTGCCTGGCGGACCTCGCTCCCGCCAGCGAGCATGGCGACGCACCAGCTGTCCTTCTCTGAGCTTCCTCACCCACCAGCTTTCTCATTCTGGTCTCTCTTCTACAACAAGCATCACCTCCTCCAGCAAGCTCCACGCTGTCACCATTTATTCAACCAGGAGGCCAGCAACAGGCAACATCTTCTCTAACGAAGCTCCTGCACATCTACCTCCTTCAACACGCTACTCACCGAACGTCTTCTACTGAGCAGCTCCTCACCACACGGCATCTCCAGCACCAGACTGTTTCCTTCCATCCTGAGTGCTAGACAACATTAATATCTCGATACCCCTACAATGGTGACTCCCAGAGATTAGCACTCACACAGGATGGAGGAGACACTGATCGTAATTACACACTTTGACATATACAGTGAGAACTGAGACTCCCGACACTCCTCAATGATAGTGTCGGGAGTCTCAGTTCTCACATAAGCTACATTTTTTAAAGACCACAACAATGCAAAATTACACATAACAGATTTCAATTACATATAACATTTTTAAACATGTAACAATTACACGACAACAAAAAATAAAATAAAAACATTTCGCGACACATACACTGCATAATAGCGTCGAGTATGTGGCCCAAACTGTAATCCACACAATAAATCTCACTATCTTCTTAATGAACTAACTTACAGGAAGACAATAACAGATAATCAACACTGACAGATAATAATATAGATGTGTCATGTTAAGGGACGTAATATTGGTGTATTTTTCTAGTTGCCTCCCCTTCCCCTCGTATATAAAACACACAATACGGTATCCTCGGATTATAACACGTTACTGATTCACTTCTGCAAGATATGGAAACATGACACGAACGCTTATTGAAGATGATAATATGAAGCGATGCATACGTTGATATTAAGCATTCCCCAATCAGCTTATTTCACCTGCTAATTAAACGCCATAACGCCAAATGAGAGGTTGGGTTAGGTTGCCTTAGGTTAGCTTAGGTTAGGTGGTTCGTCTTCAAGTGCAATATTCTGGAGGGAGATTCCTCAGGGGATCCTAAGCAAGGATTCTGAGACCAGAGGAGAAAATCTCACTCCAATAAGCGACCGCGTTCACCCAGAGCCGCAGATGAGTTCGGCCATATTAAATAGTGTAAAACTGGTGTAAAGCTGTAACTACCACCATCACTCTTACTGATGAGCCGAAGGAAATTAGGCAAATAATTATACTTTACTGTAAAATAAACAATGTGTTGCTTTGGGAAATTATCTCTAGATATCTAAAGTTGGATAATTTGGTCTTATCCCACAATATATTACATGTGAGGCCCAATAGGTTTAATGTCTTAAGTATACATTTCGGAGCCAAAATGTAATAAAACGGGTACAAGGAAAACCCCGTATATAAGGAAAAGAAGAAAAATGGTACAAGTTAAACAAAATAAGGGCCTATTTTCCTCCTCCAAATATAGGACGTGGTGACTGCCCAAGGTAATGAACCAGCGCCCGTTACTACACAACATGGATTCATTTAACTATGTAACCAATTTCACTAATCGAGTGTACTTTATGTACCACGTAAGATTCAGGCATTGTGTATATTGATTACACTACTATATTTACACTAAGTGATAAGGTCTCTCGCGTCATGTAATGAATGGAAATAAAAACCATCCTGTTGGCTGGCAACCATGGCGTACGCTAGCCCATGCAGTATTGCAGTTTTCCCACCGTAGTTTATACCTTGCTCCAGTGTTGTCAGTGACCGCTACTCACATCTACCCCTTATTTAACGTAAGTGCCCTCAGTAGCTAAGTCATTTCCCATGTATAGAACCAAACACACCTCTCACGCAGATGTGAATGACAAAGTGTGCGGCTAGGCATATTGCTTCACTGCTGTATTCATGCAGCTATGAACAGGTCACCCTCTAACAGAACTAAACAATGTATATGAAATACACTGTAACATTAAATTCCACAATATCCTGAAAACTGGAGTCTGTTATACACACGCTTTGTGACCTCTTTTCTAATCCTTTTGTGCTACCGCTCACAGGATGATTATTGGGTGCACAATAAACTAGCCACTGTACGTGGCAAAATTTTACAAATTCAATTCTTTATAAAATTATGATAACATGCATATTATTTTTGTGAAGATTATTGTCAAAACTTGTCTCTGTCGAGATATCAGTGATCTACATGCACTATGGTAAGTGGCTATAAGTCAAAACAGTAACTTGGTGGTTCAGAGGTGGCGCCCTGCTGGTACGCTCGCTCAAATCCCCAGTGGGACGGGCTTCCGCGGCCCGCCAGTTCCAAGTATGGACACTCGTACGAGTAGTGCCCTCTGAGATATTTATAAACTTAAATTAAGTCACCCTCACCGGTCTATAGTATAAGCTATATGTAGTTGCAGACGTTCTAATATCTCTGGGTAACTGAGGTGCCCTCCTTTGGACATTTTGAATCATCTGACAATCTCTAGATGTGCTAGTCTAGCACATCTAGATGATCTCGGGGACCAGAGGGATAAAGCACCTCGTTACGAGGGACGGGCCGTCTAGATAACTGAACGACTTTCTCATATGACCTAATATCTTAGTCACTTGATTCACCTCAAAATAACCCAAGAACTTCAGTACGTTGTCAACATACAGTACACACCCAGGTCCTTTTCACATTCGGTCTCTCTTAATGCTGTTTCCTCATCCCGATGGGACATGTGATACACTTCTTTGCTGTTGGTACGACCTTGTGCGTACACTAAGGGCATTGAATCTTAGCAAATATTCCTTCGACCACCCTTGAAGCTGACAAGAGATTGCTTGAAAAACGAAAAACTTTTAACTGAGACGGAAATTTAGTACGGAATTACAAAATGAAATCGGTTGAATCGTGTGTTCGGCCAATGATACCTGTGTTTCTTTTATGAATAATATGTAATGCCAAATTCTAAAATAGAGTTGCTAGGCCTCACCCTTTTCTGTAATGTCATGGAAGCCACACATTCTCAACATTGCTAAAGCTGCCACCCGAAAGTTGTCAAAGCTACTTCACTCCTGAGCAGTTGCTTCAAATATGCAAGGGATTCATTCGTCCTAACTTGGAGTACTGCTCTCATATCTGGGGTGGCTCTTTTTCTGTCCAACTGTTGGATAGGGTGGAATCAAAGGCATTTCGTCTTATTAACTCTCCTCCTTTAGTAGATAAACTTCCTTCCCTTTCTCTTCGACGCAATGTTGTTTCACTCTCTCTTTTACATGTACTTTTACGGGCAATGTTAGGTGGATTTGGCATCCTGTGTACGGCCGGCAAAGCCTTGGACTCGTAACATACGTTTTGCCCGCGGTGCCCACCGTTTCTCTGTGGATGTCGGTCACACAAGAATAACTCGTTATAGTACACCTTTCTTTCCTCACACAGCCAAACTGTGGAATGCTCTGCCTTCTCCTGTGTTTCCACACTCATATAATCTGTTTCACTTTAAAAAGCTGGTTTACCGGTATCTTCGTAGTGTAGATTAATATAACCTTTTTCTTTTATATTTTTAATTTAGTTTTACTCTTGTTTTTTCGCCCCCAAGGGTATACCCCGTAAAAAATATAATCACTAAATAACCAACTCTCACCTTATTCGTCGTGATCCCAGCATGGCGCGGGCGTGCATAACAGAGAGGCAGCAGTCGAGATTCCTGACGATCTGGTTGATGGGACTGACGCTAGCCACGGTAGTAAACTTCTGGTCCCCGCGTAATAACCGTCACCAAGGGGTGTTGCTGGAGGACTCCACACAGAATCGGCAAAGCCAGTGTAACACTTCTGTGGCTGCCGCCGCCTCCACTGCCACCCTTAACAGTAAGAGCCTACGTCATACTATTACTGTACTACTACAAGTATTATTGTATTATTATTATTATAAACTGAAGCTTAGCCCCAGTTTATTTCACCTTATGATTAACATCCTAACGTTAACCTAACCTAATCTTAACCCCCAATTTTGGTAGCACGTACAAAATACACTGGAACACATCTTCACCCATAGTGATGTGTGTTGACCATAATTCTCTCTCACTCTCATGCTTATAATATACTAGTATCACTGACATCAGCGAATCATGCTATATCCAACAGTCGTTCAGTGTATCATTATCGACATCTTGATAATTTTCTTCTGATAATACAAACTATTTAAAGTGCGTGCAGCGTGTTGTAGCAAAGAAGTCATGAGTGTTACTGTAGCCTGTATAAATCTGACAAATCATATAATCTAATTGTATTTAGGCACAATTTTTTTATTACCTGAATATTAGGCACCCCAGCTTATTTCACCTGAAGTTACCTTAACGCCACCTGGAGGTTAAGCTGGGGAGGGTTGGGAGTTGAACTGTCTCGTTACGTTTGGTTGGTTAATCCAGGTGAAATAAGTTTGGGTGCTTAATTTTTGGGGTTATTTAATATTTTAAGTGACGTCTGTACGACAGAGATCGAAGTATACTGTACCTGTATTCCCGGCAGGCATGGTGGAGGTGCTGTTGGATGGGCCCATGGAAGCGGAAGATAGGCGCCTGGTGCAGTGGGTTAAGGAGGGGGGTGGGGGTCGCGTATTCCCACCCTCCTCTCTGCATTACAACATCACCCTGGAGAACCCTGGAGGCTGGAGGGACACCATCGTCTGGAAGTTTTACGTCAAAGTGATCGAACATTACTTCGGCAAAAAGGTATTAAGACAGGATTGCCGTACAGTATATCACGGGCTCAGAGGCAGCGCATTTGCACCTTGTGTTATGTATGTTGTTGGTGCTGTTAACTTAAGAACATAAGAAAATAAGGAGTCTGCAATAGGCCGGTTGGCCTGTGCATGGCAGCTCCTGTCGAGAGTTACTACCACTCTATCATCCATGAATCTATCTAGCCTCCTTTTAAAACTTAACAGCATTCCAGCACTTACTACTAAGTTGCTAAGCTTGTTCCACTCGTACACTACCCTATTTGTGAACCAATTCCTTCCTATCTCTCTCCTAAACCTAAAGTTATCCAACTTAAATCCGTTGCTACGAGTCCTATCCTGCTCGGATATTATAAGAACTTTACCTATATCCCCTTTATTGATTCCTTTCACCCACTTAAATACTTCTATCTTATCTCCTCGCACTCTTCGTCTCTCTAGGGAATGCAAGTTTAGTTTCTTTAACCTATCCTGATATGGAAGGTTTCTAAGTCCGAAATAATTTTCGTCATTCTTCGCTGCACCGACTCCAGTGAATTGATATCCATTCTATAATAAGGGCACCAGAACTGAACCGCATAATCGAGGTGCGGCCTGACTAGCGCAAGATATAGTTGCAATAAGACCTCTGCACTCTTATTACTTACACTTCTAGATATAAAACCTAATACTCTGCTTGCCTTATTTCGAACATTAACGCACTGTTTTCTAGGCCGTAGGTCCGGGCATACAAGTACCCCCAAGTCTCTTTCACAAGTCGACTTCTGTAGGTTGATGTTGTTAAGGCTGTATACATGACAGTATTTGTTCTTCCAATATTAAGTACGCTGCACTTGCTGGTGTTGAATTTCATTTGCCATTTTTCTGACCACTCCTGCAGTTTATTTAAATCCTCCTGTAGTGCATTTGCATCCTGCCCTGAATTAATCTGCCGCCCTGTTTTGGTGTCATCCGCAAACTTGCTTATGTCACTGCTGATCCCAGTATCTAGATCATTTATGTAGATTATGAACAAGAGTGGGCCTAGTACTGACCTCTGGGGAACCCCACTGGTTACACAGCCCCACTCAGATTTAACACTATCTACGCTGACCCTCTGCGTTCTATCGGTGAGCTATGATTTTATCCAATTTAAAACTTCCCCTCGATACCATGAGTCTCGCACAACTCCCGTGTCTGTTATCTGAATGGCAACTGGGATAATCCGTGATATGATTTGAGAAAAGTATCCACCTAGTCTGATAATAATAGATAACCTAAATAAGAGTTTTGCTACATTAATGTCCGATAAAAAATATTTCTTAACATTGACATCTTGGATAATTATGACCCAGATTCCATTATTACTTTTTTTAAATCATACACATTTCAGGATGCCTTTTAGATTGGTAGGACATTCATTTCAGGGTGGCTTTTTTACTAGGTGGGGGTTTTAACAGCCTTCTAATAGGTGTTTTATCATTGGCAGTTTATACTAAAATTAGCGTAATGAAAGACGTCGTTTGGGATCGAGAAATCGTCACTTCGGACGAGTGTAAATTCATGATCATATTTGTCGAATTCGGTTATTTGTCAATTTGACTAGTAAATTGCCGATTCAAATACACTCAAAATTTTCCCTTAGAGTCGGAATAAAACTATTTTATGTCGTTCAGACATAGATTCTTTCAATTAAAAAATTTCATAATTAAATTAACATTTTCGAAAAACTCACCAACTTGGGAGATTTTTATTGAAAAAAAAATCGATTCGGGGTGAAAAATGGTGTACAGTAATTGTAATGAAAGTTTAACGAATCCATACTTATTGAGTTATGACCCTTCCTACCTTGATAGTCTTGACCTTGGTGAGCAGGGCTTCCATACATTGCGAAACTATGGAATAGAAAACGCAACAAAAGAATCTAACCAAACCAGCTACTTTGGTCGTTGTACTCACCCACAAATACTGGCATGCAATTTAAATAGTGAAATGCATAAACAATTTCCTAATAAAGCTTAATAAAGGTGAATAGTCCCGGCTGCTGAGATCTGGTTGCCGATGAACGTAACTGTCTGATGCCGTGGTGTCTTTCTTCACAACGACAACACGGGATTAATCCTTTACACACAAAACCTTCAGACACGAACATATCCTAAGTTGTACAAACTAGTCGTTCACACCTCGGCCACGATTCCTCAGCTGCACAAACGAATCCAGGTAAAAAAGTCACAGAAAAAGTCACAGGAAAAAAAGAAAAGTTAACTATCGAATTCTCACATTTTTTAAGGTTAATATGTCAACCTAACCTAACCTAACCTAGCCTTTATTACCGGCCACCATAAATTAATTGTGACTTTTTTCCTGACTTTTTTTCCTAGCCAAAATTGTGACTTTTTTTCCTGTGACTTTATTACCGGCCACCGCACAAACAGGGCTCAGGACAGGACTTCGACACCACAAACACCAGAACGAAACCACCGCCAGCGCCACCCGTGACCAAGGCGTCGTTGGTTTCTTCCCCGTGGTGTTGTGGGATATGGGATGTTTGGATTCACTCAGGATGGGATGGAGAAAGGAAACTCACAATGTGCTCTCTGTATACATGTTGTATTGGATGTACAATGCAGCGTGGTTACAAGCGTGATGTAGAGAGAGCTGGTTGGTGAGGGTGCTCAGAGGAGGACCAGCTTGTGGGTCGCCATGCTCGTCGGCGGGAGCGAGGACCGCCAGGCAGGCGGAGGAGGAGGTGTTGCTGGCTGGTCGGTGAAGGTAGAAAGAGGCAGGTCACCACCAGGTCAGGTCTTAAATAGCGGAGGTAGGCGTGGCTTAGTAGTTGACCTCCGTCATGTAAGGCGGCGCTAGTTGACCTAGACCACGAGGCATACACTGGGGAATTCGCGGGATCGGCTGCTCAGCGACAAACAGCGTTTGCAGGGGAGAAATCATCCACTACAGTGTAAACTGTAGATTAGCTCGAGACATATACACGAAACCCAATGAAGCTCCAAACCACCGAACTCTATGAAGGAAAGTTTTTCAACTCTAACATACTGAAACATTACAAAATAAAACAAAATACAAAATTTCAGTGAATTTGATTTACTGTATACAATGAAAGCGCAAGCATACAAAATTCTTTATACAGTATATGTTTCTCGATATATAAACGAGACTATACACCCTGGCAAGATTAACTTAACTTAAATTAAGGTAACCGAACATAACAGAATATAGCATTAGCCTAACATAATGTTAACTTAGTGTAATCTTAACATAACCTGCCTGATATGACCTTAACAAGGGAGGATTCAGCCCTGAGGTCCGGACTCCCTCCCCCCCCCCCCGTTTTCATAAAAAATTCCAACACGTTTTCTTTAATGCAGTATTGTACTCAGGCGTTTTTGTAAAATAGATTATTTACTATTGACCTCAGAATATATCCTAATATTAAGTGCACATGCCTTCAAAATGCCCATGATATTGGTCAGCTCTAAAAAAAAAGTAACAATAAAATAACCTGGGGGTCTTACAGCCCCGCCCCCAAAACCTCCAGCTGGGTGGGTTCGCTGCGCTCGCCATGTTCCCCCCCCCCTTTTTTTATATTCCTGGACCCTCCACTGCTTAACCAAATTTAACCATTTATATGCTTACTTCATGGTTCAGTATTATTATGGCTAAGGTCTGGGATAACATTAAAAGAATCACCTGAAGATTGGGCACCCCAACTTATTTCACCTGATAATGAGGGAATTGAAGTAGGTTAATATTAATTAGGTCAGGTTAGGCTAGGCAAGATTAGATTGAGATAAGTTAACTTACTTTAGGTTAGGGTGCTTAATCTTCAAGTGAAATAAGCTGGGGTATCTAATTTTTAAATGAAATAAGCTGGGGTATCTAATCTTTAGGTGAAATAAGCTGGGGTATCTAATCTTCATGAGTAATAAATTGGGGTGAAATAAGCTGGGGTACATATTCTTCATGGGAAATAGCTTGCACTGTGTAGGTTGTATTTACATGTACATTTACTTAAAGCTGTGATTAGCAGTTGGACTGAATAAGCTTGTTATCTTGTGAACTGTTAAGATAATCTCCCTTCTCAGATTTTCACTGTCAGCAAGTACTGTGTACAGGTTAATTAATGTACCAAAGCAGTACTGTAGGACATGATGCAGTCCATGTATACACTAATAAAACTTGGGAGTGTTTAACAGGAGGGTGGGTTCTTTGTGGAGGCCGGTGCACTTGATGGGGTCCTCCTCTCAGCAACGCTGAGGCTGGAGCAAGACTTGCACTGGTCAGGTCTTCTGGTAGAGCCCAGACCTGACATGTTCCAGGAGCTGCTGTATAAACACCGCAAGGCTCATGCTGTCAGATTCTGCCTCTCTGAGAAGCCTTATCCTCACAAGGTAAATCCAATTGATTCTCTTGATATGAGTAACCATTCTTTTACAGTATACAGTATAATGTTCATTACCTGTACAGTATATGGTTTGCACAATGTTTCTCAAAGTCTGTGCTTGTACATGTGTATGTAAAGAAGGCATATATTATTTGCTTATGGTGCAAAAATCTATCCTGGTAAGCTTGAACCTCCTAGCTGTTATTATAATTACAGTACAGTGCTATATTTCATTATGATCATTATTATTTTCAACAGACTAGTTTCTGGATGAGCCCTGACTTCGTGAAGAGTAGTGTCGCCTTTAGTGCTGTCGCCAGTCAGCTCTATGAAAAAGTTAATGTAAGTCCCAATATTATTTTAATTTGAATATAAAAATAAATGTAACTGGAGGGGGTGGGGATCAGACCCCTTCCTCCCTTATCTCTCGGTTTTTATGGTAGGGAGGTAAATGATTGTAGAAAATTGGTCTTAAAAATAGGGAGAGAGACATCTTCGAGTTATTCGTCCGTTTCTGACTGATTTTATTTTTGTATATTGGAGTTGAATGAATAAGTTCTACCTTTATCACTGTTGGATAAGTACTAGACATCCTTAATACAAAACACAATACAATAACAAAAATGTAATGCGAGAAACTCTATAGCTAACGAGCACTTATGTTTACCAGACACCATGTTCATCATTTTCATACACTAAAGATGATTTCAACAACAAAGTACAGTATATAGAAGATGGTTACAGAATACAGTAATTATATACTTTCTGGTGATATATCCTGTACAGTAGTTGTATATCATCAAAAGTCGATGGTTTTCATTTGTGTGTTATATTCTCTTTACAATAATATGGCTAACACAACATGTGGTAGGATCACATGAACTCCTCCAGCAATCACACCAACTCAAGCTTGAGCTGAGATATATAGTATAAGGTAAATGGTGTACAGTCCAAACAAAATTTTGATGAAAACTGTGTTTCTTTGAAATGTAGAAGTTGATAGATATTATAAAATAAAAATAGGAGTCCTAAAATGCAGAGAAATTTTGCATTGGACAATGCATTACTGTTACCGTGAAGGTAAAGCAGATGATTTTTGAGTTGCTAGGCCAAAAGGGCCTCAAGTCATTATTGATCTCAACCTAACCTAACTAAACATGAAGACTAAGACTATTAAAACTGGGTACAAACTTTAATTCATAAATTAAAGTTCCAAGGCTAACAAGACTGGGGTCACAATGACCAGCCACCATTGTAGTACAGTATGCGAGTGGCTGGTTTTACCGGCAGGCTGATCAGCGGGAGACAGGCTACGTAGTGAATGTCCACTGCATCCCTCTCTTCACACTTCTCACGGCACTTGGCAGACGTCACGTTGACCTCTTTGTTCTGGATGTGGAGGGTGTTGAGTGGGGCGTCATTGACCTCTTCCCATTTGACCAGATCACTATTGATGTGAGTACAGTACTGTACTGCTGCATAACCTGGCACTTACTGCTACACTTTTGTAATTTTAATCAATTTCACTCCTGATATGTTGTAGTGTTGAGCATTACACAGTAGATGTACTGTATATTCCCAAAAGGCATTATTTATCATAGCCTGTAAGATTTCAATGAAAATTTCAATCTTATAATACAAATTAAACTAATGTCCAGTGAACATAGTGAATAAAAATTTTATAATTTTTAATTCAGTGATGTGGCCACTTATTAAAGTGTTTAAGGTAGTTGTACTGTATGTTCATGTACACCATACACTGTTCCATCTCTGTTTTTTCATTCACAAGAGAAGCCTACCTCAGAGTACTGCCTTTATATGTTACTGACAACAGTGGTGTGTTACAGATGTTGGCAGTGGAGAGGAAGGACAAGGGTGATAGAGACAGGGCTGCCTTCATTCACCTGGTACAGTCAAAGGGTTTCACACTGGCCCACAGCTTGAAGGAGGACTTTATCTTTATCAGGAATGCAGCTCACTTAGATATTGATCCCAATTTGAAATAACTGCAAATTGATATTCAACAACATAACCATATCATCCCCATTAGACCTTACACTGATAACTACAAGAACAGCTTCATTCCAACCAACTTACAAAAATCATCCATCAATAATAGATAACTTGTAAATTTCCTCCATGTTTTTTCTCCTCTTTGTATTGTACTGGATATGAACTGATAGCTTTTGTTAAATGACCCTCTCCCCCATTTCACTATACAGGTATGTTATGTATAACTCTTAAGTCATTTGTATACATTTAGCTGCTGTACTTTCTAATAAACATTTTTCCTAAGCCTTACTTAAACTTTGCTTTGCACATGTCCGAGACATTAAAATTACTTTAATTCAACTTAATCTCAGTCACTCTTTTCTTATCTTTGCAATTGTATCCACTAATCAACATACATGTTAGAGGTAGCGTTCCCCGGTCACAGTCGTGGGCCGTGGGTTCGAATCCTGGCGGGGTGAGGTGTTGATTTTATATATATATATATATATATATATATATATATATATATATATATATATATATATATATATATATATATATATATATATATATATATATATATATATATATATATATATATATATATAATTGAGTTATATAAAACTAAAACTATAAACATAAGAAACATTATCAATTATGCATATATTCTAGCTTCTGAAAAAGGCCGAGTACCAATCACTTTGAATCACCCAGAACTATATTTTCACACATATATTTATAAGAAACTACAGTACTTATTTAATCATCATCTAATCTTTCCAAACAAAATGCAATTCTATATGATTTCTATCTTTCTATTATAATTACTCATGCCCTACTCTTGTATTAAGATAGGGTTAAAGGGTACTGGAATATTTCAGGAGGGGGTAGTAAGATGGTGCAAGACAAGTGTATAAAATCAAGAGGAAAGGGCTAAGAAATCCCACACATACACTTTTTGCATATCCTCAACTTACATACAGATGATACAAAGTAAATAATTTTCCTACAAATTGGTTTATAACACTTTATACCAATTCACCGTCCATATTACTTTAACCCTTAAACTGCAGCCATGCACATTGATGTTGATGTAAGTGAATGCTGGCCAATGTCAAGAAACACACTCATTTCCTACCAAGACATTTAAATATGTATGGTGTTCCCGAGCTTTGTTTTATGTCTAAGAGAGTGGACATGTGAACAGCATCCTCAGTAAGCCTTTATCAGGCATGGGGATCAGAAGTTCTATGTCTCAGTTCAGGGGATGATAAGAGGGAGGAAGTGGTTCCCTGACCATAGTGGAATTGCACATGGAAAAAACATCTAACAGACAAGTTGTATGGTAAGTAAATAATTTTTTCCTGTTATTCTGTTTGTCTATAATGTCATACAAAAATTTACTATTAGAGTATTCAAGAATTAAAAAAAAAAAACCTTTTTGGGGACATACAGTACTGTACACAGATCACCCAATTTTCCAATGCTGATGTTTGAGGATTATATACCTCGACTTACTACACAAACTTAAGAGAAATACTCTTTTCATTTAATTTTGATTATCTTATTTTTCTATGTTATTGCATTCAACAACTAACAAAGATACCTAAAAACAATGAAAATAAAAATAATAATTATGTACAGTATATTTTAATCAACACTAATTCAGGTTGTTTACCAATAATTATTTAATCCAATAATGTAAGTTAAGCTGACTCCTCTAAAGACTCATTTTGTATATCAATGACTATAGCTAGAGACTATTTGTTTAACTATTTCTTGGAAACTACAGTATCTCTCTCTCCTTCTGGGCCCCAACTGGTAGATATTATGCACTAATTCACCGAGACAAGAGTACAGGTAAAATTACAGTAATACAATATTAACATAACATATTACAGAAGGAAATGGACACCCAATGGTTCTCACTCCATACCAGGACACCCCAATGGTTTTCACCCCACACCAGGACACCCCGATGGTTCTCACCCCACACTAGGACTACCCAATGGTTCTCACTCCATACCAGGACACCCCAATGGTTTCCAAACCACACTAGGACACACCCGATGGTTCTCACCCCACACTAGGACACCCTGATGGTTCCCACCCCATACTATCACACCCTGATGGTTCTCACCCCATACTATCACACCCCGATGGTTCTCACCCCACACTAGCACACCCCGATGGTTCTCACCCCACTCACCAAACAATTAACACAATAATAGAAGATAGTTAGTTACCTGGTTGAAGGTCTAGTGGTCACCTGGACAGGAGGAAAAGGTTTAAAGGGTCCCCACGTGCAGTTTGGCCTGTCCATCACCTGTGCAAACTGGAATTCCACAGCAACACCTAAAGTTTGTCAGCTGTGTCACCCAGAGATAAGGAATTAACTTTGATGACCTGACAACTCACCTCCAGCACTATCTACCCATCACTCTGGAACACAAAATCTTTTATGGTGATAAATCCAGATCCCAATTACTGTTATTAGACAGAGGCAAATGATGCAAAGGAACTTATACATAGTTCAGGGTGGAACTGTGGGTAATACCAAAGGGCGAGTTAGAAAATAAAAGAGTTTGGTTTTGGCAAAATAAATATTGTGTCCCAATGATGGTCATTACAAAGCCTTCAGTAAACTTGGCATTAAATTGTTATTAAAAACAAAACAAAACCCAATGTGCATATTTCAAAAGCTTCAAATTTCTAGCGATTAAACATTTTTATTGCAGACATCTATAAATCTTAACTTTTAAACCTAACATCATAATATCCCGTGGACGGCTCTTATAAAACACCAGTTGGGAACCACCAAGTTATCACGTCCACAAAGTTGGATCTACACAAGTATAGACACAAAGACACCTGTCACTTCTTTATCCTCCTCTGTGGGAGTGGCAGAGGATAATAAGCAAGCTGAACCTCAAGAATCTACATCACAAGATAATGAATGTTTGTCAGCAGGGTCATCAGGCCTTGTTTTAATATAAGTGTGTGAACTGCAGGCTGGTGAGATGCACAGGTATCCCTCATTTAGTGATCGGTCATTTCCTGACATTTCAGTTAAGCGATTTAAAATTTTTAACACCCTTTCTTATTTAACAGTTGTCAATTTTCAGTTTAGTGATCTTTGACTCACTGGGAAAAATTCGGGAGGGAATACAGTTCTGTTATGTGGTTTAGAAATAAAGAAAACACTGTACTGTATGCAGTACAGTGTTTTAAAGTAAAAATGAAGTAAATAATACAGTAATAAATAAATAGAACACTTACATTGCGAAGTGAGCTGATAATATGTAGATGCTATTCCAAAAGTGTAATGGTTACACTGGTAAATGAAGTAAAAACCCACACTGGACAAATAAAAGACAAAATCTTGGAGCTGGTATACTAGGCCTCTTCAGCCAACTAGCAGAACAAAGCAATGGAGAAAGACATAGAACAAAGGAATCAGGTCACATGACCTGTGGAGATTAGGAATAATCTTCTTGATGACAGTATTCAGGATCAGGTCCGGGGTCCACTGATAATATTTCCCATTTTCTCTCATTTAGTGATCATTTCGCTTTGTGATCCATTTTCAGAAATGCATTTTAATAACTAAATGGAGGATACCTGTACTACTATATATGCATGTAATGTAGGCTTGGTGTGAACAGCTCTAATGTAAGCTATGATACAGATTAAACAAAAGGAAAGATTGAAAGAAAGGTGAAGGTGATGGAATATTTACTGTATGTATGAGAGGTGCTGATATGAAGCAATGAGGTGAACTTGCAAAGAGAGTGGTGTGCATGAGGCATCTTACAGTAGTCTGGGATAAGGCACAATAAATATATATCAGGGAATACAAAATAATATAAAAATATATCTATATACATAAATAAAAGACAAATTGTATAGCACAAAGGCCTGGAATGTATTGAACTCAAATAACTAGACTATATAAATGCAGTACGGTACATACAATATATATATATATATATATATATATATATATATATATATATATATATATATATATATATATATATATATATATATATATATATATATATATATATAAATACTGGCAAATGCATTTAGCAAGAGCAATATAACATCTATGTTACAAAAAATATAAAAAATTCTAACTCATTACAAATATATCAACTTAACCAAATGTATTTCAAATGTATCAAAATCATCTTTAATGTGCTAGTCACATCTCAGGAAAAGTTAAAACTCATCATGGAAACTCTTTGCAGCATCCACCATCTTGCTTCTCATGAACATCTCTCTCTGGGCGAGCACTTCAACCAATGTAAGAACTCCGTCTTGGTTAGTGTCTGCTGCACTTAACAGATTGACTGCCTCTTTCTCTGCATGATGGATGTTGCGAGGATCTATGTAACGCTGTCAAGGAACAAATATAAACGTTATTATGCCATTTATATGGCAGTAAACATGGGAGTAAATACAGGTGTATCAATATTACGATACTGTTTTATCAAACACTATTGAATCCAACCTGTGAGTTAAGCACAGTACAGTATGAGCTATGCAAACTCTGACATACCAACAATTCCCTCCTGTCTACTTTTCCATTACTGTCTTCATCTGCAATCCTAAACTCCTTGAGACGTTCATTCTTGTACTGTTCTAAGGTCATGTCATCTGGCACCTCGTTCATGTCTGGATCAGAAAACTCATCCTCACTCAGTTTGTTGTCTTCATCAACATCTGTAACACAAAAATTCGACTTGGTCTCCAAGGTATGCTGCAGACTTTCAAGTTTCAACTACTTAAAAGTGTCCAGAGGGCCACCAAACTGGTGCCATCATTCCAACACCTCACTTACTAAGAGACAGGAATGTTTACAACTGCCAAGCTTACTTTACAGAAAAGGAAGGGGCAATTTAATTATACAGTACTGTAGTTTACAATTACATCAAAAGGCGCATTACTCAGTCAAATACAGTGATTTTCTGGAGAGTAAGAGTTGTGGATTTAGGAAATAAGCTTGCAGAGATTGTTGACACAGCACTCGAGTGTGAACTCCCTTGAATCCAGATTTAAAAACACTTGAACATGTTCACATACATTGGGGATACTGTATATGCCCAGTTCTTGCCAACAATGTATAAAAGATAACTGATGGATTCCATGACCAGCTGATGTGGCAAGTAGGATTAAGTAAAATAAAAAATCTTTTTTTTATCTTGGACACGAAAATTCTACTGCTTTTAATAAAACAATATGCATCATAAATTATTAGTAAATATTCAGTAACAATACAAGGAGTACCTGCACTAAAAAAAATACTCTAATGTAATTTCTCATTTCTGAAATATTGACCCAGTATTAAAATTCACAAAAAAAAAAGAAAACTACAAACACACAAACAGATGCCTGCCATTTCTATATCCCCCTGTGTGAAAGTGGTGACGGTTAAAGAGGCTGCCATCAAGCTTACCCAGTCTTCCTATAGTCTCCTCAACAATGCTCAGGATTGTAGCATGTGAAGACTCAGGATGTCTGAAGGCTAAGAATTCATCAATGGTCAGATGCTCGGGATTATCCCGGGCGGCTTCAGACCACGCGGCCTTGTCTCTCATGATGGCCTCTGTTAACATGGAAACCCAGTTTATTATCACTCGAGTTTAAGGATCACCTGAAGATTAAGACACCCCTGCACATCTCACCTGAAGATTAGGCACCCCAGCATATTTCACCTGATGATTAAACACCCTAATGCTGACCTAACCTAACTTCTCTAGGTAGCATTTGGGAGTTTTAATCATCAAACAAAATATACTGTGATGCCCAATCTTCAAGTAATCCGAGTTAAATATAAACTGGGATATTATCTATTCTGTACAGTAAAAGCTCAAAGAACATAAGAGAACTGTATCAAGAAATAATATGGTAGTACTGTATACAGCTGTACAGTACTGACCTATAAAACTACTGCATCTGGAATATTTGTACATGTATAAATTATTATTTTTGATAGATAAATTAAAATTCTTGAGGTCGTAATTCAGCTTACCCTTTAATTCTCTGGGCATTCCTTTGTGGTTTTTCTTATGCTCCTGTATGTATTTGTCATCATAACCATGCTGTTTGAGGAAGTAATGGTGAAACTCATCCCAAGACACCATCCCTACAGAGACCAAAAGAAAATATGCACAGTACAGTATATGGTTTATCTAGACTGCTGCATGATAAATGTCTTGAAATATGCACAGTACAGTATATGGTGCAACCAGACTGCTGCATGATAAATGTCTTCAAATATGCACATTACAGTACAGTATATGGTGTATCTAGACTGCTGTATGATAAATTTCTTGAGATATGCACAGTGCAGTACAGTATATGGTGTATCTAGACTGCTGTATGATAAATGTCTTCTCTGACTATGTGTACATCCATAAACTGACACAGAAAATTTTTTTGTGACTTGACGGAGATCTTAAAAGCTTTTATACAACAGAAGTGTTTTCACTCCAAAACTAACATAGCCAAGGAGACACATTCACATGCTGTACAAGCCTACACATCATCACATATGAACCTATAGATCCTTAAAACAATCTTCCATTAAGTATTACTCATTATAAAACTGTAGAAGGGTAATAGAAATAACACCAAAACATCACACACATACTAAAGGGTTAATGAGGAGATCCTAAAGAGAGACAGGGCCTTATTCCTTGGTTGTCCCAGAAAAATATATATGTACTGTTATATATTTCAATTCTAAACCGTGAACCCTGTGACCAAGTTGGGGCATATGAATGATTATGTGATTAAAAAAGTACATCAGCATCCACATCAAGTAACTGCTATTCATGTATGGCAGAAGAATGATGACCCAATTATAAAAACAAAATGTATCACACTTGTTTCATACCATTCCTTGGGTCCTGGTCTATGGCTGTAAACATAAAGAAATTCTCCTTCAGTGCAAGAGTGAGGTGTTCCTTAATCTTGGTGCTTATCCACGAAGACAGTTCAGCCAGATCTAGGAGGCCATCAACACTGCTATCTGCCCTGACAAAAACCAATGAAGATATTAGCAAAATGTATATAAAATTGAACTTTGAAATCTTTAACGACAGGAAGACACAGCATAAGTTTAAGAACCCTGAAAACATATACACCCACAGTTTCAAACATAATATATTGTGCATACTATAAAGAACTCTCAGCCTTGATAAATGAAAGGTAAATAGTTTTAACCAGTCATATTGTTATTCTTATTGTTATTGTTATAATCCACAAATTATCAAAATATTGTTTAATGACTAACTTCTTAAAGGTTTCTTTTAACAATGATATCTGTTGAGCGGTCTCCATGTCAGCTGCAGGAGCCTTGAGAGCTGCCTGAGCGTACTTCTCTGCCTCTTTCTTCACTGCTGCACGATGCTTTGCAAAAACACCTTCTCCTGACAGGTCATAGTGAGAGTGAACTGCAACAATGAAGTGACAAGTATTACCTTCTTCACTCTTAATGTTTTTCACAAAATCCAAGAATATTCTACACTTGTGTACAGTAATATCAGCCGTACGCAATTTCAACTGCAAAGTTTCAAAATACAGTTCAGTACAGTAATATACCTTTGTCAACCAAAATGGTGCAAATCAAAATTACCTCTACTGTATATCATTTGGTTGAACTAGTGTATCTCTGCAAAGTTTTGCAAGTACAGTACAGTACTGAACTGTACTGTATCAATAAAGGTCTGAGGTGTACCTCAGTCATAATTTATTGTCAAGTTATTTAAGGGAATCATTACCATTTGATAGTCTTGAAACTGATCTATAGGCCTGACAACCCATTAGGGGCAGTGCCAATACTGTACTGTACATCATAATATAGACTAGACTTTTTTCTGTACACAGGGAGGCAGTGTGGCTGGCAGAGTGCAAGCCACACTGCCTCCCTGATTGTAAAATTAGGCACCCATTCACAACTGGGTGACCTTGAGGCACCCCAGAAGAGGAGGTGAGAATTTTATCTTCACAGTTACCTTACCACTGTTCAGTGTATTAAATATTCCAATATACATCTAATAAAAGCCTCCATTAAATGAGGAGGGAACTTAAAAGTTAATAAGACTTAACTCTTGCCAACTTACGTGCATTTGATCTCAGAGGGACTTGCAGCAAGTGAACAAATCCCATGAAAAGAACATATGCTGAGGCGAGGCCCACCCAAAATCTTAGTCGCACATGTAGCCTCATATTACTCTTGATCATCGATGCTCCCCTCACAAATACTTGTACTAACATTAACAGTAACATTCTTGGTGAGAGTTTGATGGTGGACAAAGGATATCTGAAAACAGACATTAAAGAGTAACTAATTGTTGAAGTCTTGTGAAATTGAGAAATTTCAATCATACAATACAGTACAGGGTAATTTTGTTTATTTGAGAACCCTAAATGACTAGTACAGGTATACAGTATTTTAAGATGTGTAATAAAAAGGAACCTAAAAATAAGCAGGAATATAATCTGATCATATCATTGTAAAGAAGATAAATGGTGTCCACAATGATCAGAATTGATTCCTTCAAATTTCTAAGTTACTCCTCATTACACATCCTGAAATATATAATAATTTAGGGTTCTAAAAAAATATAAATAAATTACCCTGTACGTTAGCAGAATTTGATACAGTAATTTATTTCCTTATAAAGTTTTCTTTCCAGGTCTGGATATCCACAACATACTCTTCTGCAAAGTTTCAATCATCACAAAGGATCTTCTGAAAAAACTTCTGCTAACTTTAGGACACTTGGAAAAATTCACTATTCATAAAAACTAAAGTTTGATTTAGATGTGTGTTAAAGAGGTGAATCAATATCCTACTTTGAAATGGTTTAAGCTGAATGGAAAGAGAGGACAGGAAATCATCTTCCATCTGTTGCCTATAGCAGTGAGAGAATTAAAGATCCTCAGCAGATGTTCAGTCTGATAACAGTCAGGGAGAGATAACCAAGTTAACCATTTACCTAATGAAAAATCTCTATTGAAGAAAACTTATTTCTTACCTCCAGAGCAGTGGTTCTTAACCTTTTTAGGGTCACGCCCCTCATAGCAGTTGGTCCTCATCTCCATGCCCCCTTCCTTCATATAAAATTCTAATCTAATAATTCTAAAACAATTTCCTCTTGAATTAAATCGGAAAATTGAGAAACTAGTTTTTCATTCATTACTTAAATAACTTTAATTATTCAAAATAGTCTGTATCAGCAACTCGCAAATACACAACATATTTAGTGAGATTTTTGACACGGATTCTGAACTACCAGATCCCGAATACGTGGCCGCGTGCCAGAGAGAGCACAGCTTAAGTCCCCTTCAAAGTTCAGCTTATTTCTGTATTTGGTCTTGACAGCAACCAGCACAGAAAATGCAGCCTCACAAAGATACAAGGGGAGCGAGACCCCCCACGAAATCCAAATAAGGACATACACACACCTGTTAAGGCCATTCCTTATTTTTGCTTTGGCTTTGCGCCCACCCTGGAAATTACTTACACCCCCTGTCCTCCCGATTAAGAACCGCTGCTCTAGAGTAACACAAATTAGGTAGAGGAATTACACTTTTTGCATATAGTTTTTTCTCTAATTCTCCATCCAACTCACACAAATACTCCCCATAATCTTAAGGTATATAATAATACAACAAAATAATATTAATTGGTTTTCACAGAAGTGTGCAAAGATAAAGATAATATGGTTAGGCTAAATTACCAGTCACGGCAATAACTGACAGGCTGTTTTGGGCTATTTTGCCGGTCCATTGTTTATGAAATAGAAGTACAGTAATGATATAATAATACCGAATTTATTGCAGCATGCAAAAAAAAACATGACATGATATTTATGTACAAAAAAATTATTTGTTAGGTTAGGTTGGGGTAAAATTATCGTTTCGGTTATCCACCTATTTAAATGAAGGTCAGAATCATTCAAAACACATCAAAAACAGAATTTCAACCTAACCTAACCTCGCTGGATGACCTAACGATAATACCTAGCTTAAATGAGAAGATCACACTGGTAAATACATTCACATGGTAAACTGTAATATGATTTTGCTTCGCCTGACTTCACCTTTAACAAACTATAATCCACACCAGGTTAAAAAGATTACTTCCATTAGATATATACTGTACATTACTGTATGTGGGTTGGGTCAGAGCCAGCTTGTATGGTGTTAAGAGGCCAATCAAAACTAACAACACACCAATAAAAACACAGATAAATAATGAAGAAAAATTATAACAAAACTAATAAATGTGAGGAAGACCAGGTGGTAAATGAGGGTTATAAAGGTGTAGTGGTGAGGGCCTTACCTGGTGTGTGGGTCACTCCAGCACACACTACTGTCTCACTGGTAACCTTCACCTCCTTGTACATGATGGTTGGTGTTCTTCCTCACTTTCTCTTTTTCTTCCTCCGCCCCTCTTGGTTTTATTTATTCTGACTTCAACTCAAATTTCTGAATCCCTAACGAAGGTGGAAAGCAACAAAATTATATATTTTATCAGTAAACCTTTATTGTATGATAATTGTATGGTGTATATATTATTTATGCCTATTCCTATTCACAATTAAAAAATATTAAATAAATTTAACTGGAAGACGAAGACATTGCAATTTTAATTTAAACAGAATACTAAAATTTATTATCCTTTGTACCCGATCATCTGGCGAAGACAATAACAGCTACTGTACAGTATATGTCTAAGCAAAGAAACATATTATTTATTTTAATATATATTATTGTATTATTTATACTTACTTTATTAGGCATCATTTAGAAAATTGTACAAAACAAATACCTGCCCGCGGGAGATGTTTCAATTCTAATTCATCCTAAGGACGAAACCCACAACCCGAACAGGTAGGAGCCACAATATCTTATGTTTTAAAATATTTTCTTTCACTTTACTTTATCCTCTTCGCCACTGAACGGCCTGTTAACCTCTTGGCGGTCAGTCACACACTGTTGGCAAGTACCTGTACAAGTGAACCGAACCAGAACTCCAGTAGCCGAAACGATAACTGCGCATGCGTGGTTGATGACGTCACAACATACTCGGAGTTGCCGCTGGTACTGTAAACAATCTTTGCTTGGTAACTTCTGGTCCGCGTAAAAGTGGACCAGAAGTTCCCCGTACTGAAAGTTACAATTCGACCCTCATTTACATTGAAGGTTGGGCTATTCTTATACAGTATATATATATATATATATATATATATATATATATATATATATATATATATATATATATATATATATATATATATATATATATATATATATATATATATATATATGCTTGGCTCCTATTGCATGTTTCTCAATATCAGATTTGCCTGCTTTTCCCATCAGGTTTACACAGCTTACAATGATTACAATGATAATATTGTGGGGTTCAGGATGTTTGGTTCACACTCAGGATGGAATGGAGAAAGGAAACTCACAATGTGCTTTCTATATACATGTTGTATTGGATGTACAATGCAGCTTGGTGCTGGGAAGGCAGCATGGTTACAAGCATGATGTAGAGAGAGCTGGTTGGTGAGGGTGCTCAGAGGAGGACCAGCTTGTGGGTCGCCATGCTCGCCGGCGGGAGCGAGGACCGCCAGGCAGGCGGAGGAGGAGGTGTTGCTGGCTGGTTGGTGTAGGTAGAAAGAGGCAGGTCACCACGAGGTCAGGTCTTAAATAGCGGGGGTTGGCGTGGCTTAGTAGTTGACCCCCGCTCCATGATGTATGGCGGCGTTGGTTGACCTAGACCACGAGGCATACACTGGGGAATTGGTGGGGTCGGCTACTCAGCGACAAACAGTGTTTGTAGGGGAGAAATCCACTACAATACTCCCCCTTCCCTCCAGGCGGTGTAGGAGACTTGTTGTCTGCAGGGTTGCATAGCACATGTGAGGCAGAACGGGCGGTGCATGCCTCATGTGAGACAACGGCGATGGCGTGGATGAGCCGGTCGCTGGACACAACTGTCTAGATACACAATATCTGTGGGAGTAAAGAGGGAGAAAAAGGGTGTGTGGAGGCGATGAATTTTGTTCTTCCCTCACGGCAGGTACAGAGTCGTCAGATGCGCCTGCTGGGGTGTGTGGGCCTGGGTCAGGAGCAGGGGCTGCGTCAGCAGAAGCGGATGAGGGCTCGTGACAGCAGCTGGGTCCACGACAGCAGCAAGGTGCAGGACATTAGCAGGGAGTACCTGAGGGAGAAAAGAGGGGTGTGTGGGTCCGCACTCAGGAACAGGGGCTGCGTCAGGAGAAGCGGCAGGGGGTACTGCTGGGCCGGGGTCGGCGTCTGAGGCAGGACGGGTGTGTTGGTCAGCGTCAGGAGCAGGGGCCGCATCAGGGGCGGCAGGGGTTACTGCTGGGCCGGGGTCGGCGTCTGAGGCAGGACGGGTGTGCTAGGGTCGGAAGAGGAGCGACTGTCTGCTTAGAGTAGCAGAGCTGCTCTAGGGTGTCTAACCTGCGGTGTAGAGACAGTAGCTGTAGAGCCGATGAGAGCTGCTTCTGGGTGAATAAGTCAGTCCTCCATGTTGCTTGAAGACTGGGAGCGTGATCTGTTTCTCCTCCATCCTGTGTGAGTACGAATCTCCGGGAGTCACCATTTGTGGGGTTCAGGATGTTTGGTTCACACTCAGGATGGAATGGAGAAAGGAAACTCACAATGTGCTCTCTATATACATGTTGTATTGGATGTACAATGCAGCTTGGTGCTGGGAAGGCAGCATGGTTACAAGCGTGATGTAGAGAGAGCTGGTTGGTGAGGGTGCTCAGAGGAGGACCAGCTTGTGGGTTGCCATGCTCGTCGGTGGGAGTGAGGACCGCCAGGCAGGCGGAGGAGGAGGTGTTGCTGGCTGGTCGGTGAAGGTAGAAAGAGGCAGGTCACCACTAGGTCAGGTCTTAAATAGCGGGGGATGGCGTGGCTTAGTAGTTGACCCCCGCTCCGTGATGTATGGCGGCGTTGGTTGACCTAGACCACGAGGCATACACTGGGGAATTGGTGGGGTCGGCTACTCAGCGACAAACAGCGTTTGTAGGGGAGAAATCCACTACAATATAACAGGCCCGTACTACTCTTGGTTAACCGCTGTTTAAATTTAGGATCATTTTCCCATTTTCTGTATATTTATGAGTACCCCTGTATACTGTAGGCCTGACATTTGCAGGAAGATTTAAAATCAGTTTTATCTTTGGGTACCGTCTGAATTGTTGAATTTTTTTGTATATTTCTGTCCGCGACATTAAAGTACATAATGGATCCACGTAGGTATAAGTCTTGCTCTGTCCTCAAAATGAAGAAAACGCTACACAGTAATTTATAATTGTAGGCATTGTGCCAAGGTCGGCAAGTCACTGATAGAGTCGGCACAACAGAGAAGGCGTAGGACCGAGTCGGCTCAAAGGCTTTACCCTCACCTTTCTCCAAACAACAGAACTCTACCACTAACCTACCTAAAACCTTTCGTTCTTCATATGTTTATTGTGATGGTGTGGCCATCGAGATCCGAAGGGGTACAGCCCCTGGCGGTTTTGGGTGGCTCTCGGGCTGCTTTCCTGGTGGTGTCGGTTTTACTAAGGAAACGCAACCCTTAAGCTCCCTTCACACGAGCATGTTGTCCCCTCCAGAGATGAACCACAACTGAGGCGCATGAAAACACGCTCACGTGAAGGGAGTCATAGCCACATGAACATTTCTAGCATGCAAGGCGTGTTTTTTCATGCCGCGGATTGGCTACTTGGCAGTACTGGTGTGCTGTGACGGTGCAGTCGTAACTTTGTGTGACCGTATGTCATCAAACATGGCTGTGCCCACAGGCCGATTTTGTTTCGAGTATTCAATCGAGACGGCAAAAAAAGATGTCGTAACTCATGTTACGACCAACTCTGAGAGATGGGACGTCTTAAGAGGTTAAATTGAGCTACAGATTTGTTTATGCAGTACTTCATAGAACGAACTGGTCAAAAGAGGCAACACAAAATACTTAATAGTCTGCACTTTCTTTGACCTTGTAATATACTGTACACCTTATTTATTTTTTCCTGGATACTGTCAACAAGGAGAAAGATCAAGGTGGTGCAACAAGTGGGGGCAGCAGCATAGGATTTCCAAGCACCTTAACTAGCATGACATGGTCCCTACTCCCCGGGGTAATAAAAAAATTGCCGCCTACCTACTACATTATTTTACTTTTTATAAATACGTACCTTATATAACTAAAGTATTTAATTTGGCAAATTGTGGTTTCAAACTGCAACATTGCATGATGACAGGATTAAGTAGATTATGACCACCATTAGTGATCAGGGTAATATTTCCCTATTGCATAAATAAGTGTAACTTTTCTTGAACTATATTGTCCCTTATATATTTACCAGGTCTTTAAATAAGACATAGTCAATGTACTAGTGATTGCCATTTGATAGTTCAAACGAATTGTTGTCTATAGTTTATCATTCCAGTTTTAGGGTGAATGGGGAAAAAAACTCCAAGACAAAAGAAACAAGATAATTTTATTATTTTCCAAATTTAATATAAAAACTGTTTTCTCAAAATTAATAATGAGTTGCTCATTTCCAGCAAATGTTGTCACAATCATCTTAATGGAGGAGCTTGGACGTATAACTGACACCTGATTGGCTTGTGGACTATAGAAGCTGACCAATCAGAGGACAGTGAGACACATTTATATGGCCCTTTCAAAAGTGATTGGGTGGCTTAATTCTCAACCAATCACATTTGAAGATATGTTCTCACAAAAGCAAATACTGACAAGATGGTTCATTTATACATGCATTAGTCTTGGGTTTCTTTAAAGTAGACCAAGAAAATATAATTACAAAATCTCTTCACTGAATACATCCCAAATTTCTCCAGATGGAATCCAACCACAGACTACCGATAAGGGCAACAAGTTGGTTAAGACGAACAGAGACAAACCAGGGGACAAGCTGTGTTAAAACAAAATAAGTAATCTAACATTTTCACAGTTAATCCATTATGAAAAGTGATTACTGGAACATTGTTGATTGTTGCTGCTTAAATTTAAATATATTTGATTGGCTCTTTGCTCATTCATACCATATAAAAGTCCTGAAGTTTCCAAAAACAAATAAGTAAGTCAGGGATTTTATTATGACTTCGTTGTGAACCAAATCATATTTTTTCTAGATACGAACACAGTAAATAAAGCTCTTACACTTGCTATTCTTAATAAATAAGAACAGTTCACCAATTATATAAACAATATTTGTGCATTTGAAGGTTTTACAGATTATACAATCTGAGTCTCTAATATCATATTCAATAAAAGGCTTTCTTTACAGGATGAAGTATCACAGAACTTGTATTATGCACCCACACTACTCAAAAACTGCATGAAACTGAGAGTGTTTAAAATATTTCTTGACCAAGTGGACAGTCATCACAGAATGTGACATGAGAAGTGCATACTGATTAGCTGAGCTTGTAAGTGAACCACTCTACAATGCTTACCTGCATTAGACAATGACATTATCCAAGCGATATAAGAATTAATTTCCCAAACACACCTTTATTAATGGTGGAATTATGTTTTGACTAACTATATCAGCCTCAACACCTCATAATGGAACTGCAGTGACTGGAAATGGTACCAAACAATAACAATAAAATGGCCAGGAAAAATGATATTCAAACTGATCTCCCACTTCAGATCCTACATTTTCCTATTTACAATTACTGTATAGCCACTGTTCTTACCTATTACACTTTTCCCTTCTGGCACGGAGATGAAACAGCTGCACCTGACACAAGCAATTTCAAGACATCACAACCCAAATATTTTTGATTGCAAACTCCTTTGGGTATATAGTCTAACCCAGCTTGAGCCATTTTTAACCAACTTGTTACACAGACTAAACATTCTTCTATGTGCTGAAAAGTGGCTACCAAAAATGAAGATGTGAAGATGAGAAAAGCTAAAAGACTATGGAAGATGACCTTAATCTAAGATGAAGGTGAAGTCTTTCTGTACTTACACACATTTATTCTAAGAATATCTTATTCACTTTCAAAATCATTTGTATCATTCGACATCTTTTGCTTTACAAAACCTGCTTTACAGATATTAAAACACTGAAATTGTAGCAAACAACCAATATATCTGGACAAACAACAACATGAGATAATGCACTGGATTCATGATATACAAATATATTTCAGCCTGAACGAGGGACTTTGTATACCATAGGATCTTTACAACCACAAATATACGTATCACCTGTCCAGAACATGAACTAGATATCATGGGCGGCTTACACAACATGGAGAAGCCAAGGGTGGGTAATTCACCAGTTTCAGGGATTTCAATTATACAGTACTGAATTTTCTCTAATCATGTGATTTCATAAACACAACTTCAAATTCTCAGTCCCTGTATGGGACATGGACCGTGTAATCTAGTTGGTCCATGAAAAGTCAGTTGATACCTCACTTGATTGATGTGGGTGCTGATTATCACTGGAGTGACTGAAAAATCTGGAAATTTGCTAAACTGACATCCCTAAATCTGAGCATTACAGTTATAAGGACAACCTATGCTCCTAAATTAATAACTGACAAGAAAAGCAATAGAGTGCCTAATAATGACAGGTAATAGGTCACATGATCCATATCATGACGACTGGAAGATGTGACATATTATTATTATTATACAGCGAGCAATATTGCTTATCATATCAAGTATTGTAGGCAGAGTTCCTGAGCCCTTCTGGAAACAGCGTTTTTTAAAATAGCACCCTGGACAATTTTATTTCCTCAGCACCCTATTCATTTCCCTTACAATAAGAATTTTTATCTTAATCTATACTATCAGTTGTACTTTTCAGGTAAGTTCAAAATTTCTACTGTCTGCAAATTTACTATAATATATATGATATACTGTTACTTTAATTTGTAATTTTTAGGTTAGGGTAGGGTGACCAGTGAGAGATTCTAATGTTAAGGTTGGGAAGATGATGGCATTAGCTGCATGATCCTAATTACCACTCATTCCTTTCTTTTGATTAGGGGAAAAGGCAAAGGGTGTTTCTTAGGGTTAGCTATGGGTTTTTGGGGTATTCAGCAATTCCACTGAAGATACAGGGGTACACACTTGGTGCAAGATTGGTTAATGATATCTAATTAAATATGTCCTCAGAAATTGAAGTTAATTTTTTTTAAGTTGGCTAATTGGCTAAGGAAGGAATCTCATTCTTTAACACAGGACTGGGATATGAATGCCTTTACACGGAAACTTAATTTTTCAAACTAATACTGTACAGTAATTGATGAATGTTGTCAAATTTTCATTTAAATTTACTGTATATACTTGTGGTGCAATGAATTTATTATATAATCAAAACAAACATTATTACCATAATAATTTCTCTTAATAAGTAATAAGGAAACAATAGACCTCTACATAAAAGTGCTATGGCTACTACAATATTATGATAAATAAAGCTCAATAAATTTTGTGTCATAATCCTCTATGAATCAATTATTTTATTAATTTTAGTTCTATGTATGGCATTGAGTACCCCATTCCATACTGTTGGATACACATTATTAACGTAATCCATTTACATTGCACATTTCATAGGAGCAAACTGCAAACCCATTTCACATTCTAGACTGCACTACTACATTTCTCAAGTCTTAAATGTAAGCTGATTTATACACAACCTTCCATGTGTAAGGGCAGGGATATTGGTACAAGATTACACTTTATAGCAGTAATAATAACATTACAATAATATTAACATATATTTTCAATAGTCTACTACTTGTAAGGACGGCATACCAGCTCAATTAAATTAACAAGTAAGAAGTCATATAAAAATATGGATCCGAAGACATCGCACTGTTCCTTTGTGTTTAAATTCCACTCTCCTCAGTCCCTCGGGAGCACCTTGAGAATAAGATAGGAAACAGAAGCTTGACCGTAAGCAAGGCACGTGGAGTTCGTTGCCTGCCAAATAGTGGCTTGCGCAGTATCTGAGCAACATTGCAATGTAGCCTTACATATTGTTTAATATTATCTATAAGACAAAATGTTTGTTTAATACACAACATAGTTTAGACATTGTGTGATATATATATATATATATATATATATATATATATATATATATATATATATATATATATATATATATATATATATATATATATATATATATATATATATATATATATATATATATATATATATATATATATATATATATATATATATATATATATATATATATATATATATATATATATATATATGTGTGTGTGTGTGTGTGTGTGTGTGTCCTTCTGTGATCTTTTGAGCTGAGCAATAAGAAGGTTCATAAAAAGTGAGTGTTAATAAGCAAGGCTACAATGCTTATCATGTTGCTACGTGGACACACTGGGCGCATTATTATACACTCAACATTGCACTGGTGGCGGGCTGCACGGCACTGTCACAATGGCGGCCTAGCACATAGACACATCAGGTGGCTGAAAGTGGGTCCTGGGTGGCAGTGTTAAAGTTGCTCCCACAGCATTATCAGTCTCTCACTCACAGCCTGCAGGTACATAGTGTAGGGACCACCCACCACCCCCAGATGACTCACAACCTTCTTCTCGCACTCGTAAGTCGACCTCAGTAACATGGCACCCGGGAAGTGGCGGTGGCTCAGCATTAACATCCAGTAACGTCCCAAATCTCGGCCAGGAAAGGCGGAAGTCGCTTGTTCTTGAGTGTGAGAGAGAAGCACACCTCTGAGTTTAGGTTTCCAAGGGTTCGCAATTCTGTGAGAATGTTAAGCAACTTTGCAAACACCATGGCGGACCGTGGCATTCGTCGGTTCTCCACATAAGATTTCAATGCTTCGAGGTATATTTCTTGAAGTTTCTCCACCTTTGAGAGTTCTTTTAGATTAGGCCTCTCTGAAAGAAATAATGATAAAAATTAGTTATTTAATTTAGCTTTCCTTCGTGTCTTCCATATTTACAAATACTGGGTAAACATTACTGGACAGTGTGTGTAAGATATGAGAGAGGCATTTGTTGGTGAGAGATTTTATTCAAGGCTACCAAATTCAACTATTCTTTGATCCAACATCATAATACAGTACCACCATACAACACTACAGTACAATACTTACATATTGTATATTGTACTGTACTATATATATATATATATATATATATATATATATATATATATATATATATATATATATATATATATATATATATATATATATATATATATATATATATATATATATATATATATATTATTTTTAAAATATCTAGAGATTTTATAGGCAACACTCTAAAGAAACAATCTTTCTTGCACTTTTAATTTTCAATAAAACAAACCATTTTGGGGGGAAATTACCATCTTATTCAAAAAATTCCAAGCCATTTATGTTATCAATACCATTATAAACATTCAAAGTGAACTGTACATGTCAATGCTCCCAAACCTTTCAGTGACTGACTATTTACAAACAGTTCAAGAGCTAATTAATCAACTGTATAAATCTCAAGTACGTCCAAGTCTGGATTTCTGTATACAGCCATGGAAACCCTACCCCCAGAAAGATCTAATATCCCTAGAAAAGGTGCAACACAGAGCGACTAGGATGATTCTGGAGCTATGTCATCTGAATTATCCAAGTAGACTGAGGACCTCAGGACTAGCAACCCTTCAGACAAGCCACACTAGGGCAAATTTCATTTGAAACATTCAAAATCCTGAAAAGGATGGGAAATGTGGACATGGTTCATTCCTTTGTGATGTCATGCACCACCAACACAAGAGGACATAACTACAAGCTCGCCAAGTTATCATGCAGAACAAATAAAAGGAAACACTTTTTCATACCAAGGGTGGTAAACTAAAGGAACAATCTACCAGCCCAAGCTGTGGAACCAAACACAGTACAGTACTGGGCTTCAAAAAACAGACCCTGACAAATTTATCAAGAACAAGGGAGGGACTACACAGGCCATTGGCCTCCTTCCCTCAGCACAGCCACCTCTAGTGGGTGGCCATTAGGTAAATAACATATTATTCTGCTGCACTTGTAAGTACATTTAATGTCTAACTTTTATAAACTACAACAGCATTGTCTCATTATATAAAATTTTACATATATATGTGATGACCTGCTGTTATCTGTCAGTTAACCAAAATCGAAAATGCAGATCATGATTTCCTTTCCAGGAATCTAATACGTATGGTCGGCAGGTTTATCTAATTCTATATTTTCTTCTCTTTGTAGATCTCCAGTTTCAAGTTTTGGGTCCTGTAGATTTTTTACTACAGTACCTGAGTTGCCCAAACCCACCAGATATAAATCTATGGAGTATTTAACCAGGTGAACACCAAATTTAAAATCTGTGACCACATGCTAAATGACCCATCACGTAGGCGGTCTTGCCTTCAAGATAGACAGTCCAGTTAAAAATAATTTTGGACATATAGGCAGATTTGCCTTCGACAGACTCATATTCAATGAGGAACAACTGTACTGAGAAGTGGGAGGGGACACAACATGATTTCACATGTTCAACCACACAAGACCAAGTTGATTTAACACATAATAAATTTCTGGTAGAAAAAAGGTTCTTACAAATAACTAAATTTACATAAGGTGAACTTTTAATGCCAAGAAGGTAACATTTTCTTTCATCATCAACATCTGCTAAATTCCATTATAAGTAGTGGAAGGGAGGGTACACTAACATCACCGTTGCTAAACACTAATACAGTACAGTACATACTGCATGAAAACAGTTGATAACATGCAACAGAACCTAGAAGTTTCTTCTAATTATCTCATTGGAAGAACTAAATAAATGTTGTTAAACATTGTTACTGTACTGTAGAAAAAAAAATGATAAAAATACTGCCTCGACTTCTTTGGCATCGGTGTAAATGATTTATCATAATTTGGATATTTTTTGTTTTGGCAAATCGAGCCCTAATTATCTCATTCTGAATTATGAATGTTTTATCTAAAATGCTCCAAAATTAAAGTTTACTAAATTGAAGAAAACTGAGATAAACCTTACCTGAGAAAATGGCAATAGCTGCTAGTAATGCATATTCAGCATTATCCACCTTCATCTTACACAAATTGCGACAAAAGCGGAAAAGTGTACCGGCTGATTCTCCAAGGCCTGCCAACTCATATGAGTGTTGTGTATAGGGAAAATTATTCCCAAACACAATTGAGTCGGTTTTGGAATCATAACGACGAGCAGCTCGTAGCATCATCACCTCTGAAGAGCAGGCCTGTGGACAATTAATTTATATAAGTATTTACTAGTCTCTCTTGGAAAACCATTAACAATTTTATAAATACTGCACACATAGTAAGGAAATGGAATTAATTTCCTTAACCCTATTACTCTAGATGATGCTAAATATTTAAACAAAATAAAAAATCTATAGCAAAAGGCAATACACACACATAAATATAATATTTAAAAGAATGTGAAAAAATTATTTGTAATTAATTATAGCAGCTGGCAACTAATAGTTCCTGCCACAGTAAAGTAGTGTCTATCTTAATTAGCTAACTCTATGTGCTGTTGCAAAAAAGCTTGAGCTGCCATTTATTAAGAGAGTGCCAGCAAAGTGACAAAGTTGCAGCATTGCATGTAATAACAAACTGAGAATACATTTCAGTTGTTACTGATACATAATTGTGATACATTGTACTGTGTTATCATTAAATTAACACAGCCTTCCCATAAAACATCCATTAAAAATAATAGTCTAGTTACTAAAAGTTAAGTCACAAGTCAATAAGTCACCTCGGTTAAATGATAGTGGCATCACCAGTATGATCTCATTCAGCCTAAATAATGTGTCTGATGTCATGTATTGAGAGCATTGCTTTCTTCTTGTGCTATTGTGGTCACTAGGGGTTGAGTATCTTGTGAGTATCATGAGATCTAATCTTAGGATCTTGTTGCAGTGGTCAGTGTGTGTGTGTGCGGCGAGTGTAGGTGCATACAGTTCTTGAACAATTATAGGAGAACAACTTAGCTAGCAGTAATTACTAGAAAGATTTGATACATCGGGATTGTTTCTGAGTACACCGAGGTCTGGAACACTTAATTCTTTTCAATCTTATGTATTAATTTTGTGCGGTGATGTATACAGTAAGTTCTCGTTTAACTTTGCCCCCGACAACGTTGTTTCGTTAAAACGTCGCTACTCTTTAGATACCCATGAATCGGACAACGTCCTGCCGATTTGGTATAAAGTCATCACGGACTACTTTGTACGGCACATCTTCTTGGAGTGCTACGCTCTCTCGTGTAGTGTCACAGCATCCCCAAGCGTTCCCAGCTTTTGTTAGGCTTCCACAGCATTTGTGCGTGTTTAAGTGTTTTTGCTCTAAATACCGTACTGTAACCATTCAAAATGGCTTCCAAGCGCCCATAAAGTGTTAATGATGTGAAAATGCAACACAAGACCATTAGCCTTGATACGAAAATGGAGGTTTTAAAACTCAGGGTCTCAGTGACTAGCGTTCCTCCTCCTCTCCACTACCCACCACACGCTTACTCCACCTCTGCCCATCAATGAGTACAATACAAAATGATTTAGTTTATTTATCTCTTTGGATGTATAATATATACGATTTTCTATAAAAATTCCAATGAATTTTTGTATGTGTAATGTATTTTATGGGGCAAAGGGAGGCTGGGGAACGTAACTCCCGTATTTTATCTATTTCTTATGGGGAAAATTTATTCCGTTGACATTGTTTCCGTTAACGTCGCGGTTTTCAGGAACGGAACCACGACGTTAAGCGAGGTCTTACTGTACTGTTAAAAGCCTGCCTGTACTTTACCCACATCTTCATGACTACATTTTCTGCTCATGATTTCTATAATTCTGAAGGATTACTTTAATAGTGAGTAGATGAAAATGGTAATGAAAAGAAATCATAAAAAATCTTTTCTATATTCAGATAACCCCCTAACCATTTGGTGTTATCCCTGTTTACATAACATGCTGAATTCTATATCAGAGCATTGGTGTATCTTGTGTCAAACTGAAGTATTTTGTGAACATACAGCAATCCCTTCACTTGTACAACAGTGCTTCCTTGGGCAATGAAGGCAAATCAATCTACAATCCACAAAAGATTACATTCATTAAAATATAATTTCTGAAGATAGAAACAAGAATTTAAATTTTGATGTTTTGCTTAAAGTTTGGCCAATGAGGCTTCCAAAAATTAAGTATATTCAGTGTTCTTTTTGGGGAGATATAACACTGATTGTTATATCTTCAAAACAACAAAATTATCTTTTGTAATCATCACTGTTTACAGATGGGACACTGGATGAGTTGATGTTGGGGTTTCTTTTATATTGTATCTCACAGGACTACTGAGGATTATGGGCTTTACATCAATGAGCACATGAATTGATGACGGCTTACTGCAAAGCATTATCTTGTCTATGACAAAACTTATGGCCACCGAGGGTAGAGAATTACAATTATTTCAAGTCTATTTTCTCTACTGCTATATACAAATAACTTACCTTCTACCTGAAACTGTCTCTATACTCTTATCTACCTTTAGAAGTGTAATCTGGTCCTCCCTGAGTAGTGTGTCAAACCCGGGCAGACGCTTGGAGAACTCTACGATCAGCTGCACTGTGAGGATGGTCATGTCTGTGATGTGTTTAAACTTGGCATCCGAGTCGTCATCACTTATTTCGTAATCCTAGAAGGAGTCAAAGGAACCACTGACTTACAAAGCAGTCACTATGCCTCCTGCAATCTTCAGTTGACAGAAGATGGGGAAAGCAGATCCTCAAGATGATGATGATTGTCCCTGAAACCATATGCTCATTTCTTTAAATTTAGTCCAAAAAGTAAGTTAAGGAGGAATGAACAATGACTTTTTGTCATTACTCAAGTGGTTATAGAGTGGAGCTAAGGGATAACTTTGGGTATCATCATCAGCTTCTGGAATGGCTTTCCCCTTCGTATATCCTGCTGTCCAGAGAAGTTCCAATGTTCATCTGAAATGGAGATTTCTGGGTTCATTCTCAATGAATTCTTTCTTTTTTCCAACCAAAAAGTGGATATTCTTTGGCTTTCAAAGTGCCAAAGATTTTTTTTTTCCAACCGAGAAGTCTCCCAAAGGTCACAAAAAATTCATTAGTTGCCCTGCAAGAAATTTGCTCATCAATCCACCATTTTCATGTGCTGGACTGTGTACCTTGAGCAGAGTAATCTGGTCTTCTCGTTCAAGAGTGCCGAAACCTGGTAGTTGCTTGGAGAATTCCACTATGAGTTGAACTGTGAGGATCGTCATCTCGGTTATGTGCCTGAATCTCATGTCACTTGTATCTTCACCATCGAAGGTAAACTGAAGAAAGGAAACAGAAGCCACTTTGTGAGGAAATGACTGAAAACGATTCACAAGAAGTAAGGGAACACTTTAATAGCTATAGTGTTCAGATATTGTACTTCAGTCATTTGTGTATTTACAAGTCATTTCAGTCAAAGAAACCAAGCTATTAAACTGAAACACAGTGTTGAAATCTCTGAGTATTCTCAGATAGCAATTCTGGGTACATATCAAGACAACTGTTACACTACATCATTAAAATTAAAAGGTATTGGTTCCACTTCCCTTAACATTATGAATCTGACCAATAATCCCAACAGCATGAGACACACTTAAGTATATCCTCTCCTAAATTCTCTCTCATCATACAAGTCACACTCATACAACTCAACAGCATGAGACACACTTAAGTATATCCTCTCCTAAATTCTCTCTCATCATACAAGTCACACTCATACAACTCAACAGCATGAGACACACTTAAGTATATCCTCTCCTAAATTCTCTCTCATCATACAAGTCACACTCATACAACTCAACAGCATGAGACACACTTAAGTATATCCTCTCCTAAATTCTCTCTCATCATACAAGTCACACTCATACAACTCAACAGCACATCACTCACATAGAAAACACAACAAATAGTAACAAATATGCAGATACACATGTAAATGTTTATTTTTTTTTACGGGGATTTACACAACCATGCACATTTAATAGAATACACATATACACAAATGCACAACCATTACAATAAACACAGTTATGTAATGCTTATACACACACATACACACATGGACAAATACAGGGATAATTGCATCACATGCATAAATATGATATACCCACTCAATGATACAAATAAATACATCACACACACTCAGAATCACTAATAAGCATATACAAAATTCTTTATGTAAAACAAAGACAACGATACAAACAAATATGCACTCAAGTACAGTATCATAAATATTCATACACATACATATATACATACATACATATATACATACATACATATACATATATACATACATACATACACATGAATTTGAGTGTTAAAGCATACACACTCTCTAAATCACTCAAACATACATAGAATATACTGTACAAATAATCAGCATAAAATACATTTGTTCATAGTCAAAGGGTCTTAGTAAGTACTGCATCTAATGCAATACTGTACTGGAGACCTAATTCCTCTCCTAAAATTTGTTTTACTTGGGGGAATATGATACTAGACTTCGTGATAGTTACTGTGATGGCATATAGTAATCCTATACCATAATATTAAGTGTAGGATCTTTCCATGGTTATAAAAGTATGAGCCAAGGTTCTCTGCGAGGAAAAAATATGGCACCTTTTTGACTCCTAAGTTTAATTTTTTTTGTAGTTAGTGACATTCATTCTTCAGCAGTGCCAACATGAACACTAGAATCATTGACAAAACTGGTAGTGAAATTTCCATCTATATTCATGTACTGTACCATGCACAGTTTTAAAATATCTCGAATTTACAGTATGGCAACAATTTTGTGTCTTTTTTGTTGCCAGCAACATATTCTGGGTGGGTCTGGTGGCCAGCAGGATACTTAGTCAAGCTCTCTGAAGAATGTTGTATAGCAAGTCCAGTCCATTGTAGGTTTAAAATTTCCCTTTTCCCTCATAACAAATGTTCTCAATTGTAAGTATTAATTTAATATTATATACTGTACTATATATCACATACTAATTAAGTCATTAAGAATTATATCCAAAAATTATTTCTTCAATTTCAACATATATATACCGTAGCTACTGTATTACAATATAAATGGCATGTCATTTTAAATCAAGAAGTAATATCACCTTAAAACTGTCATCAAACCTCCCTTTATTGTCAATTTATCAAATTTAAATAGTTTAACTTGCAACTGATCATCTGCTCACTGAAGGTTACAGTGGGATTTTGTTTCTAACTCAACACAGTATACAGTACCAGGGTATACCATGATCTGAAGCTTTTTAGTATGAGAATTAACACAATTCCAATACTGCAATGACTGGAATTTTTTTGGGGACTCAGGGTACACTCTAGTATATGGTGTGCCTTTAGTATGGCTGCTCTCTAAACTGATAAATGACTGTTCTCTTATTCTTCAATATTTTAAGAAATTTAAGAGATTCATCTTTCATAGTTCAGGCGGCAAGCAACTACTTCGTTTGTTCGTCAAAATAAGCTTGCATGCAAATTTTCTTCAGCATATATATACTGTATGTATATATATATATATATATATATATATATATATATATATATATATATATATATATATATATATATATATATATATATATATATATATATATATATATATATATATATATATACAGTATATATAGATATATACTGTATATTTATATATATAGTTTATTATAAATATTCAAATGTTTATACTGTACTGTGGATCAGGCAACAGAAAGTATGAAGATATGCATTGGCTGGATTATTTAGAAAGAATTTTACATAAACACAGTTTCAATGTCAGGAGGAGCCTAATGAACACAACAGTAGATACAATCCATCTTTTCCTCTCCTCAGTTAAAATATAAACAGAATCTGAATTAATTCTTTGTACTGATATACATCAAGAAATATTCATATTTTCTTAAAGCAACATACTGACTCAGAAATGGTAACTGAAACTTATTGAAAAATACTCTACATCATTCTGTATTTCTAATAAAAAACAGCACTGTGGTCTTGATCGGTGACATCCCCATATATAATGGGCTGAGTAACAAGCCAATAACTTTATGTAAGCCTTAATAACTGTAATGGTCTTCTGTCTGGGTAAAATACTTTGATAATTTGGTCACACTCAGTGTCAGTCATTCGATAATGCATTTTCACACTAATTTTACTGAAAAAGTTCTGCTAAGGTTCACCACACCTGTTAATCTTATTGTGACACAAAATTAATGGTAACTATTTGAAAACTGTTCTATTATTACCGAGAGAAGTATCAGTATGATCCGCTAAATAAATACAGGACAGTATTATAAAAACAATTCTTAGAATTTATGAAATCATTACTAATCTTTTTAAAGTGTATATGCCTTTCTGTGTTGTCACCATTCTTTAAACTACTCTCCTGAAAGATGTCTCGGGTCTTCACCTCAGTACTGCATGCTAATGTACTCTTTATGTAATGGGTTATGAAATATTCCGACAATATACGTAAGCAAAATATAAATGCATCAGCCACTGACATCATTTTAAAAATTTACATAGAAAGCGGAAAACTTATAAGTTTATCTTCCTATAATAGTTCTTAATGCCGATTCCTTAGAATAAAAAAATAGCTCCTTTTAGATCTTGCATAAAACATTAAAATTAAATTGTTTTATTAAAAACTGTGACATAATTTATATGAACAGATTCACAAATGCTGTTAATGGGAACCAAACTACAGTACAATATATCTAATGTTCATAAGCAATCCAGAATATCATTCACATTTCAACAAATTTTATGCTTCAGTTTAATAGCAGGTTAAAGGCAAAAATACAAGAATTATAAAGAGTTCATGCAAAAATAAAAGCAGTAAACATGCAAGATTCCCAATCACCAAAATATACTGTAGTCTGATAGGTCAGGTACCAAGAGAGCCGACTTGTGGAGGGGTGCTTTGCACGTGTTAATGAGAGCCTCTTCTTTTCATATTGGTTCAAGAGTGAGTGATTGTCTTAAACATATTTGCAGGTGATTTAAGTATGTAAAGAATACTTAACAGTCTTGGGCATTAAGAGTACAGTACTGGGCATTAAGAGTATGGGTACTGGGCATAAAGAGTATGGGTACTGGGCATTAAGAGTACAGTACTGGGCATTAAGAGTATGGGTACTGGGCATAAAGAGTATGGGTACTGGGCATTAAGAGTACAGTACTGGGCATTAAGAGTATATAGTACTGGGCATTAAGAGTACAGTACTGGACATTAATACCTACAGTACAGTGATCTCACCAATATTCATTGTTAATCTGAAAATGCCTTTCTTTTTCAATGCTTTATCACTATTATCAACTATCCACAAAAAATCTTACAAAAGAGAATTAATTTAAAAGTCAGCTTAACCTTAAATATTATCATGACCAATATTTGCGTTGTCAGACATAATGTACTACTGTACGTATACTGTATGGGAGATGGAGGATAAATCTTTGGGTTAAGTCCAAGAGAAAGATTTCTGACTGAGAGAAAATACAGTATTAGGAAGTTCTCATTGTACATTATCAAGCTGTGATTTTCAGTACAGCACAACTGAAAATTTCTGGGTGGAGATCACTTGAATTACACACTCAAGAATATCGATTACCTCCTGTTACAACTATAATGCACAAATGAAAAACAATTTATATACAGTAAAATATCTACCATAATAAAGTTCTCATATACTACAGAAGTATCTTCTTTTCAGAGCAGACTACTTTCATAAACAAATCTATACTTGTACAACAACTGTCTTAAGTTGTCAACACAACACCTAAAGTTTGATAAAGAGATTAAAACTGCCAATACAGTATACAATATAAAGTAATTTCTTAAAATACTTTAACAAAAAGAGCAAAAACAGATTCTCAGATACAAAAGATTATTTTATCATAAATTTTGAAATATTTTGATTGTAGAAATTTTAATAATGACATTTCAAAAATAATAATTGCAGATAATTCAAAGAGAACCCAGCATAATCTCAACAGCATTGTGGAATGACATTACGTATAGTGAATGAAACTAGTTACACCCAAGTGACGGACACTGTACCTCCCGGGGGGTGATAGTGTACAGTACTGTAGTACTGGGATTATCTACTCTAACATGAAATAATAAAATGATTTTCTTGTGAGACAGAGTTCTTGCATGTGGAAACTAGCTCACAGGGAAAGAAAATTTAAAATCTTTATCACTTTTATATAATAGTAATAAATATTGATTTTCCAGCTGTATTAATTGGCTGCTGCATGAATCTCCCCTCAGTGTAAGAAGAAGTGTCGAATGTAATGGTGCAGTAGACTTGCCTGTATTGTACTGTATTTCATAGTACAGTATCAACATTTGTTGCAAAGCTATTGACACTTAAATCAAATGAGCTCGAAACAGTAGTAGCACCCACTACACCATGGCATTGTTTCATTATACCAGTAAACAGTATAGTATATATAAGTGATATCTCCATTAGCAGGAACAAATGGTGCAAAGCACTTCCAGGAATGAGAGATTTCCAGGTAACGAGGTGACCCTCAAAGCTGGAAAAAATCCCGCATCCCAGGAATTTTCCAGGTACTGAGTCGGGTTATGCAGTTCAAGTTCATGATATAATTTTATAAAGCTGCCAAAAGCCCCAGCTGATAGCCTTTACTATGCGAAATCACCTGGATACGGACTGCCAGAACAAGGATTCCGGCTCATAGTAAAGGCTATCAGTTGGGGCTTTTGGCAGCTGTATAAAATTATCTCATGAACTTGAACTACATAACCCGACTCAGTACCTGTACACACCAGGTAAATTCCAGTAAAGCCTAAAATTCATCTTCGAAACAAGAGATACTGTAAAGTACTAAATAACTGAACACAGTACAGTACTAGAGGCAACATTACTGTATTACACAGGATGGGCCACACAATCATAAAAAGAATAGAGTATCAACTAGGTGGTCTCCTGAAATTTTTTTCTTTCCCTGTGTACAGCAATCACATACTGTATTGTATTAATTTTTCAAAATTAAATAAATTTTGAAACTATTACACTTCATCGCCACAGATAAAAAAAATAATGAGCAATCATCAACTTACTTTGATTTTCTTTAGGTCTTCTTCAGAGGGCTGCTCAAATTCCTCTTGATAGTAGACTAGAGTATGGATCAGTTCTTCTTGCTCTCGAGTCAAGGGTTTAATATTAGTCCTTGGCATTGTTGGCATCTGTCAAAAGAGTAGTTGATACCATGTTGCTGAGCCAGATACATTCATGTACTGTATAGGTTGTTGATGCATGCTGCAGTGCAACAAATCTCTCTACAAAAGTGAATGACCTACAACCAAGGGTTTTGTGGTGAGTTTCAAATCTTCTACATTCCCTTATGAAATACTTGCTGTTTAGACATAAGTTTTGGCAGAAAACCATGTTAAACAATAACCATTCACTGACACTTTCATGGTTCCATTGCAGGCCATGGTATCAGCTAATAATTTATGGTGAAAACTCTACAGGTAACAAGGAAGGTAAAATTGCTTCCCTATAGATACAGGTTATAGATTTTGTTCTAACCACCAACTTCACATGTCCCAGGTCTATGGGGGGAGGGAGTTGGTTCTAACAATCCGAATCCCCCCCCCCCCCACCCCCTTTTCTAAAGGAAGGTTAATTGAAAATTAATGAATACTATATTCAATTAATTTGGGGAATTTTAATTAAGTTATGTTAACCTGTACCTTAAGACTTAAGTAAATTTAAGTAAAATTTAAGTAACTAGAGTTTCTTTATATAATACTGTATAGCACAATTGCTAAAGAGGAAAGCACTTCAATTCTGCTTGGATTATAGGAATGAATAAATTACTGTACAATACCTGTACTTCCAAATTATGGAAATTTTCAAGTCCCTCTAACTCACAGGCACCATAAAACAAAAACATGTACTGTATTGAAGAGCATACATGGATATGAAAACAAAACAAAACAGAAAATAACAGTTTGTAGATTGTACTACAATACGTATATTGTCTTGACAAAAATGTCTAATCCAATTAGCGTACAAAAAATATGACCATTACAATATGAATATACAGTATAGTACTGTATAGGGGAATTATAGGAGTACAGTGCACACTTGGAGAAATAGTAGCAAATTTTACTGTACAAAAAGAAATGGAAGTTAACGCATTTAAATACAGTACACAAAACAGCTTTACCCAGGGTATTTGATAACTGTCAATGTATACTGTACAAGGAACATAGAATAAGAGAATGAGTATGGCTCTCTATTTCATTGATGTTCTTTTTCTTTAATGGTTCACCTGCCATCTTTATTGACACTCTTCCTTCATTATTGTTTCACCTGCCATATTTTTTATTCCCTTCCTTCATTAATGGTTCACCTGTATTATCTATACTGTCGCTGCATAATTAAGGATAAACAAATAAACAAGTATGAGAAAAGTATCAAGACGATAACAGTGATTTATCAGTACAACAATATGAAGTGGCAAGTTACCATATTCCATTGGGAAACTTTCTGAAGTTAAACATATGGACTAGCACAACTAGGTGCAGGTAAAATCATATCTATGTTCTTAATTTTCCACATCATGTTGATTACTGTATTTTCCAAATACGTACTAATTTTGTGATGCTAAATACAAGTAATGATAATTGGCTCTTATTTTTGGAAGTGAGCTTCCTGCAACTTTATTAATGTATTAGAGAATTAAGAATGTTTTATTGGTATTTTAATTATGACAATATCCTGTAAGCAATAATACATAACTTGCCCATAAGTGACTGAATATTAACAATATTCCATCACTATATGTACAAGTGTTATTCTAAATTGTACAACATTTTACATTAAATTTCTGCGTTTAACTGTCCTTAAGCCGTAATGGAATTAAATAATTTTGTTGTCAAGGCCGAATTTTACTTACAGGACTTAAAGTGATGTTACTGCTTCCCACAAGAGTTTTGAACTGCATAGCAGAAGCAGTTGGTGATCCTTTGGGTTTACACTGAAATAAAGTAATTTTGTAAATAATGTTTTTAAAAGCATGATCACAGTAAATAAATAACAAAATAAGGAATATTAATACGGTATATTAAATATTACTACGAATTTAGGATCAAAATACACAATTTATTGGTTTTGTTTCTGCACTTTCCCATATGGATATGGTTGCCACATACTTAATGAAATCTCCGAGACAGAATTTCTTATGAAAATTAATTTTCTCTACAGTAAATCAATGTACGTAGAATAGAAACATTTAAAGGAATTCCCTTGTACAGGTAGTGTACTGTATAGTGTGCACCTTAATACTGTACCATTTAATTGCATAATAAAATAAAATAAAGTTTGGCATCTTATACTCATATACCTCATTGAGCTCTCCACATGGGATCACACTGCTACTCACTGGATTAATTATGATAGCCTTTTCCTCAGCTATGGGGGAGCCAATGCTGGGATAATCCTTTTTGTCTTTATCCCGGGCCTTTTTCTGTTCACGTTTTACTTGGCATTGAGACTCTGGCACCACACCTAGAAAAATAAAATAAATATTACACAAACTCAAAGTAATCTGATATGTGTGTGTGCTGCATTGGACATAATATAATGTTGTACAGTATTAGATTCTCAAATGAATTTGAGCCAGGGTAGTGAGTGTGTGAGGCATCTTACTTCACTCCATCCAACTGTGAGTGGCTACTACTTCCTGTAGTTTACTTGATAGTGAAATAGAGTAGTGTACAATACTGGCCATATATTGCAATGGTTTTATGCCCATATCATTTGTAAATATTTACTCTTGAGTTTATAAGCCAAATAGATAAACATTAGCAGTGACTTTTTATGTTGGAATTTATAACACAGTCTACTCATAACTTTTATTAAGATCATGCTGTCCTGATACTGTACTTAATAAATTGAATGTAAATCACAGGATGTGACTATAGAACTGGATCCAGCTAGGTATGGTATGCCATAAACATATGTACAGTACAGTACTTATAACATAAACAGCTCTTGAATGCACTAAGCCAAGTTGGTCACAGTACACACGTGCAGTAAGCTGCAACACTTGACACAAAACACAAATCCAAACCTAAGACTGTTAGGTTAGGTTTGATCAAGTTACAGTATATTTGGTCAGTTCTTGTCTGGTCTCATAAATAGCTATTTTGTATATAGGATGCACATGTGCAGCTCTAGCTAGGATATATACTGAGAACTAGATTTGGGCTGGTAGCAACAACCAAAAAATTATTACTCTCTAGTAGTACAGTCTCTCCTCGACTTAAGACGGGGTTCCGTCCCGACGACCAGGTTATAAGTCAAATTGGTCGTAAGTCAAAAAGGCAAAAATAATACAAAGAAATTCTAAAATGGGTGTCTCTTTTTCTTCTCAGCACCACGAAAACTCTCACTTTTACGCTTGCCAGCGATTTTAAAGGGAATTACAAACGAAAATTTTATCAGTACACAGCGCGATCACTAACGTTGGGACTCAAAAATATGTAATGTGAAAAATATTTTATACGACCATGGCCGTCGTATGTCCGGGTTGTCGTAAGTCGAGGAGAGACTGTAATTGCATGATTAAACAAAAACATCTAATACAGTACTCACATTCTGGTCGCATGCCAACACTGAGACATTTCTTCAGACGACATTCTTGACACTTGCGTCTCATATACATGTCCATTTCACAGTTGTTGCCATATTTACATTGGTAGACTGCATTCTTGGTGATAGATCTTCGGAAGAAACCTGAGAACGGTAAATGATTATCAGATATTGTGAGCTTCAGGTTTCAAAATATGAGACAGATGAAAACAGGTACAGTACTACAACAATAAAATTTTTGTACCGGTAAATACTGTACAGTACTGTATAGTATACAATGATACTTAAAGAACATTAATTCACCCAAGGGAAGAATTTGTTCCTCCCATTAGTTATATTAAATTCCACAAAAAATTATATGACAAGAAATTAACACAGATGCATCACTCATAAGGAACTCAGTGACAATGCAGAACAAGCACCCAGTAAGTAATAATGAATGTTGTCTTTATACTTATGACTGTTCTCACTGATGGTGGCAGAGCTCAATGCACATATTTGGTGTACTGTACAGGAATTCCCAAGTCGAGTTCTCTGGTCCCAAAAGATAACATAGCTGAGCTAGTACCATACAAACTGAGCTGGTGGGATTCATCTGCTGTTACATTAAAAGTGTCTTTCAGGTGATGAGTCCATCTAAAAATGTTTCATCACACCTAGAACAGCATAAGACATTGAACCTAATATAATATCTTCCCAAAGATCTGGTACTGTACACAGATTCTGTAAGTGTGGATACCATTTCATGTTAACATCAAGAAAGAAGATATCTGACACACTTACAACAAAGAACATCTTGATGGTGATCTGGGTACATCTCTCACCACACTCATAAAGGAACTAACCCTCCTAAGAAACTACTGTATTCAAGTCCAGAAACTTGCAGCATTAAATATTTTGGCCAATATTTTCACACAAAACACTTTGTAAATATAAAGTGAGAACTTGACAGTGTGATATTGCCACTGCACACATAAGGCTTGACTACAGATATATCTAGCAAGTTTCTGATGTCAATCCTATGCATGAACACTCCAATTGTAAAGTGTGCAAAGAACCTCTGAAACATACCCTTCAAGATTCTGCCCATTTTAGACTACAGCAGTGCTATATCATAAGCTTGAAGAAACCTTTATCTACATGTAAGTAAGGGCTCTATATTAATCAACCTACAAGTTGTACCTATTGCTAGATTCAGCTCATAATCCAAGTCATGGCTGTGATTCTCTAACCACAACCTTATCCCCAACTTAGCATTGTGAAAGCAGCCCTACACACCAATCAGTTCTTACTTAGTATTACTGTTATACTAAACAAAAATAACAGATAGTCTAGTTGTATTAGAGCAGCGATACGTCAACACCTGACTCTCCTCCTTACCTTTGCATCCTTCACAGGTTAACGCATTGTAATGATAGCCGGACGCCCTGTCTCCACATACCAGGCACAGCTCCTCCTGTTGGCGGGGTATGGGGCCTTTTTTCTTCTTGAGGTCGCTGTAGGAGTCTGTGCCGTAGTTGTTAAGGGAGGAGGGGGACATGTCATCTCGACCTGTGGGTACACAAATATTCCCGCATCAGATAAAGTGATAAGAGTATACAAAGATAAACTTTCAGTGTTAGCATGACATATAAGAGAGGTTATGTGACATACACGTGCAATGCTTAGTAACAATTTTGTTATCTTTTCAATGTTGGTAATATCTAATAAGGATTTACTAATTAACAATAACTTACAGAAGTCACAATAACTTAAGAAGGTGCATGAGTCCATTAACTACTGGTATAATATCATAATATTTACATTTTGTCCTGTACAGTAATAATGTGCATGCTACTCTTAATACCTAGATCAAGGAACACTACCATCAACAACACTTATCATCAATACTCATCATCTCGTCAATAAACTCCAGGAGGGGAAGGGTTACCTACCTCGCTACTTGATGCTTCAGTTGGTAAAAAAAATATGTTATCAAAGATATTATCAAACTTGTGTGATTTCATCGTAAAGAGTGACGACGACCTAGTTGACATTTAAATACATTGTGAATATAGAGGACAAGGAAATTATGAGGTACTACAACCGTTTACATAATGGGCGTGAGTCTTGATTAAGATGGTTTGCATACGAAAGAAAATGGACACGTGTTTCAGCAAAGTGGGCCTTAATGAGTGACGGGAGCCTGCATACAGTAATTCTGCTCCTGCTTCCTGATTCTTTACAGTATATACAGTATACGTTAAGTTTTGGGCGTTCGTACTGAAATGGTTTGTGAATACAGCAAAATACTGGTCAAAGGTTATTATAGCTGATATATGGACAAAATCTGCAGTTGAAGAAAAGTATCCGTTGTTTAAATGGCCTTTTATTTGGGAAAATATTGCTTGTAAATATATGGATCCTCACCAGAAAGGCTTCATATATAGGTATATTCATGAAACTCTACCAACAAATCAGAGACTAAAAATGTTAAACATAAAACAAGATGATAGTTGTGTAAGATGTGGTGAGGTAGAATATCCATTACATGTATTTTACTTCTGTTTCTATAACAAAGAGATAATTAAATTGTTTAAAAATATCCTGAATACAGTCTGCAATGTAAATAGCAAATTATTTCTACATTTCTTAATGTTTAATATTAACTGTAGTGATAATACGGATAAGAATACAATGATCATGCTAATGACAGATTATATTTACTGTATGTGCTAGTAGGAAAGAAAATTATTATGTTAAGGAGACTATAGCCTTTATTAAAGGCAGGATATATTATAATAAATGGATGATCAAGTGTATTTTAAAAGAAAAGTCATCCAAATATTTCACTTACAAATGTTATTATGTAATATGTATACAGTATATATGTAAATTGTAAAATTTATAAATAAAAAAATTATCCTTGTATAAATAGAATGTATGTGTGTGTGTGTGTATGTGAGATAGGGGCCCGGGAAGACAACCCATTGGAGGAGGGATGGGAGGGGTAGATCAGGTGGCGGGCGTGACCTTGTGGTGACAGAGGGCGGGGATACAGCCTTGTCTCCACGACAACAACCTCTCCCGCCCGCCCAACATCTACAACACAACCACAAATTTGTTTCTGTAACTGTGAGGCAGAAAACTCGGTGTATTTCGGGGTTAAGATTAGATCACTTTAAGAAAAATAAACAAAATATTTTGATAAGGAAAATAAACAATGATGACATTTTGGTAGTGTATATTTATTCTCATTTGTTCAGTTGTCTTCATTAACAAATTATAGTTTTGAATTCCCTTTCATCTCCCTAAGGTTTAAATGTAACACTTACCCCCATCACACTGTACACCTGTTTATTCACCCGTCTGTTCACCTAAGTAACTCTCCAAAACCTTGACCCATTTTGATGACAACTGCTGTCCACTCATGGAGCACCTGTGACCTTTAGGTGTTTGACTTTCGAGATCCCCAAGGCCAAGGCCAAGGTCACAGAACTCAGCATCGTATGTGTATATATATATATATATATATATATATATATATATATATATATATATATATATATATTTTATGGGATTAGCCCACCAGAGCACAGGTCAATGACCCACATCAGGGCCTGGGGTCGAAAACACAACAACAACAACAACAACAACAACAACAACAATAATAATAAAAATAATAATAATAATAATAATTTATAAAAAATAAGAAGAAAAAAAATATAATAATAATAATAATAATAATAATAATAATAATAATAATAATAATAATAATAATAATAATAATAATAAAGGACCATAAATAAATAACAAAATAAAAAAAGAGATCAATAGTGAAAAACAATATATGTATGTTGTGTTGTCAAAGAAACATTTGAGACCCTCCACTTGTGTGTAAATGAGGCAGAAAGTCAGATCAGCAACCTGGGACTTGGTCACTATTTTTGTGATGCCATATGGCAGCAGGGTCTACCATTAGACAACACATTATGCTTCCAAAATATTCCCAGGCGGTAGTACCTCCCTGTCTGATAGCTGCCTACTACATATTCAGAGAGATACATATGCATAGTCTAAATTATTTTCATGTAGGTTTATTGGTGCAATGTGGGATTGGTGTCTAAATTTCGCGTTAACTTTCCAAAGTTCACATTAACAGCTACCCAAAATTCTCGCTAACATCTAAAATTCAAGTTAATTTCACCCACTTAAAGGATGATGTAGCCACCGACTGCCACTCTCCGGTGACCAACACAATATACTGTATACCGAAACCTGCCAAGGGTGAGTGGATAACTGGGTATATCTCCCGAACCCACCTGTTGCCAAGACTACTGTACAGTATACCCTTACGATAAAAAAAAATACCTTAAATGTTATATTCGCAACATAAATACGATAGTCCTCAGCCTACCATTATTATCAGGGTAATCTTTAATCCCCTACCATTACCTGGATAATCTTCAATGCACTATTATTTACCTGGATATCTTAGGTACGCCACCCACTCAGTTCATCCATTCCATCAACTGAACACCTGAACGCCTGCGCCATCCTCGTCTCAAGCTGTACACGTCTACATAAGTGAACAAAGTCTTTAGCACGGTAATATGCATGGCTATATTCACATGACCTATAATAGTATATTCCTTCTGTTCACCTGAAGATTCGCTCCCAGGCTACACCACCTGAAGATTAACCACACTAATGCTAACCTAACTTAATAATCTAACTTAACATAACCTTCTTCTAATCTAACCTTACCTACCATAACCTAACTTAACATAACCCAAATTTAATCTAATCTTACCTACTATAACTTAACCTAACCTAAGTAATGGTATGTGCGTTTATTTTGTGTGTTTACTATATGTTTATTTTGTTTACTATATCACATGTCTATTTTGTGTTTACTATAGCATGTGTTTACTTCGCGTGTAGTTACAAGTTCCATCAATGTTTACCGTGTCAGTTCATGAGCACCAGGAACACCACAACACCCTCCATGTTCAATGTACCGTGTAAGTATGTGTGCACCAGGAACAAGTGTAAGCGCTGCAGTGTGTCGGTCATGCAGAGCTGGTCCCGCCGGCACCAGATGTAGCAGAGATCCGCCACTCAACGCTGACCCTCACCTCACCCCCACACAGTACCGGGAACAGCTCGCATAAACCCTGGCAGCTGTTTGTTACCCTGAATTGTTCTCCTGTACTTCCAACACTACCTAATATATACACAGTGGATAGTAGGATTAAAGGGACGGGAAGACTGATAAAACATTCCATCGTTTAATATAATGAAACATACCCTTGTGCTAAGAATGAAGCTGTCATTCTTACCCCGTCGTATTAGTGTGTTGAACAGATGTTTACTATAAGAATGTGGTAAGGCTAGTTAGAATAATTTTACCCCTAATAGTAGAGTCCCATTCCCCCCACCCCCTCAACACCAAACACCAGTGCGCGGTAAGATAAGGGCGCTGAAGGCTGGAGAACCTGCACCACTACCGTATAATTCATAGCATCTTAATTACTATAATAATCTGAGTACGGATTCTAAAAAAATTCGTACTGCAGTTTTTGTAACCTTCGCTATATAAGACGCAATCTATGTATCGTAGCTTCAGTGAGCCATTTAACTAACTCATTTAAGGCCCAAAGATGGTGAACAAAAATGCATCGATATAAAGCTGAGACTAACGTAAATGAACAAGCATTCTCCAATATCAATAACAATTCTATCTTACATATCTATTTAAGAATCCGGATCTAATTTTGAAGAACAAGCCCAGCATCTTCCGGATAATGTACTATATTGTACTTAAACCAATAAAAATACAAAAATACAATTAATATATAACTCCTGAAATAACCGAAGAAAACTCAGCACTAAACCTATACCTATGAACAGCCCAACAGTGTACAAGAATTCAGTGTAGAAGTGTAGATCAACGTGGTTAAGGACAGTATAGGGCAAAACTACCACAGTATTAGTCGTCACATGACCATCAGTTAACAGTAGTTTCATGCAATCCTCCACATCAGTTAACAATAGCCTCATGCAATCCTCCAGAATCCTAACAAATAAGATTCAGGATAGCCCTCGTATAACATTGTAGGATTCACTTGATATAGTATACGAGTAAGGATGGCTGGGAGACCATCCTAGCACCACAATTTTAGAGTTAACGATGATGACAAAATACAACGTAACATTTAGTTTTCAGTAACCCGTTAAGTTGACCGAGGAAGTATTCCGTTTGATAACCAACACTGATTATATATAAGATGGCGTAACCTCTTCAAGCCTGACTGATATAATCCTTGGATGTCAACCAATAAATAAACCACACCCTGATAATATTGATCAAGGCATTTCGTAATTATTGTCCACATGAATATTTGTTTTCTTCTTCTGATTTTGGCAACGACAGTCATCTTGGATTGCGAGTCTTGTCAAAATTGGTTTATGTTCATTTATATTAACCTTTATATTCATCCAGATCAATTACGTTCACCTGATCATTTTTGTTCACCTGATCACAGTGGTCATCCTTCCATTTATATGACCATCTACAAAACAGCAGAGAAAGAAGTAATACAACACAGCACGATAAAGAAAGGGTACAAACACAGTAGAAGCCGACAACACAACACAGCAAGGGGACACATAAGACAGGAAGGGGCCACGCAACACAGTAAAAGGGGCCACATAACACAGCAGAGGCAGACACAACACAGCAAGAGGACACATAACACAGCAAGACACAACACAGCAAGGGGTCACACAACACAGCAAGGAGACACATAACACAGCAAGGGGACACATAACACAGCAAGGGGACACATAACACAGCAAGGGGACACATAACACAGCAAGAGGACACATAACACAGCAAGGGGTCACACAACACAGCAAGGGGACACATAAGACAGGAAGGGGCCACGCAACACAGTAAAAGGGGCCACATAACACAGCAGAGGCAGACACAACACAGCAAGAGGACACATAACACAGCAAGACACAACACAGCAAGGGGTCACACAACACAGCAAGGAGACACATAACTTTGTGGGGATGCACTGCTTACAGCAAGGGGACACATAACACAGCAAGGGATACATAGCAGCAAGGGGACCACATAACACAGCAAGGGGACTATAACACAGCAAGGGACATATAACAGCAGAGGACACATAACACAGCAGGGGTCACACAACAGCAGGGGACATAACTAATAGGGGACACATAACACAGCAAGGGGACACATAACACAGCAAGGACACAGCACAGCAGGGGACACATAACACAGCAGGGACACATAGCACTGTGGGGGACCACATAACACAGCAGGGGACCTATAACACAGCAGGGGGGACACACAGCACACAGCAAGGGGTCACACAGCAGCAGGGACCTATAACACAGCAGGGGACACATAACACAGCAGGACCTATAACACAACAGGGGTCACACTGACACAGCCAGGGGACACACATAACACAGGGACACATCAGCACAACAAGGACATACCTTACAGCAAGGGCCATTTTTACTCTTTAGCAAGGGACATAACACAGCAAGGGACACCTGTGAAGCATACACAGCACACACAGCGGCTGACGAGAAAGTAAGACACCCGGGCAAGGAGTGACCTTCACCACCACCGTCAAGGGGAGCCACACCAGCCAACGGTACTCTGGCGGACTCCCTCTTATGATTCACACTCACCTGACGTGGGAATATTGATCTCAGACAGTCCTCACTCATACACACACACACACACACACACACACACACACACACACACACACACTCACACACACACACACACACACACACACACGAGAGAGACACTTTATGTTGGGACACTGGGATACAGTAGTGTAGTGTTCTTCCCCTGGTTTGGTCGACACCTGTGTAACACCTGGCAATTACCTCCGAGGCCACCTGTGACCTTGTCTGCCTTTGATGGTGTCGGGGTCAAAATCCTGATAATTTTTCTCATCCTCCTTCTTCTCTCCCCCATCCTCTGTCTGTCTCTATCTCTTAGCCAGACGAGCCTCCTCTGTGTGTGTGTCTCTCTCTTAGACTCAAACGAGACAAACGCTTTTTTTTTTCTTGGCAAGACGTGATATATTTTCCATGTCCACCTCGACATGTTTAGTAATATAGATCGAGACTCTTGTATTTTTATTACTATGGCATGACTCTCAGACCTAAAGCACACGTGATCATCCCGCAGCATAACGCGAACTCTTGCTGGGTTGACCTGTTATACACGTAATGTGGGGCTCTCAGCTAACTGTGAATTCTTTCTGCCTGCCGCCGGTGCGTTCAGGCCGTCACACTCAACTCTATCATAACACAGGTCTAAACTCATTCCTCTGACTCACCTATATATGTTTTGTCATTCTTGCGGAAGCTGTCACACCCAAACGGCTGCCACATCTATAATCACTGTCATAACTACAACCCTTTCTGTCACAGCTGCAAGTATTCTTCACATTTATAAATAGTCATACTCACAGCTACAGGTGTAAAGTAACAATACCAAAGACTCTCAGCGTTACAGAATACCCCGTTACGACTCATATGACACCCGTCTCACAACACCCTTCTTACATGACACCACACTTACATGACACCCTTCTCACATGACACCCGACTCACATGACACCCTTCTCACATGAAACCCGTCTCACATGACACCCGACACATTCATGACAGTTTACTCATCTATGACGTATCATGTCTACTGCAGCATAACCCGTCTCCCCGTTCCCCCTTAAGCATCACGAACACCGACTTGTGAAAGATGTATTAATTTTCACGACACACTAATGCAACAACAACACACTTGGATCCCTAAAGCGATACTTGATATAGGATGTGACTTGATCTCGACCCTATACTGTAATGGCGTATCAAGTAGCCTGGTCAATGGAATTTAATACTACATGAGCGTAGAGTAAAGTAAAGGTAGTGGGTTAATGACGAAGAGGGGCCAGAACAATATAAGGCCGGGAGAGGTGCCCACGTACACTACACCTGTGCCGCCGCCACCACACCTGTTCCACACACCGGTTGCCAATAACGCACACACACACACACAAACTACGCAGTGGTATAGTGCAATGAATCCAACACCATTGTTCAGAATAACACATGAAATAAAGCTCATGCTCACATATGTGTGTGTGTGTGTGTATGTATAAAAGCGTATACGTTTATGATTAGAGAGAGAGAGAGACGTCCTCCCAGCAGGGTGTTCTGAGGGACTAAGACTGGAGGCACACATCAGGAGGACAGACTCATATCATTAACGGTACCCTTCACTCATGGCCTCCCGCCCCACGCCACTCAGCTCTCACAACAACCCCAAACTCTGGCCCCTACTACCACCCTGACCAGTGGCAATAATCTACCACAGGATCAGATTCAAGTAAAAAAAACGATAACCCTTTCCGTGTGGCCATAAGGTGGACGGGTACAGGGGGCAATGGTGACTTTACACGACAGATAGATTCTTGTAAACATTTTGGAGTAAGAGAGGATAGGGTAAGAGACGATAAGGGGGAGGAAGCGAGCAACGCTGAGGGTGAACTGCGTGGCAGACTGTTGCTGGAGGGGGGGGGGGGAATGACGCGGGTTCACCTGAAGGCTCCACCTACTACTACCACAACTACACGCCGCAGTCCACCCTCACACCTTACCTAAACATTTTATGAATGAACTTACGCAAGGTAGTAATTAGTGTCTTGGCTCGCTCACCTGTAGCACTTGACACTCGTTATGAAACAAACACATTTACCGTGAGATGACACCTTACACACCGTAGTACACACCCCGGGGCGAGCGTGTTGGGTGTAGTAGACGGTGTTATCATTATGGGCCACGCAGACTGCATGACCTCACCTTTCTCCGAACTAGTTGTGTGGTGGAGGACCGCCTTCAGGTGAGTGCCGCTAGCATTACCTGGCAGTAACACGTCGCCTTCCTCACACAACCTACACCCCCCACCCCCTCCCTATCTCTCCTACGTTTCTAACTCTTTTATTATCTATTTCACCTACGATTCTATGTGTACACGCAGAGTTATTCCGGTTTGTGAGGCTTCTGTTTCTTCACTATTTGGATGTGTAATTATTCTCTTATAGGCTAACCTTAACATTGTCCGGATATTATATATATGTGTGTGTGAGGCCCCGGAGCTTTCTCGTGGGGTGAGGAGAGTGCCCGGGGCTGTGTGTGGTATGTGACCGTGGCCTTCTCTCCTATCACTACCTTACACCCCCTTCCTCCCCTCCCTCATCACCCCCTTCTTTCCCTCCCTCATCACACACACACACATCACGTACATCACACACCCACATCAAGGAGGAGTGAAGAAGAGGAGGAGGAGGAGGAAGGGGAAGAAGAGGAGGAGGAGAAGGAAGAAGGAAGAGGTGACACAGAGGACGCCAAGGACTCAAGAGGAGATTTGAACGCGACATCCAACACCTATCCTACATCCACCTAACAATGCCGGAGGTTCGCTGGCTAGTGGATAACACACACACACACACACACACACACACACACACACTTACATATAACAATCTAATATCTGGACAAAGTGAGATTAAAATACCCAGACGTGTTGAGAGTAAGGGAGAGAGGAGAGGAAAAGTGGGAGGAGAGTGGGGGAAGAGGGGAAAAGAAATAGGAAAAGAAGGAGAGAGAGAGAGAGGAAGAGGAGAGGAGAGGGAGAAAGAGGGGAAGTGAGGTAAGCCCAAATATTCATTAGTGTTTGACCGAGTGACTTTCATTTTCAACACATTTAAATTTGACTTTCGAAACAGCCAATGGTAGTGTGGTGAGGTGGTGGTGGTGTGATGATAGTGGCAGTAGTTGTGTGGTGGTTGTGATGGTGGTATGGTAGTAGTGTGATGGTGGTAATGGTTGTGATGTGATAGTGGTGTGGCGATAGTGGTGATGATGATGGTGGTGGTGAGGGCGTGGGTGGAGGAGGCTGACTCGTCACGCCTCGCTGCTCCAACGTGATGCCCTGGCCCGCCACCGCCATCGTCTCCGTCGCCGCCTCACACTTGTACATCATTGTTCTCGCTCTTTACTGCTGCGCGAGAGAGAGAGAGAGAGAGAGAGAGAGAGAGAGACTGCCACACAATTGACACAGGTATAACACAAGTGACATAAGTAACACGCAGGTGACAAAGGTAAAGGTGTAGCGGTCTCGGGGAGGGGGAGGGGGGAGTGCGTAGGTGAGTCAGGAAGTGTGGCAGTGTGGCGAGTCACTGCCGGGGCGGAGGAGACGAGGGTTGGCCGCTCCCCCCCTCCCTACACACACACACACACACTAACATATCAACACTTATGGTACAATAACATGCGTGCCATCATCACCATGACTAAACTGCCATTAACACCACTAACACGATGCACCACTCTTACACTACCACCTGCCACTAACGCTATTAACGCCACTATCAGCAGACAATATCACTCTACCACCACCACAGCTGCCACTAACACCACCCCCTCGTCACTTACCACTACCACTTTGTCAACTCGTATACCATTAACTCTAGGTGGTTCGTCTCTCAGGGTCTCTCTTTAGGTGATAACGGTAACACACCTACACTCCTACACCCACTACAACTAGCTTCTGTGCCCCCCTAAACCACCCTTACACCTTACACCCCGGCTTCTGTGCCCCCGTGCCACCCTGTGCCCCTAAACACCCCAACCTTACACCCCTGGCTTCTGTGCCCCTAAACACCCTTACACCTTACACCCCGGCTTCTGTGCCCCCCTAAACCACCCTTACACCTTACACCCCGGCTTCTGTGCCCCCCTAAAACACCCCCAACACTCACTACACCTAAACAAGACATAAGGTCGGGCCATAAGCGCCATGAGATCACCTGCTGATTAGAACACACTAACCTAACCTAACCACCACCATCACCTTGAGCGCTCGAGGGTCAAGGTTAAGCGTCACGGCAGGAAGAGGAAGAACCCTAACTCAGATGACTGCCGGGCCAACAACACTGGTTGCTAGGAAGACCGTCTGAGCCCCGTATTACCGTTACAAAGCCAAAAGGTAAAAGATTGCAGAAATGGACTAGAATGAGCAGGTCGTCGTGAGTGTAGACAACGAGCCTGCCTCTCACACAGCCCTCACTAACACCACCAGAGTTCTGAGAGTTAGTCGTTTCCCTACCATGCCTGGGGAAGCAGCTGGTGGACTGTCACACTGAGGGAAGTTACCTGGAAAGAGAGAGAGAGTAAATTATTAGTAATGGCGACATTTCCTCTCACACACACAATACTTCTACCACTTCAAATATAAGTTTCTAATGGATGACGTGATATAGTAATTTGTAAAAAATGCCTCAACACAAAGATATGGCAAATATTCATGACAAATGTACATACGAGTTACAAAAAGGCGGGAGGTGACCGCCGTCGCAACAACAACCTGTGCTTGCGGCGGAGAGGCAAAAACTTAGCCAACATCGGACCAGCCAACCCGCCGTAGGACAGCCGCCACCAACCTCACAGTTTTCACAACGTTAGCACTGTTAACCCCGTCACCACACACTTCTTCATGATGAGTTACCTTATATGGTGCGTGTGTGGTGCAGGTAAGTGTTGGGTTATGGTTTGTGGAGGAGCATTTGTGTGTGTGTGTGTAGCAACATGACACAGGTAGCGGGTGTCGACACATGAAGGGGACGAGTCGTGTCCGTCCGGCCAGTGGTCAAAAGTTATTGTTAGAGTGGGTGTGGCAACACCACCACCTGCCCCCGACCCCGCCCCCACCACGCTCCTTCACCCCCGCCAACACCTGCAGTAGTAACGTCACTACACCTACAACATCTCATCAACTCCACGACATCTTCAAATCTACAACGCCGCCAAACACCATTACACCATCACCACTACTACACCACTACACCACCACTACTACACCACCACATCACCACCACTACACCACCACCACTACACCAGGTTAGGATGCCGTCACCTGGGAGCCGCCGTCGCCTGTGCTCCAGTTCTCCCTGCTGCTGGTGGTCACATAATGAGTTCCTGATGGTTATTACGGCAGCCAGGTGACCTCCCCAGCCAGGTGACCTCCCCAGCCAGGTGACCTCCCCAGCCAGGTGAACTTCTCTCCCAGCCAGGTGAGCTTCTCTCCCAGCCAGGTGAGCTTCTCCCCCGGCCAGGTGAGTTTCTCCCCCGGCTTCGGGTACAATTCGGGTATCCCGTTTGCCTCACTCACCCACCATGACCCTGACCACAGTGGCGAGGTTTAGGGACGATAACATGGTAAAAAATTTCCCGTTATTTCAGGTTTGGTAAAAGGAGACGATACACGAACGAGAGAGAGAGAGAGGATAGTGTTCCAACATGCACGGAAGCCATCAACACCCTCCCCTGCATGACAACATGCCTCATTACGCAACAGTCTCCATCTCACCCTCCCTCAGCCACGGGAAGCGAGACACTCATCATCCAGATTCATCCCAAGTGTATAGAACTGACGTCTGGTTGGCATAGTGATGGCAAGAGGTGGTGGGTGGTAGTTAAGTGTTACCTGACCACGAAATGCAACCAAAGGTTACCTGGCAACCAAACCATACCTGGCAAGCAAACGTTACCTGGCAACCAAACCATACCTGGCAAGCAAACGTTACCTGGCAAGCAAACATTACCTGCCATGCAAACGTTACCTAGCAAGCAAACGTTACCTGACAACCAAACGTCACTTGACAAGCAAACGTTATCTGCCATACAAACGTTACCTGACAACCAAACGTTACCTGATACAAACACACAAACCAAACGATTTCTAACCACGACACATAACCAAATGTCATCCAAACGACGACATCCAACCTCAACCAACAACCACTAACTGCAGCATCCAACCACAACAACCAAAACATCCCGTAAAGACTACCACACGTCACCTCCACCAGCTGTACCTGTCAGTCCTGGTGGAGGAGGAGGAAGAGGAGGAGGCTAGATGCAGTTTCCCGCGGGCGTGGGTCGTCCTTCACATTGCGTCCTTACGGCATTCTGGCTGAGTGACCCCGCTAGAGAGGGTGGTGGTGGTGGTTGTTGTTGTTGGTAGTGATGGTGGTAGTGGAGTGTTACCAACTGTAGTGGTTGTTACTGATGGTGGTGGTGGTGGTGGTGGTGGTGGTTGGTTGTTGTTGTTGGTAGTGATGGTGGTAGTGGAGTGTTACCAACTGTAGTGGTTGTTATTGATGGTGGTAGTGGTGGTGGGTGGGTGTGTACAAAGGGGACGGAGAAACATGTACACACTCTATATGTACGGGTGTTTGTGGCGGTGTGTGTGTGGGGAGGAGTGGAGGGAGGGGGTGTGGTGGTGAGAGGAAGAGGGGAGGGGGAGGGAGAAAGGTGGGGGCACAGTGAGGTAAAGAAGAAGGTGATTTATACAACATGACTCTGTAGCTAAGAATAATAACATAAGAATTACTAGTTGTCAGAGCTCAACTATTAAGGGGTGCATCACTGTGCCCTCTGAGGTCTCTTGGGCCCGAGGTAAAGGAAGGAAGGAAGGAAGGAAGGAAGGAAGGAAGGAAGGAAGGAAGGAAGGAAGGAAGGATAGGAAGGAAGGAAGGAAAGAAGGAAGGAAGGAAAGGTTCACGGTTCAATCTCGGTTTCATGGTTGTGTCCCGACTCCAACACTCGCCTTCCCCAGAACTGTTGTCGACGGACCTGGTCATTTAAACCCGGAAATGACGACGGGAAGAAGCGCCTATTTACTCACCAGTCTAGGCGGTATGTCGATGTCATTTTTCCCTCCTTTATCATCGCGTGGCAGCCAATCAGATTTCTGTCTCTAATATTCTCAATTTTATTTGTGTGTGTGTGTGTGTGTGTGTGTGTGTGTGTGTGTGTGACGTAGGTAAGGCGAGGTTGGGGGAGGGTTTAGGGTCGAAGAGAATATATGTTGATTGTTTATTTACATCACACACACACACATACTCTACTCCCCACACTGTTTCATCCTCCCCATTAATTGCCCCAACCCCCCCCCACACACAATAACTGTCTCACACTCTGAGTCCCGTTTTAAGTATACAATGTTTGGCACCTCGCTTAGTCCCCTTCGTGTTGGTCGCTGGCAACAGGTAACTCTTTATGTTGGTCGCTGGCAAAAGGTAGCTTGGTTTTAGTTGCTGGCGTTTGGTATTAAGTGTTCGCCAGTAAGTGTAGTCGCTGGTGTTGGTTGCTGGCGTCAGGTATTAAGTGTTCGCCAGTAAGTGTGGTTGCTGGTGTTGGTTGCTGGCGTCAGGTATTAAGTGTTCGCCAGTAAGTGTGGTTGCTGGTGTTGGTTACTGGCGTCAGGTATTAAGTGTTCGCCAGTAAGTGTAGTCGCTGGTGTTGGTTGCTGTGCAGTAGCCAAATGTCATGTTTACACTACTAATCTTCTAAGAGAAATCATAGTGTCCTTGGCGCGCCTTTTGTCAACTGTCACACAACACACACTGAGACATCCCCGTTACAGAGCCTCCTTCTTCAGATATCCAGAAGAACTTAAAGTATCCTGAAAAGATATGTGTACAATCTCCCCTCTTTCATATGCACTCATGGTATGTTTGGTGAGAGTGGATCTTGTAAGTTAAATGCCTGTACCGTCGAAAGTACGCCACAGCAGGCAGAGGATGCGAGAACATTCGTCTAGGGGAGCTCTAAGAGGGTGAAGACGTAACTACTTCATCGAACGTCAGGGAAGAGAGCGGTGTGTGTGTGTGTGTGTGTGTGTGTGTGTGTGTGTGTGTGTGTGTGTGTGTGTGTGTGTGTGTGTGTGTGTGTGTGTGTGTGTGTGTGTGTGTGTGTGTGAATATCTCAAGATGGGTTAACCTCCTGCCAAAGGTGTGAGCTAACCCACTGTAGCTGCTGTGTGAAGGATTAGAAAAGGAGAGAGTGAGAGATTGGGCAGAGGAGGAAATAGGAAAAGCTAGAAGTGGAGAGAAGAGAAGGAAGAAGGAGAGAGGGAGAGGAAGAGGACGAGATAAGAAGCGAGAGGGAGGGAGGGTGAGGGAGGTAGAGGTTGACAGGAGGAGACAGCTCGCAGCACTTGACCGCAGCACCACCACAGTCCTTGACCGTGTTACCGTGTTGACAGAAAAACTCTTAAAACAGGATCTGTCCATTATTCTCCCTAGACAGGTGACAGGTGGCAACTTTATCCTCACCTGTCCATTTCATATTTTCAGTTGATTTTACACTTTTTACTTTATTCTTATTTTCATTATTAATTTACATTCTACACAACGTATTATCATTTACAATATCATTCTTATTATTGGTATTAATAGAGACAAATAAACACTATTAAAACACCGTATTTACTCCTACATACGTTTTCTTTGACTAAACGGGACGGTACTAAACCTCACCTGGTTCAAGACACACACACATACAGACTCTCAACCAATATAAACAATCCCTCCACCAACCAAGCGAGTTTAAAGATACCACACTATAACACGCAGTTACTAAGAAGAGTTACAATAGTGTACACCAATATCAGATAAAAATAAACCACATTTTCTTCACCACGATGATACGTGAGAGGGTAACTCTGGTAAACTGGATGGGCTCTGACCTTAGTCGAACATTAACTCATTGCTTTTTACTTTTTTTCTATATATATATTTTTTCTGCCTCGCTGCTCCAGTTGTGCAAGTCATGTGAAGTACAGTGGTGTTGGAGAGGGGCAAAGGTGGCTGGGATGTGAGAGAGAGAGACACACACACACTTAAGAACCTAACATACGGCGTCTTGGTATTGTTTCAGTCAATAATAAAAAACGATGTTAACCCCGACCTTGTGTAAGGAAAAGTAACCAAGACGGCATAAGAAAGGCTGATGGGGGTCGGGTACTCCCCAGCACGACCCACCACCATCGACAGCCTGGCGTTTACCTGGCGATGATTGAGGAGAGGGGTGCGAAAGGTCTCTCTCCTCAACCACCTGTAATCAGTCGAAACTACACATAAAATCACCCCAAAAACGCTTACAGGGTCAAACACGTGTACAGTACCTGTCCGCTATACCCACTCGGACAACAGACTGTACCTGGCGCCCCAACACAAAGCAGAACGGAAATGTAGACAAAAAATATTAAACTCCAGCCAGTGTTTTCCTTATGGCGTATTTAACCTGAGATACAATAGGTTATGTTTACACCATGTTATGTTATAGTAGAGCTGATAATAAAGAGTGATGTGTGTGTGTGTGTGTGTGTGTGTGTGTGTGTGTGTGTGTGTGTGTGTGTGTGTGTGTGTGTGTGTGTGTGTGTGTGTGTGTGTGTGTGTGTGTGTGGAGTATTTCTAAACGCGTAAAATAAAGTCAGTTGCTAAGAATGAATGCAACGAAAATAGTCCTGGCTCACAAGGTCTTTCAGTATATGTACAAATCAAAGTTAAAACAACATTGGACTATAGGACAGACGTTCATTGCTCCCATCTAAGCAGAACAATCAAGCCTTTCATGTAGCGATTTTCCTCCTCTCTGCCTTGTACTTCTAAAACATCTTCCCTATTTACTTGTTTTCCTTGTTCATAATAAGTTCATCTTCATAAAATAACAAACAAAAACAAAGGAATGTCTTTTGATTATTGTAATGGCGACGCAGGTGATCAGACTCCCAAGTTCCTCGCACAAGATGTTTAATGCCACTTGACGAAAGGTCATGTGGAGGGAGGGACGCTGGTCACGGTGAGAACCCCAGCAGCAGACACCACGAAAAGTGAAAGAGGGTCAAGGTGTCACCAGCCACGAGAACTGTTCATCTGGCCAGTGTTCACGGGAATACTGCCCTGGTAACACACTGCCACAGTCTGCTCTATGTTACAACTCCAAATTGCTGACTGACTGACTGACTAACTGACTGACTGGCTGACTAACTGACTGACTTGCTGATTAACTTACTGTCAAAGCCTGCTGATTATACTCCCACAACCTATATATTACCAAAGTTTACAGCACACACAAACACACACACACACACACACACACACACACACACACACACACACACACACACACACACACACACACACACAAAACAGTCCACGAGAGACATACGGCATCCTCTGTTGGAAGCGACGTAATTCATGCAAAACAGACCAACGTGTGAACGATGACTGGGGTTACATCAGTGCCTGTGTGTTTTATACCCCAATCACACACACACACACACACACACACACACACATCCATCCTGTCTCACTTGAAGACATCAACCGGAAGAAACATTTATCTTTCGTGATACATGAATCAAACGGTTAGAAACTTGTTGAAGGAGACACTGAGGGAAGGAGGAGGAGTGGAGGAGGGTAAGGAGGAGGAGGAGGAGGAGGAGGAGGAGGAGGAGGAGGAGGAGGAAGATGATGATGAGGAGGAGGTAGAAGGTCATCGTTGCCAACTTTGCAGGATCAACAAATTCAACTCGAAGCCGATTTCAAATACGTGTTTTATGCCTCACTTGTCATACAGTCTATAGATAACATTACACAATTTTACCTGGTCTATAAAGTGTGCGTGTGTGTGTGTGTGTGCGTAGAGGGGAGGGGAGGGGAGAGATCTTCAACATTCTGCGCACTTTACACGGCCAAAGACCCCAACGAGTCGACCTCTCCAACACACCCACCATCTCCTAGACTAGTTGACTTATTTTATTTATTTATTTAATTTTTTTTGGGGGGCACTCCCCTACATCCTTGTTGAGGTGAAGCGCAGAAGCATTTACAGCACCCAACAGGGAAGCATGCTAAGTTCATGCTTGCCTTTATGTCTCATGACTTAAGGGCGTAGAAGCTGACTTACATCTCCACACTGAGGCTGTACAAGGCCACGGGGTCAACAGCGGGTAAGCTGAGGCGACAGTGGCTGACCCAGGGGAAGCTCACTACACACACACACACACACACACAGGTACATTGCAATCCAACCTAACCTATTCTAACTTAACGAAACTAAAGAGAACATAACCTAATCTAACCAAACCAAACATTAGAAATTCACATCTTATATTTTGTCTATCCTAAGTAAGTTGGTAACTGACCCTCACCTCCTACCCTAACACCCCTCACCTTCTACCCTAACACCCCTCACCCTCCCTCCTAGGTGGCGGGTATCAAGGTGTGTGTATATGGGGCTCAGTGAAAGGGAAGATTCGGATCACATGAACATTAGACCCCCGATTATTTCACCTGATGTTTAAACACCCTAACGTTACCTGGGGGGCAAGGTTAGATTAGCTTATGTACGTTAGTTTATGTTAGGTTCGATTAGGTTAGTTTAGGTTCGAACAGGTTAGGTGATGTGAGGTTAATCTTCAGGTGAAATAAGCTGGGGACTAATCAATAGGTGAACAAAGGATTATTTAGGCCTAAGCCAGGGAGACCCACAAAACCCGTTAATGGTGGGCCACTTTCACACAAGCATCATAAAGAAGACCATAATGTGTATAGGCCTACGAGTCTCCACAGGATTGTATAAATGTATAAACGTGGTTTATACTTTTTAGTGTTAATATTTTTCTTGTATACATACTGAAGACAAATACCACTATTGAAACGTTATTATAATTATTATTATTTCGCCCTGCCAGACGCCACCACACACAAGCACTGGGGACTTCTAACTGACACTCATTGACCTCTCTATATTACTCCCCTTTACTGTAATTTCCCTGTAATACTACTACTACTACTAATAATAATAATAAAATAATCTACTACCACTACTACTAATAATAACAAGAGATCTAAGTGAGAGAACGGTATCATCTGGGAAGAGTACGGCCCTTGTCTGCCAGGGTTAAGACACACGTGAGTCATGTGAAAAGGAAGGAGGAGAGGCAGAGATAAGCGTCTACCAGTGCCCCCCACACATGCACGCACGCGCACACACACACACACACTCTGATACTAGATACGGTGTTACGTTATCAACCCCAGGAATTAAGAATACCTTTTTTATGTCTATTGCAAACTATAGCATGATGTGTGTATTACAACCTGAAGTATTACAACCTGAAGTATTTACCTGAAGTATTACCGCCTGAAGTATTACCCTGATGTATTACACCTGATATTCACCTAGTATTACCGCCTGAAGTATTATAACCTGAAGTATTGCCGAAATGGCCGCCTGAAGTATTACCGCCTGATGTATTACCGCCTGAAGTATTACCACCTGAAGTACCGCCTGAAGTATTACCGCCTGAAGTATTACCACCTGAAGTATTACCACCTGATATTACCACCTGAAGTATTACTACCTGAAGTATTACCTGAAGTATTACCACCTGAAGTATTACCGCCTGATATTACCACCTGATATTACCTGAAGTATTACCGCCTGGTATTACAACCTGAAGTATTACAACGCAGTGTTACCACCTAAGTATTACCGCCTGATGTATTACCGCCTGAAGTATTACCACCTGAAGTATTACCACCTGAAGTATTACTACCTGAAGTATTACCACCTGATATTACCGCCTGAAGATGTGCAAAAATGCCTTACCTGAAGAAGTATTACGCCTGAATGTACCACCTGAAATTACCGCCTGGTATTACGCCTGAAGTATTACCTAAAGTATTACTGAAGTATTACTGACTGAAGTATTACCACCTGAAATATTACCACCTGAAGTATTACCACCTGAAGTATTACCACTGATATTACCACCTGAAGTATTACCACCTGAAGTATTACCGCCTGAAGTATTTCCACTGATGTACGAAAGTATTACTGCAAGTATTACTGACTGAAGTATTACCACCTGAAATATTACCACAAGTATTACCACCTGAAGTATTACCACCTGAAGTAGTATTACCACCAAAATGTACCACCTGAAATGTACTAATTACCACCAGTATTACCGCCTGAAGTTACTACCTAGTATTACTACCAGAAGTATTACTGACTGATATTACCGCCTGAAGTATTACCGCCTGGTATTACCTAAGTATTACTACAATGTATTACCTGAAGTAATACTGCCTGAAGTTTTACCACCTGAAGTATTACCACCTGAAGTATTACCCCTGAAGTATTACCTCTGAAGTATTACCGCCTGAAATTTTACCACCTGAAGTATTACCGCCTGAAGTATTACCGCCTGAAGTATTACCAACTGAAGTATTACCACCTAGTATTACTGCCTGAAGTATTACCACCTGAAGTATTACCGCCTGAAGTATTACCACACAATGTACCACTGAAGTATTACCCTGAAATTTTACCACCTAGTATTGCCACCTGAAGTATTACCGCCTGAAGTATTACCAACTGATTACCACTGAAGTATTACTGCCAAATTTTACCACCTGAAGTATTACCACCTGAAGTATTACCGCCTGAAGTATTACGCCTGAAGTATTACCACCTGAAGTATTACCGCCTGATATTACCGCCTGAAGTATTACAGCTGGTATTACCACCTGAAATGTTACTGCTGAAGTATTACCTCCCGAAGTATTACGCCTGAATGTACACCACTTGAAGTATTATTACCAACTGAAGTATTACCACCACTGAAGTATTACTGCCTGAAGTATTACCGCCTGAAGTATTACCGCCTGAAGTATTACCAACTGAAGTATTACCGCCTGAATGTATTACCGCCTGAAGTATTACCAGCTGAAGTATTACCGCCTGATGTATTACCACCTGAAGTATTACCAACTGAAGTATTACCGCCTGATATTACCACCTGATATTACCGCCTGAAGATTACTGCCTGAAGTTTTACCGCCTTAAGTATTACCACTAAGGAGAAAGTTTATCTTACTGTACTGATAAGATTATCCCCAGAGACAACACATTTGAAAGTAAGAGTGTAGGTGATATGGGTGGGTTCTGGGGGTATGGTTCTCTCTGGGGGTTGTGGTTATCTCCGGTGTGGTTCTCTCTGGGAGGTGTGGGTTCTCTTTGGGGTGTGGTTATCTCTGGGGTTGTGGTTTCTCTCTGGGAGGTGTGGTTCTCTTTGGGGGTGTGGTTATCTCTGGGGGTGTGGTTCTCTCTGGGAGGTGTGGTTCTCTTTGGGGTGTGGTTCTCTTGGGGTGTGATTCTCTTTGGGGATATAGTTCTCTCTGGGGAAACATGATTCTTGGGGTGTGGTTCCCTCTGGGGTGTGGTTATCTCTGGGGGTGTGGTTATCTCTGGGGTGTGGTTCTCTCTGGGGACATACTCAACTTCTGAAAGACTTCCCTGTTACAAATCCTAACTCACAGCCTAATCCTAAACTAACCCAGCTCTACCTAACCTAACCCAGCTCTACCTAACCTAGCAGTTCTACCTAACCTACCCCAGCTCTACCTAACCTACCCCAGCTCTACCTAACCTACCCCAGCTCTACTAAACCTAACCTAACTTTATTAACCAAATCCTAACCTAACCCAACTGGCTACAGCTTCCTGGGTCAAAGATTTCCTTTCCTCCTCACTGGCAAGAGAACATGTCTAGTTACGTCGTCAACCTCGAAGTGCGTAACCTTGACACTGTTCCAACTTTTGTGTTTATGTTGTAATATGTCATTCACTACACATAAAAGTACATAAACATACATAAACACATAAAAACATCCGCTCTTATCCATGCACGTCATACACTCACCTTCCAGTGTCTAAAATTCCATTGTACTCAATTCAGTAACGCAAAAAACATCGTCGCTTTGTTCAGCCGAGCTTCCAGGCAGTGAGGAGACTGTGGTCCACATACTAAACATGACTAGCGACATTTTAACCACAATAACGAGACAAGCAACAACCACCATCACCAGCCACAAGCAACAACCACCATCACCAGTCACAAGCAACAACCACCATCACCAGTCACAAGCAACAACCACCATCATAGTCACAAGCAACAACCACCATCACCAGCCACAAGCAACAACCACCATCACCAGTCACAAGCAACAACCACCATCACCAGTCACAAGCAACAACCACCATCACCAGTCACAAGCAA
>NW_024756871.1:2014425-2064425 GCF_018991925.1 Homarus americanus
CCTCTTCTATATTGTCTCCTGTTATCTTGGTAATGTAACATCAAAGATAACACCGAGTGGCCCTTATCGCATTTCTTACAGTTTTCTATTAATAACACAAGAATATATTCATTAAAAAGCCCGAATATTAGGAGAGAATGTTGGTAAGGATGTAGGTCAGTGTGACTAACACAAGTGGGTACATTATAAAAGAGTACAGATACTAAGGTTACCTGACATCATGTACAAGAACAATATAATACAACACAGGGCATACTACACAGCGATGCCCAGAGTATGCCAAGAATATACTGCTGCGGCGTGTTGGTCCTGTGGATATGCCCGGACCAACACTGCAACACTTGGTGGAGAACCTTAATGTAGGGGGGGCAGATGATGTTTCAGGGTTGCGTCACAGTGTCTCAGGGTTGTGCTACAAGTGTCTGGCAGTTGGGAATATTTCAGGGTTGTGTTAAGGCTGGCGATGTAAGGGCAGAAGGAACACGTGACAGTGAATGAAAATGATTGGCAGTAACAGCAAGGAAGCGTGTGAGAGGAGGGAGGGTGAGTAAAGACATGTACGGGGCACAAAAATGAAGGCGGTTGACAGTTAGGACATGGAACAGGACGTATGTATGACAGGTAGACGGAAGGGGAGGCCTGACAGTACCTGGAGAGGAGGAGGTGTCAGAGAGCGCGGTGAGGCTCCTGGGGTTGACCGGAGGAGGTGGTGGTAGAGGCCGCCGCCGCCATGCCGTGAGGAGGACTGTGCGAGTTGAGGTCCAGGTCCCAGAAGTCCAGGTCAACCTCGCCGATGTCGGAGGAGGCAAGGGAGGTCGGGGGGCTCATACCCACGCTGACGCCGACGCTGACGAGTGCTGGGGGCGAGAGGGCCCCGGGGCTGGTGTGGGGCGAGGAACTGGACACCTCGGAGCAGCTTTCGTCCCCCATGGCTGAGAGGTTGAGTGTGGCGACACCAGACCCCAACACATACATTCCACCGACACGACCCGTCGTCAGCACCTTGGCCATACGTGTGGAACTTTGAGCTATTGTCACTATCGACTGATTGTCACCAAGTCTGATACCCACTGTACACAGTCTGATAACTCACTTGGGAACAGAAAAATATATATGTATGTTGATGAGGGTCAATATACGATAGAGACGAAGGTCATCAGAAGCAAGCACATCCCGTGGGGTGGCGGAGAGGCGCCGCTGGTGCCATCTTCAGGTGAGGAGGGCGGTCACTCATCACTGCCACTCTCACTATGAATGGCTGCCAGGCTCGTCTGGGTCAAGTGTACACCAGTCAGCCCATGGGTGAATGGGGCAGCGTAATATGTGGGTCAGGTCACGCCGGTTACCGGGTCACGTCCACGATAACTTTTCCTTTCACTCGGCTTTCCTCAGTCAGAAAGTTAACGAGGAAGAGGACAACTTAGGTGTCAGGTGGTGGTGACACTGTGGTGGCGAGTGAGTGTGCTGCGGTGGTGGCGAGGAGGTGGCGGTGATCTTGACCTTGTGGCGGCGCTGATGGTGGTGGCAGTGGCGTGTGTGTGCGTGCGTGTGTGAGTGTATGTGTGTGTGCTCGACAGGTATGACACTGAGACACTAACAGCGGAGGCTCCGTCAACCCTCACACACTACATTATCATAACCTCGTCGTATCTTATCACAATCGTCTGGTTATCGGTTATAAACAGAAGGAAGAAGGTTCACAGCACGAGAGTTTACTTGTAACTGAGCCAACGTCATGTGCACACCAAGATAAAAACTGGCCCGGTATCTCCGCACACTCGTCTTGCACCAATTTTTTTCACCCTAAGATTACGTATTTTGTCTTTAAATTCTAATACTCAAAAAATATCGCGACACTTAGGTTGTTCGCGTTGTTCTGAGTAAAGGAAATTCCAACTCCACTCTGGTGACGACTGAATAAAGTGGAGTTGAACAACAGTTAGGGCGAAGGCAACGTCGCGATGGGAGTGGAGAGCGGAGCGGCTGCACGTTATCACCGCGACGAGTGGCGGGCAACTGGCAGAGTGACCGAGCCCGACACAACTCAGGACTCGGCCCGGGCAGGCAGGTGAGCCACACACTCCTACACTCCACCTGTTGAGTCGCCTCCACCCTCAACTCTTTCCCTAGTTCTCCACAAATGACATCCTAACACAAACTAACCCTACATCAATCAACCATCTTACATAAAAATCACCAAATATGGACGAAAACTAAGAGACAAACCCATGTGGCACTCTGTATGGTGGAGAGTCTGTTCCCCGGAGACACTCGGCAATTGACGCTTGGCTCCGCCCCCCGCGACGAAGGATAACACATGGAAAACAATGAAAACGATGGAAACCCAAACCTCGGTGTGAGCATGACTCGGCCCTCCTACACCGGGCAACACTAAACGCTTCACTAAAATTACAAACATGGTCATAATTTTCATTGACTTTAAGACTCAAACTTTTCTTTCGAGGTGACCGAACAAGCTTGCACACACACACACACACACACACACACACACACACACACACACACACACACACACACACACACATATTCTTCTTTCATAAATTTGTCCTAACTAACCTAACCTCCCCCAAAAAAAAATAATAAATAAATAAATAAATAAATAAATAAATATATATATATATATATATATATATATATATATATATATATATATATATATATATATATATTGATAACCATATACCTGGATCACGCGCACCTACAGTGATTTATGCATATATTATATATATATATACATATATATATATAGGCTATATTCATACCGTTATTACGTTAGCCCCCTCGAGGCTGTGTTGCCCCTGTTTTTGTTTACGGACGCTGGATGCTCGTCACTTAACACTATTGCCAGATTAAAATCACCCTGATTGGTTTAAAAAAGTAGACAAGGGATAACGTGTGTGACATGAGAACACTGTTGATGCTTTGGTTAAGTTAGGTTATGAAAAAATATGTGTGTGTGTGTGTGTGTGGGCGTCCTACCTTCCCCTTCCATCTCCCACTCATCATAGCCCATCTTCTCTCCTTCCCTCCCACTCACCACTAGTATGCCCAGCTCTCTAATTATTATACCACGTGGGAGGTCGTCTCTCTACACCCACTCAGCATAAAAATAGCCGCCCATGTACCTACTCAAGTTCAATTACTAAGGTGAACCAATATAAACTTGTTTGACCCACATTTAAATATTGAACTAATACAGGTATAGAAGCTTACCTGTTCGTGTGTGTGAGTAGCGTCTGATTAATCTCTCTCTCTCTCTCTGCTGCAGGAGGAGTGTGTGGATATAATTGGTAGTGCCACTGAACACTCATTCAGCCCCCCCTTACCTTCACCACCCTCACCCCTCATTACTACCACCCCTCACCTTACAACTCACTTTTCACCACCCTCCTCTTACCCTCAACACCACTCCTACCCCCCACTCATCACCCTCCTCTCACCATTTAACCACCCGCCTCTTACTCACCCTCACCACCACCCCTACCTCACCTTCACCACCAGCCTCTACCCACTCACCCCTACCTCACCTCCTGTCACCAGCCTCTCCCCACTCACCACCACCCCTCACCCTTCATCACAACTATCCCGGCCACCTCATCCGCTAAATGTCCCCCTTAGCGTGAGGTGCCACCAATGAGGAGCTTCACAAACCAACACCACAATAATAACAGAAATAAAACGCCACCGGGTACGTTCCATATTATTCTGTGACGTCCGTGTCTGGTGGCATTGACCTTAACAATGTGGCAGAGGGCGGGAAGGACACCTACCTAAGGATACTCAATACGTTCCTAGTCTTTTTTTCTCATACAACTGGAGATATGAAGATTGTAACTTGTCTAATGTTACGACACTAAGATGGATTCTCAAGGGGTCTCTTTAAGTTAATTGCATTCCTTTAACATCTAATTGTTTCACTTAACCTTTCGACGACGATGATTTAACCCTTTGAGGACGATGATTTAACCCTTTGAGGACTATGATTTAACCCTTTGAGGACGATGATTTAACCCTTTGACGACTATGATTTAACCCTTTGAGGACGATGATTTAACCCTTTGAGGACTATGGTTTAACCCTTTGACGACTATGATTTAACCCTTCGACGACTATGGTTTAACCCTTTGACGACTATGGTTCAACCCTTGGAGGACGATGATTTAACCCTTTGAAGACGATGGTTTAATCCTTTGGGGGACTATGAATTAACCCTTTAAAGACGCTGATTTAACTCTCCATGTCCCAAAGGGTTAAACTGCGACTCTAATATAGATTCTTAAAAGGTTCTTACGTTAGTTTGAACCCTAAATGGAGTTACTGGAAGGTATTTAACCCATTCAGTGCTTTTGACACATTAGGATTTTTTTTTTGGCTACGTAAGCAACAAAACAAAGACGTCACAATTAACCCGGAAACTATAATCTAACCTAACCTAACCAGGCCTGACCTAACCTAACCTGACCAGGCCTGACCTAACCTAACCAGTCATGACCTAACCTAACCTGACCAGGCCTGACTCCACCTAACCTGACCAGGCCTGACCCACCTAACCAGTCCTGACCTAACCTAACCTGACCTTACCTAATCTAACCTAAGCCTGGCACTGAGATTTATTTTTTTGGCCTAGACAGAATATCAAGTTAAGGAAAACAACTCACTTCCGGCTGCCAAGGTAATTTCCGGCGTACCTACACTCAGGTGTTAATGACGTTGCTCTCTCTCTCTCTCTCTCTCTCTTTTGTAATTCACAGTTATATTCTTTGTTTAACACACACACACACACACACACACATACACACACACACACACACACTCTCTCTCTCTCTCTCTCTCTCTTCTCTTTCTCTATCGTTATCTTTTTTCCCCCTCTCTCTTTTTTTGTCGAGTTATCTTACTCTCTTGCTTTCTTTGTCTGTCTCTATGTCTCTTTTTTGGTATCACTATGAAAACATGTGAATTACTTTTGAGTCACATTAACCACCTGTGAATCACTTTTGAGTCATTTTGAGCATCTGTGAATCACTTTTGAGTCATTTTGAGCATCTGTGAATCACTTTTGAGTCACATTGACCACCTGTGAATCAATTTTGAGTCATTTTGAGCATCTGTGAATCACTTTTGAGTCATTTTGAGCATCTATGAGTTTATGTTATTGTGAACATTTATGAGAGTGCGTGTGAGAGGCTAGCGGAGGGGGTGGGGGATCCCTACGCTCCAAGCAACAAGACTGGTCATAAAATGTTCAAATACCTCATAAAGACGAGTCAGATTATGGACAGATTTCTTCAAGGATTTGTGTCTTGAGTGACCTTGACCTTTGACCTAACAGACAGACAGACTAATGTGTATCGCTTCTCCAATAACTTTGCTTAGTTGAGGGGATGAATAAAGACAACCATTACCATACTATACCAGGAGTCAGTATGAACAACTACCACCACTACTACTACCACCATACCATACCATACCATACCATACCATACCAGGAGTCAGTATGAACAACTACCACCACTACTACTACCACCATACCATACCATACCATACCATACCATACCAGGAGTCAGTATGAACAACTACCACCACTACCACCTTTTTTTGAGGGGGGGGGGACAAGTTAAGACAAGGTTCACTTTCACTCTCACTTTCTAATCTCAAGTTCAGGGGGTCGAAGCCATCATCTCCCTCCTCCTCCTTCTTCCTCCTCTTCCTTCTTCCTCCTCTTCCTTCTTCCCTTCCTCTTCCTCCCCCACATAAAGCCCTAAACAGGTGTACCTCAAATATGTCTTCATAAACCTTGTGAATTGTGCTGTAGAGAGTAATCTTCTTCTTCTTCTTCTTCTTCTTCTTCTTCTTCTTCTTCTTCTTCTTATTATTATTATTATTATTATTATTATTTTTAGTATTATCATCTTGGTTGTGTGAAAGGTTAGGTGGTACTACTGACGAAGGGCTAGGTGTAAGAGTATCCTGAAGAAGAAATACCATATCAGTAGTGGGTCGTGAGGAGAGGTATGTGTCGCCCCCGAGCCCTTAACACCCATGGCCACATCCCCATCTTCTTCTCCAGCGGACTATATACCTCTGAACCCTTCCCCCTCAGGAGCCGTAATAAAGTGGTGAGGAATTCAGGTAGATAATGCCCCTCCCCCCTCCTTCCCTCCCATAACACCCCCCCCTCCTCATTCTTCTACTTACCTTTCCTTCCCTCCCAAAAACTAGCCCCTCCACCCTCCCAACACTGACCCTTCCTCCCTCCCAACACTCACCCCTCCTTACCTCCCATAACACCCACCCCTCCTCCCTCCACAACAATTACAGGTGTTGACAAAGGTCACCTGAGAGCTCCACAATACACCTGCCAAAGACGATCACCACAGAGGTGACAACACGACTATTACAGGTATAAATAGCAACTAATAACAAGTGATGATCATAGTATCCAATACCTAAAGGCATGACGGAGGGTCGAGACAGTGGTGGGGGGGAATATTGCGGGAGCTAGGAGAGGGCTTGAGGAGGGTATTGGGGGCTAGGAGAGGGCTTGATGGACTGATGAAGGGTACGAGGGGCTAGGTGAAGGCTGAACAGCAGGGTAACACGAGGGGAGTACACCTGTATATTAATGAGGCGACACACGTACTGGCTCACATAAGACTAATGTGTTGGCTGGCGGCGTCGTGTTAACTCTGTTGCTATACACACACACGACCGTCCACCACCTTATACTTAACGTGAATAATAATAACCATCACCTCCGCCACGCGTCCCTATAGGTAATATCACTTAACTCTACATGTAAAGGATATATATATACAGTATATATATATATATATATATATATATATATATATATATATATATATATATATATATATATATATATATATATATATATATATATATATATATATATATATATATAAGTGATATGTATTTTAAATGTGTAGAATAAAAAATACATACTGTTTAATGGTTGATAATTAAGAAGTATATGAGGTTCTGTTTTCACTGTTGCTAGGCGTCGGTTGCTTGCACACACACACACACACACACACACACACACACACACACACACACACACACACACACACACACACACAGTTCTCACGACACCACCACCATCACCACCACCATCACGTCCCCATATTCAAAGCTCATTCTCTTCAGGTTCATTTGCAAGTGTCAGGTGGCGGCCAGACAGACTCCAGCCGAGGGTTCGTTCCCCAGCACCTCAGAGAGACCCAGAATAACCTCAGGCCACTTATGAGAAAGTTTAAACAGCATCAAATTCCCCTTCCTCGCGTCAACAGTCCCAGTGGCCATTAATGTACAGCTCCCTATGCCTCCTCACCCGCCAGCCTCAGCTTTGATGACCACGGCACAGAACCTCATCCCAAGAAGAGTGAGGAATGATGCAGTCAACCTAGAACCCCGAGCCAAGCACAAGCACGAGGTCTTGGGGGGGGTCTGGAAAGCACGTCGGCTCAGTACAATGGCTCTTAATGATAGGTTTCCAGAGTCTCCTCGACCACGGACCCCAGGCATTAACGATCCCTTTACATAACCTCATCCCACCACCACCACGACACACACACACACACGTCTAGACCCAAAGCTGTACCAAAAAAGACCAGTACTCCGTGGCTGGTTTGGTAACTCTCGCCCCTCTCTTACCCTGGTACGCGGACCGTCGTTACCGGTGGGTGGCGGAGCGCAGTACTCTCGCACGCAGGAAAAAGTGTGAGAAAGCAGAACGTACCCAGCACCACACCCACCCCTCCTCACACCTCCAGGGTGAACCCAAGGTCAGAGTAATTCCAGTGTGTCCTTTCTCTGTGCCCAACGACCCTCCCTCCTCACGCCCTTCACTACATAACTCTCTCTTATGCTGTACTGTGTGTAATAATAATAATAATAATAATAATAATTAACGGTTTATTGAAAAAATTCTGCAGCCCGAAGGCTGAAAATATACATTGGACATAAATGACTTATTACATACATTGGTGGTTTAACAAAAGCCTTCATTAGAGAAAGGTAAAGGAACATACAGTGAACATACAGATTAATGTAGGTGTTGAACAGCAAACTCGTAGTGTAGTAACTCCCTCCCAGATGGTGTTAGGAGGAACTCACGTGGTGTAGTAGTTCCCTCAGATGTTGTTATGAGGGACCTGGCGTGGTGTAGTAATTCCCTCGCTGATGGTGTTATGAGGGGCCTCACGTGGTGTAGTAATTCCCTCACAGATGGTGTTATGAGGGACCTCACGTGGTGTAGTAATTACCTCACAGATGGTGTTATGAGGGACCTCACGTGGTGTAGTAATTACCTCACAGATGGTGTTATGAGGGGCCTCACGTGGTGTAGTAACTCCCTCACAGATGGTGTTATGAGGGGCATCACGTGGTGTAGTAATTCCCTCACAGATGGTGTTATGAGGGGCCTGACGTGGTGTAGTAATTCCCTCACAGATGGTGTTATGAGGGACCTCACGTGGTGTAGTAATTCCCTCACAGATGGTGTGATGAGGGACTTGACGTGGTGTAGTAATTCCCTCACATATGGTGTTATGAGGGACATGTGGTGTAGTAATTCCCTCACAGATGGTGCTATATGAGTGAGGTTTGGTCCCAGGCCTTCCTATCGTAGACGGATTAACACATCGGTGGTTGTTGTTGGGTCTCGCGGGGGCCGTTATCACTGGGTACCTGGGACCTCACTGTGTGAAGGTTAACTTGGGTGCGACTGTTACTGTTGAGTTGTTCTCACTGACTTAAGCACTGTTCACCACTGTTCACCTCGGTTTAACACTGGTTCCGTTCCTTTCCTAAATGAAATTGTAACTTCTGGCGAGAACTTGTTGATATTCCGGTGGGGAGGAGGGTTCAGGGGAGGGGGTTGGTATGGACCAACTTAACAGTTGACCTGGCTGCTCCGTGAAAACAAATGAACCAGGCCACTTCCCTGTACACCCATCACACATGTCATATTATAGGGTCGTTCACGGCTAATTGGGTAATTGGCCGAGCTATTTAATCCAGATAGTTACCACCAGGTTCAGGAGGCGGGGGAGGAAGTATGGAGGGCGGTGTCTGGTCCCTCCCTACGCGTACCTCCACCGCCCTATTGTGGGTAAAATGTGTCTGGGGGTCTTTTCGCCTTCAAATGGCAGCAACAAGACCCTAGAGGAGGTACAGTACTGCTAATGAAGGAGGAGGAACTCGTCCAGCAGTGGCCTTGTGGGAGTCGGTGGTTACAGAGGTGATCTGACGTAATTACAGGTGGTAATGAGAGGCTGGCACGGTCATCATCAACACCCACCCACACCTACACACACCGTCCACCCACACCTAAAACACACCGTCCGCCCATACCTACACACACCGTCCACCCACACCTAAAACACACCGTCCGCCCACACCTACACACACCGTCCGCCCACACCTACACACCCTGACCACCCACGCCCTCTGTTGACATGTACTGTACCTTCCTCAACTCCCTCACCCCTATAATTACCTCCTTACAGTTAGACAGAGACACGACAAACAGACAGAGAGACAGAGACAGAGAGACAGAGAGACAGACAGACAGAGAGACAGAGACAGACAGACAGACAGACAGAGAGACAGAGACAGAGCGACAGACAGACAGAGACAGACAGACAGAGAGACAGACAGACAGAGACAGACAGACAGACAGACACAGACAGAAAATTTCCTTATCATTACACGGGACAGACCAACACGGATGATAACGACATACCAATAGTTAAGTGATGATGATGTTGATGGTGGTGGTGGTGGTGGTGGTGGTGGTGGTAGTGGTGGTGGTGGGTGGTGGTGGTGGTGGTGGTGGTGGTGGTGGTGGTGGCGGTGGTGGTGGTGGTGGTGGTGGTTTTTGTGGTGGTGGTGATGATGATGATGGTGGTAGTGATGATGATGATGGTAGTGATGATGGTGATGGTGATATGATGATGATGATGGTAGTGATGATGATGGTGACGGTGATATGATGATGATGATGATGGTGATGATGGTAGCGATGATGATGATGATGGTGGTGGTGATATGATGACGATGATGATAATGATGATGGTAGTGATGATATGATGATGACTATGATGATGATGATGATGGTAGTGATGATGATGATGGTAGTGATGATGCAGGATGGTATAATGGTTATGATGATAATGGTGGTGGTGGTGGTAGTGATGATGATGGTGGTAGTGATGATGGTGATGGTAGTGGTGGTGGTGGTGGTGGTAGGTGTGGTGGTGGTGGCGGTGACAGATGATGATGATGATGATGATGATGATGATGATGATGATGATGATGATGATGATGATGGTGGTAGTGATGATGATGATGGTAGTGATGATGATGATGGGGAGTGGATAATGGTGATGGTGATAATGGTGGTGATGATAATGGTGGTGGTGGTAGTGATGATGATAATGGTGGGGTGGTGGTGGTGTAGGTGGTGGTGGTGGTGGTGGTGGTGGTGGTGGTGGTGGTGGTGGTGGTGGTGATGATGATGATGATGATGATGATGATGATGATGATGATGATGATGATGATGATGGTAGTGATGATGATGATGGTAGTGATGATGATGATGGGAGTGATAATGGTGATGGTGATAATGGTGGTGATGATAATGGTGGTGGTGGTAGTGATGATGATGATGGTGGTAGTGATGATGATGATGGTAGTGATGATGGTGATGGTGACGTACTATATACCTAACCATCACCATCACAGTCCAGGATGTAGGTGGTCTGCGTTCTAAACAGGCATTAGTTATGAGAGACATGAACGCGCGTGTGTGTGTGTGTGTGTGTGTGTGTGTGTGTGTGTGTGTGTGTGTGTGTGTGTGTGTGTGTGTGTGTGTGTGTGTGTGTGTGTGTATTATTGCATGTTAGGTTAGGTTAAAGAAGGTTAAGCTAAGGCAGAGTAGGTTACTAGGTTAGGTTAGGACCGGACAAAATCAGTCCTGAACAAAATCGCCCCTGGACAAAATCAGTCCTGAACAAAATCGCCCCTGGACAAAACCCCCTCAGTTAAAGTGCAAAGTAGAACAAAAGCCCCCCTCCCCCCCCCAATTTTTATATTAATGTTTCTCAAGGTTAGGTTAGGTTAGGTTAGGTTAGGTTAGGTTAGGTTAGGTGAGGTTTTTGTCAGGGAGGGGGGGTTGTCCTACACCTGAGAGAGCAACAGGAGTGAGGCATGACAAGGGTCCCTACTATGCTGTGTAAATTCCTATGTATTATATTATTGTATTAATGTAATCTATCTATCTATCAATATGTACAGAAACGATACCTAATCTATTCTATGTGTATATAAATCAGTGTTACCAGGACCAGGTGTGTGTGTGTGTGTGTGTGTGTGTGTGTGTGTGTGTGTGTGTGTGTGTGTGTGTTCAAGGTCCCTTACTCACACCAACCCACAAAGATTTCAATAGACATCACCACTTCCTCAATGTTTGTGTGGTGAGGGGGAGGATGGAGAGGTAGTGAGAGGGGGGAGAAGAGGGAAGGGTGATAAGAGGGGGGCGAAGGAGAAGAGTAATGAGAGGGCTGTGGAGAGGGAGGGAAGGTGGTGGAGGGGTGGAGAGGGAGGGGTGGAGGGTGGTGAGGGAGAGGACGATGAAGGAGGGGGCGGCGTTGGGATGGGGGTGTGGGCGGGGGGCGGCGTGGGCGTGATGTGGCATGGAAGAGGAGCAGCGGGGGGCGGGGGGCAGTGTGGGAGGAAGGCAGTGTGTGAGTTGGGCGGCGTGGGAGGAGGAGGAGGAGGAGGACAGAAAAATGAGGTGGTGGTGTTACTCACCATCACCACCATCACCACCACCAAACACTTTCATCACCCTACTACTACTAACACCACCACTACTACTACCACCACCGCGCCACCACCACCACCACCCCCACTACCGTAATAACTACCGCCACCCCCAACGTAGTTTTAATTATCAAGGAAATAGTGAAAATTAGCAGGAGGGATGAGCTACTGACGGAGGTGAAGGAGGGTTAGCCAGCACGTCCAGGGGGATGATGGCCTCCTGCCTCACTCTCCCCCCCTGCCTCACGCTACCCTCACCCCCACGCCCTCCTGTCTCAAGGGTGAGTATCCCGCGCCTCGCCACGTCAGGCCCCCCACACCCCCGACGACACCCGGTTTGAGACCTTAATTACCCCGGCGGGAAGGGTGAGAATTAACGGGTTGGGCCGCGGCGGGGCTCTCATGAGGGCCTCAAGACAAACGCTGTGAACCAATTGTGAATGTGGTAAAAATGTGGCGGAGTTTTGTGTGCGCGTGACTTTGCAGAGGTCAAACGTGGCCGTCGGAGCCTCCATGGCTGGTTCCCGCGTCTTCACCCCCCCCACATAATACCCCTCAACCAACCCACAATCTCCCCACCCTTCTTTCCCCTCACCCCAACACCACGTCCCCTCCTCCTCCTCCTCCTCCACATCGTCGCGCAAACATTGAACCAAATGTCCTTACCCGATGATTACAAAAGCCACACACACACACGGTCTTCCCGGCAAGCAATCACGTCCTTAAGGCCACGGCTGCAACAAGCCTGCCTGGTTGGCTGTGCCGTCTTTTCACGTGCAGCTACCAAAATTGACGGCAATTTTCCAGCCATTACCACAGACGGGCGTTGACGGGAGATCCGCTCTTATTGGCTGGTAATAATAAGGTCGGTGGACGAGGAATGCCGCGTGTGGGATACGTGTCTGGTGAGACGGCGGCCACGAGCGTCGAGGGCAATATCCTGAAGTCGGGTTCCTCATGGCTGGACGCCTCCTGCACCGCTCCCCACCTCCTCCTCAACCACCACCACCACCCCACCCACTTCCATGGCCACCGTCACAACACCACCACCACCACCCACTTCCATGGCCACCGTTACAACACCACCACCACCACCCACTTCCATGGCCACCGTCACAACGCCACCGTCACAACACCACCACCACCACCACCACCACCACCACCCACCACCCACTTCCATGGCCACCGTCACAACACCACCACCACCACCCACTTCCATGGCCACCGTCACAACCACCACCACCACCCACTTCCATGGCCACCGTCACAACACCACCACTACGAACACTACTACACCGCCACCACGGTCACTACCACACAACATCACCACCACTATGATCACAATCACACAACACCACCACCACCACCACCACTATGATCACTACCACACACCACCACCACCACCACTATGATCACTACCACACACCACCCTTTACGATTACCATGTACACCACACACCTCTTCTGTCACTACACCACTACAATTACCACAGTGGTACTAAGAATGTCCATCCATTAGATTCCAATCAGATCCCTTTATTAACCTTATAATTCATCTTAGGGCCCTTTAAAACCCCTTAAGATTCCCCTGGGGCCCCTTAAATCCCCTTAAATTCCCCCGGGACCCCTTAATTCCCCTTAGACTCCACCAGGGCCCCTTAAACCACTTAGTTTCCTATAGAACCCCTTAACAATCCTTTAAATTCCCCTAACGTTCTTTAGAATACCCCCAGGTTCCTGTGGGTACTCTCATGGGACTCGCTAGTCAAAGGATACGACCCTCCTGAAGGACACACTAACCAAGGATACGACCCTCCTGAAGGACACACTAACCAAGGATACGACCCTCCTGAAGGACACACTAACCAAGGATACGACCCTTCTGAAGGACACACTAACCAAGGATACGACCCTCCTGAAGGACACACTAACCAAGGATACGACCCTCCTGAAGGATCAACTACAATACTACCCTCCTGAAGGACACACTAACCAAGGATACGACCCTCCTGAAGGATACCCTAAAAGTACCCTGCTGCTATCCTTCGTGTCTACCAGTAGTTAGATCCTGATAACATCTTCGATAAGGATATTTTCTCTCAAAAAATGCAGTAAGCCAGACCCGCCGGAGTAAGCCTCCTACCAAAAGGAGTTCCAACCGAAGGACTCCCGGACACAACCTGGACAAGATCAATGGAAGTGTAGCGGCGGCGGGACAGTGACGTCCTGCGGGAGGGAAGGACCTTGGGTGGAAAAGGGAGCGATATCCGTTAAGGCGGAGGTCAAGGACCCCTCCCAGTCCTACACGCCCGTCGCCCCCTCCCCCCCCCCAACCACACAGGAAAAGTCAAAGTCAGGGAGAGTCCTGTGGGAGTGAGAGTCCTGTGAGAGTGAGGGTCCTGTGAGAGTGAGAGTCCTGTGAAAGTGAGTCCTGTGAGAGTGAGAATCCTGTGAGAGTGAGAGTCCTGTGAGAGTGAGAATCCTGTGAGAGTGAGTCCTGTGAGAGTGAGAGTCCTGAGAGTTGGGGTGAAAGGACTGTAGCAGTGAAAGTGAGATATCATATAAGTGAGAGTGAAAGTCCTGTGATAAAGAAAGACTCAAACCACACACACACACACACACACACACACACACACACACACACACACACACACACACACACACACACACCAATCTTCAGTGTCTATATATAGATGGATCACCACACAATTAAAGACCCTCCCTGTACTCACCATTCACCGAAGGATGTCTTAGGAGCAGGTGCAACTGATGCCCTCCCTCCCTTACCCCTTCCCTTCCGTCCCGTCCCCACCCTCCCCCTCTCTTCCACAACCCCTCCCCTCTTCTCCCCATAATAGGCAGTGCACTAATGTCAAATCGTTACTCAGTCTATATATATATATATATATATATATATATATATATATATATATATATATATATATATATATATATATATATATATATATATCAATAAACAATGTGTAGATTATGGATGTGTGTGTGTGTGTGTGTGTGTGTGTGTGTGTGTGTGTGTGTGTGTGTGTGTGTGTGTGTGTGTGTGTGTATGTGTGTGTTGTTTACTGGTTCAGCCTGATATTTTCAACACTCTCTCCTCCCAACACCCTTCTGACACCACCTTCCCAACACCCTTCTGACACCACCTTTCCAACACCCTTCTGACACCACCTTTCCAACACCCTTCTGACACCACCTTTCCAACACCCTTCTGACACCACCTTCCCAACACCCTTCTGACACCACCTTTCCAACACCCTTCTGACACCACCTTTCCAACACCCTTCTGACACCACCTTTCCAACACCCTTCTGACACCACCTTCCCAACACCCTTCTGACACCACCTTTCCAACACCCTTCTGACACCACCTTTCCAACACCCTTCTGACACCACCTTTCCAACACCCTTCTGACACCACCTTCCCAACACCCTTCTGACACCACCTTTCCAACACCCTTCTGACACCACCTTTCCAACACCCTTCAGACACCTTCGGACGCCACCCTTCCAACTTCCCCAAGCTCAAGACACCTCTGTAAGACGAGGTATTTTCTGGGTTAGTATCAACGTAAACTTAAACCATTACAATATGGATAAAATTAAACTTTATCTTTACAAATTACAACACAAACCAACATGAAGACTAAGCTAACCCACACACAAAGTAGTAGTAGTAGTAGTAGTAGTAGTAGAGCTTCTGCCCCAACTCCGACAACTGCTACAGATATTGACTATGAGGCTACTGTCGCTGAATGCCGCATAGATCTGCGGCTCATCCAATTTAACACAGATAGGATAGCTACTTATGTATTAGGATATTTAATATTAAGGTAATTAAATGGTGGCGAAGGTGTGGCTATTGGGAGAGGATGTAGTAGTAGTAGTAGTAGTAGTAGTAGTAGTAGTAGTAGTAGTAGTAGTAGTAGTAGTAGTAATGATAAGTTGCAGCAACTGTTGCTGCAGGTACCAGAAAATTTGAAAAAAACAGTAGCTATAGCACAGGAGGTGGGCGCCTCGAACTGGTTAACTACGTTACCGATAAGGGCAAATGGTTTCAGTCTTAACAAACAAGAATTTACAGATGCCATTGCTCTAAGGTACGGTCGGCCAGTAGAAGGTTTGACCTCCCAATGCGTGTGTGGCTCTTCCTATGATGGCGATCACGCCATGGTGTGCAAGAAGGGGGGCTTCATATGCATGAGGCATGACGAGGTAAGGGACCTCACAGCAAATATGTTGAAGGAAATCTGCCGGGATGTCATGGTAGAACCGACCCTCCTTCCATTGGATGGTGAGATCTTCCAACACAGGACTTCAAACACATCTAATGAAGCCCGTGTGGACGTCAGTGCTCGAGGATTCTGGACGCGGGGACAGCGAGCTTTCTTCGACATCAGGATTTTTTATCCCATGGCCGCATGTCACCGTAACCTAGCTCTCGATGCTGCACATAGGAGGAACGAGAACGACAACAGAAGGGCATATGGGGAGAGAATTCAAAACGTTGATCAAGGCAGCTTCGCTCCTCTAGTGTTCACAACCTCTGGTGGGATGGGACCAAGTGCAAGATGTTTCTACGCCAGACTCGCGGAGTTGATCTCCGAACAGAAGCAGCAGCCCAGAAGTTATGTTACAGCCTGGATGAGATGTCGACTGTCTCCTTCGGTCGAAGCTTTACTCTGCCTTCAGGGGAACGGAGAGCTTCTGCCCCACCATAACTTCAGCAGATATTGACTATGAGGTTACAGTCACTGAATGCCGTATAGATCTGCGGCTCAACTAATTTTAACATTGTATAGGATAGCTACTATGTATTAGGATATTTAATATTAAGGTACTAAATGGTGGCGAAGGTGTGGCTATTGGGGGAGGCTGGAGGGCCACTGCTAAAAAAAAGTAGTAGTAGTAGTAGTAGTAGTGGTAGTAGTAGTAGTAGTGCCATGGTGTGCAAGAAAGGGGGCTTCATATGCATGAGGCATGACGAAGTAAGGGACCTCACAGCAAATATGTTGAAGGAAATCTGCCGTGATGTCAGGGTAGAACCGACCCTCCTTCCATTGGACGGTGCGAATTTCCAACATAGGACTTCAAACACATCCAACGAAGCCTGTGTTGACGTTTCAGTACTTATGGATTCCGTGTGTGTGTGTGTGTGTAGGTGTGTGTGTGTGTGTGTGTGTGTGTGTGTGTGTGTGTGTGTGTGTGTGTGTAATAATAATAATAATTAACGGTTTATTAAGATAACATGGCAGCCCGAAGGCTGAAAATATACAATGAACAGAGATGATAAGTTTCATATGGTGAAATCGGGGAGTGGGTCACTTGATTGACAAAAGCTTTCAATACAGAAACATAAGAGTCAACATATAGATTAACTTTAGATCTGGTACTGCGGGAGTTGGTCTGTAGACATTCTTGTGACCTGATGTCGGAGCCAAGCCTGGCTGTTAAGCAGCGTGTGTATGTGTGTGTATGTGTGTGCGTGTGTATGTGTGTGAAGAGCTTGTGGTAGATGCAGGCAACTTGTGAGAGGTTCAGTGAGTTTGGCAGGATCAGGCAACTTGTGGCAGGTACAGGAAGCTTGTGGCAGGCACAGAGAACTTGTAACAGGTGCAGGCAGCATCTTACATAATGTCGAGGAACGCCTGAGGCCACCCATCGCTCCTGACGACAGCACAGAGGGTGGGAGTCTCTCTCTCCCTCTAGGTCACAAACTCCTTATTTCCTTCTTGTGATTATATCGTTGACTTTACATACGTCGCTGGATCCTTATGTGTGACGCAGGAACTTCCATGTGTGACGCTAGACCTCCAAGTATGACGCAGGAGCTTCCATGTGTGACGCAGGGGCTTCCATGTGTGCCACTAGACCTCCAAGTATGATGCAGGAGCTTCCATGTGTGACGCAGGAGCTTCCATATGTGATGCAAATGTTTCATGTATGACGCTAGAACCTCCATGTGTGACGCAGGAAGAGATATGTCTTATTCAGGAAAACGTTGATCGTGTGAGAAACATTATATATGAGTCCAGGAAGCTGTTACCCTTCCTTTTCATCCTCCCTTCCTACCCTCCCTTTCCATCCTCTCTTCCTACCCTCCCTTTCCATCCTCTCTTCCTACCCTCCCTTTCCACCCTCTCTTCCTACCCTCCCTTCTTTCTCTCCCTTCTCATCCTTCCTTCCTACCCTCCCTTATCATCCATCCCTTCCTACCTCCTCTTCCATCCTCACTTCCTACCCTCCTTCCAACCTCTTCCCACCTCCCTTCCACCCCTCCTACCCTCCCTTCTCATCCCTTCCTTCCTACCCTTTCATCCTTTCTTTTCTACTCCTCCCTTTCCATCCTCTCTTCCTACCCTCCCTTTTCAACCATTCTCAACCTCCACCTTCCTACCCTCCCTTTCCACCCTCTCTTCCCATTCTCCCTATTCACCCTCCCTTCCCATCCTTCCTTTCCACCCTACCTTTCACATCCTCCCTTCCTACCTTGGCTTCCCATCCCATCCCAACCTACCCGCATTTCCCACCCTCCTTTCCTACCTCGCCTTCCCACCCTCCTTACCCATCCTTCCGAGACGACTTAATTTGTAATCCTTGAGGAATCCTACATCACAATATCCTTCTGACTGAGGATACAAGACAACCCATCAACTGGATCCTTTAAACAAGACCCCCCAAAAAGATCCTATATGGCGCCCAAATCACGCTGAGACTCTCTGTATCGTAAATAGATGTGTTATGTCATCGTTAAATCGAATCTATAATACTAGCGGTACGTAAGATCAAAATCCGGATTCACATAAAAACAAAGAAAAAACACCTTGTTGTTTTTTCTTATAATTAAAAGAAAAAAGTTACAAAACGAAAAAAAAAATATCTGATATTGATTTTTGTTTTCATTAGTGTAAATAACATTAGCCAACTCAGGGGCAAGACTCTGGGGGGTAAGACTCTGAGGGCAAGACAAGACTCAGGGGGATAAGACTCAGGGGTGTAAGACTCTGGGGGTAAGACTGTGGGGGTAAAACTGTGGGGGGGAAAGGCTCAGGTGGGTAAGACTATGGGAGGAAAGACTCTGGAGGTAAGACTGTGTGGGTAATACTGTGGGGGGTAAGACTCCCATGACTCTCAGCAATTTCGAGGTCGTTTCTATCTGTCATCTTTGTCTCGCTGCAGATGTAGGCAGGACAAGACAAGCATTTATATTATCTATCAAGGCGGAAAACTTATTGTGAGTTGAATTTATGTATCCGGGGAAAATGAATAGGGGAAGACGGACTCTATTCAGCAACAAGATGAACCAGTGACATTAATGCCATCCTTGACATGACAGTGATGGACAGGTGAGATAGGTGGAAGACTTGAGGCTAGGCTGGTAAGGATATATATATATATATATATATATATATATATATATATATATATATATATATATATATATATATATATATATATATATATATATATATATATATATATAATATATACAGGGGACACACATACAGGGATACACATATTTTCAGGATAAAACATAAATAGGGACACACACACACACACATACAGGAGCACACACACACACACACACACACACACACACATACAGGAGCACACACACACACACACACACACACATACAGGAGCACACACACACACACACACACACACACACACACAGGAGCACACACACACACACACACACACACACACACACACACAGGAGCACACACACACACACACACACACACACACACACACACACACACACACACACACACACACACACATACAGGAGCACACACACACACACACACACACACATACAGGAGCACACACACACACACACACACACACACACATACAGGAGCACACACACACACACACACACACACACACACACACACATACACAGGAGCACACACACACACACAGACACACACACACATACAGGAGCACACACACACACACACACACACACACACACACAGGAGCACACACACACACACACACACACACACACAGACACACACACACACACAGACACACACACACACACAGACACACACACACAGACACACACACACACACACACAGACACACACACACACACACACACACACACACACACACACACAGACACACACACACACACACACAGACACACACACACACACACACAGCACACACACACACACACAGACACACACACACACACACACACACAGACACACACACACACAGGAGCACACACACACACACACACACACACATACAGGAGCACACACACACACACACACACACACACACACACAGACACACACACACACACACACACACACACACACACAGACACACACACACACACACACACACACACACACACACACACACACACACACACACACACACACACACACACACACACACCTTGACGACAAACAAAATAATTTCTGATCCTCAACTTCTTTCTTGTCATGTATCTTCACCCCTCACTCCTTCCCTCCCTCACCCCTCACCCCTCACCCCCACCGTCACCCCTCACCCCTTGTTTAGCAATGCAGTTAATTCACCTTCTTGACAGATTCTGTATTATTACCTCCCTTGTTTTAGACTGGTACTGGAAACAATGACTGGCAGATGAAGATAACAAACTGACAGAGACACTAAAACGCCATCCGCTTTATCCCAGTCTGTGTTTGCTTGTACAGTCTCCCAGTCACCACGTGTTGGATTCCTTTCTCATTCTATTAACCAAAGAATAGAGTTGGTATGTTTTGGTTTTTTTAGTTTGTATGTTTTTTTTTGTTTTGCTTTTAGTTTGTATGTTTTTTTTTGCTTTTTTTAAAGTACTCTACAGATTATATCGGCTTGATGTATTTAATATAAGCGAATGAAGTATTACTGAAGTATTTACAGATTTTATATATATATATATAGGAATCGTATACAATGATGGAAATATGACTAATAATTATGAACCGAGTCACTTATTAGTTGTGTAGTTAGTAAATGATCATTAGGGCGGACATATACACATACCGTGAATCGTTACCATGGTCCGGGGTATCGATCGTTTTATACTCTCACTGTAAATTAAAGTAGTCACTCCTGAAGGCTGTCTCTTGTCATCGTTTTCTGTGACCCCGAAAACCAAACAAAACCTAACCAAACCTAACCAAATCTAATCTAACCTAACCAAACATAACCTAACCAAACCTAACCAAACTTTACCTAACCTAACCAAACTTAACCGAACCATGGCAACACTTGGTAAATTATTACGAGATCTCCACCAAAAATTTTATCGTGTGGAACTTTGTCACATGTTGATCATACCTGCCGAGTTTGGAGATAACCGTAAACCCGTTCTCGAGAGATTCTGGCGAGGCAGACAGACAGACAGACAGACAGACAGACAGACAGCATATGGCCAAAAATAATACCCTGCAGCACACTTTAGACAGGGTGAATAATAATAAATAAATACATACACACATAAAGTTTCCGCAAAATAAAGTCCAATTCATCAAGTGTTATAATGAAACAGGAGGTAGTTAGGACACTCTCGTCCTGAAGCATTGACTGGGACCTGAGATGATACACACCTGGGCAGCGACAGGTCATGATACACACCTGGGCAGCGACAGGTCATGATACACACCTGGGCAGCGACAGGTCATGATACACACCTGGGCAGCGACAGGTCATGATACACACCTGGGCAGCGACAGGTCATGATACACACCTGGGCACAGGTCATGATACACCTGGGCAGCGACAGGTCATGATACACCCTGCAGCGACAGGTCATGATACACACCTGGGCAGCGACGGTCATGATACACACCTGGCACCGACAGGTCATGATACACACCTGGGCAGCGACAGGTCATGATACCACCGCAGCGACAGGTCAGGTCACATCTGGGCAGCGACAGGTCATGGTACACACCCGTGCAGCGACAGGTCATGGTACACACCTGGGCAGCGACAGGTCATGATACACACCTGTGCAGCGACAAGTCATGATACACACCTGGGCAGCGACAGGTCATGATACACACCTGGGCAGCGACAGGTCATGATACACACCTGGGCAGCGACAGGTCATGGTACACCTGGGCAGCGAACAGGTCATGATACACACCTGGGCAGCGACAGGTCATGATACACCTGGGCAGCGACAGGTCATGGTACACACATGGGCAGCGACAGGTCATGATACACCTGGCAGGACAGGTCATGGTACACCTGGGCAGCGACAGTCATGATACACACCTGGGCAGCGACAGGTCATGATACACACCTGGGCAGCGACAGGTCATGATACACACCTGGGCAGCGACAGGTCATGATACACCTGGGCAGCGACAGGTCATGGTACACACCTGGGCAGCGACAGGTAATGATACACACCTGGGCAGCGACAGGTCATGGTACACACCTGGGCAGCGACAGGTCATGATACACACCTGTGCAGCGACAAGTCATGATACACACCTGGGCAGCGACAGGTCATGATACACACCTGTAGGAAGTCAGATACACACCTGGGCAGCGACAGGTAATGATAGACAATAAATGCCTCATACATCATCCAGTCTGAGAATTTTTGTAATGTTGATCACTAATGCAGACATGACAGCTGCCTCATGTTCAGAAATCAATCATCTCAATAAATTTTTTCCTCATATATATTCCTTAACCCCACCCCACCCTACCAAGCCTAACCCCACCCCACCCCACCCCACCAAGCCTAACCTCACCCCACCCCACCAAACCTAACCTAACCTAACCCCACTCCACCTACAAACCTAATACCACCTGAACCCACCTAACCTGATCTAACCTAATATAATCTAACCTAACCTAATATAACCTAACCTAACCTGACCTAACCTAATCTCATTTGACTCTAACTGACCTGACCTAACCTAACTTAACCTAACACTTACGGTTAACATCTCGATCTGTCTGGTGTAAGAGTTGGGTGAACTTTACCTGTGGGTCTTGGTACAGTACGTGAGGTGAAGTGTTAAAATCAACGTTTCTCCCTAATGGTTTTGTACCTATAACGGGAAGGGGGGGGGAAGGAATCGTACTGTAAGTGGGTTCAGAATGTGGGTAGAAACATGGTGAGTACAGGAGGTAGGATACAGTATGTGGATGACAGAAAGTGGGTACATTTATGTGGGTATAGATGAAGAAAATAGATCCAGGTGGGTAAAAATGGATACAGGTGGGTACAGAGAAGATACAAAAGGTGGGGTACATATAGAGAAGGTAGGAACAGGTGGGTACAAGAAGAGGATACAGAAATGAGGGGTGATGTGAGGGAGGGAGGTAGGAAAGGTACAGCAGGCAGTAGAGGTCAACAAGTCACCGGCCACTGCCCTCATTACCACACACACACACACACACACACACACACACACACACACACACACACACACACACACACACACACACACACACACACACACACACACTCAAGTCCTCTCAGTCTGCATCACAATTTCATCTCATCATTTATCCACCTTGTGTTTGTTTATCTCTTTATCTTCTCTGTGTGTGTGTGTGTGTGTGTGTGTGTGTGTGTGTGTGTGTGTGTGTGTGTGTGTGTGTGTGTGTGTGTGTGTAGCCCTGTGGCCCTACTTACGAGAGTTGGCCCTCTGGTCGGTGTGCGTGTGGCCGTGGGGGTGGCCTCGGTGGTGCGTGGCTGCGGCAGCGGGGCGCCCCTTGACACACTGACATTGGCCCCGTGGCCCACCATCTAGCCACTTTCTCCTCTTACACACACACATACACACACACACAGTACCGCCTCTATCACCCTCACTACTATCACTGTTACTACCACCATCGTTATTACCACTACCAACCTGACCCACCACTACCACCTTTACTTTCACCACCACTACTACCACTACCACCATCGTTAATACCACTACCACCTGACCTCTATCACCACCATTACCACCATCGTTACCACCACCACTACTGACTCTTCACTTACCACCATCGTTACTACCACTACCACCTGACCTCTATCACCACCATTACCACCATCGTTACTACCACTACCACCTGACCTCTATCACCACCATTTTACCACCATCGTTACTACCACTACCACCTGACCTCTATCACCACCATTACCACCTCACTACCACCATCGTTAATACCACTACCACCTGACCTCTATCACCACCATTACCACCATCGTTACTACCACTACCACCTGACCTCTATCACCACCACCTAACACCCTCGCTGCTCATACCTGTCGCCACCAATACTGTGTGAGTTTTGAGTACACCCAGGACTCACAAAACTACAGCAAGTTTGTAAGTATAAAGAGAGAGAGAGAGAGAGAGAGAGAGAGAGAGAGAGAGAGAGAGAGAGAGAGAGAGAGAGAGAGAGAGAAGAAACTCTCACTATCTACCACAACGTTTGAAATCTCCTCAGAATTATCCAACATTCATTCTTCCTTCCTTCAAAAAAAACATGAATAAAAATTGAAAGAAACGTAATCAGTTATAGTCGAGTTTCAATTCACTTCTATCGCCATGTTGCTATATTGAGAGAATCCCAATGAGACTCTGACGCCATTTTTTTCCACTCTAAGATAATTATATTTCTTCTATGTCTTTCCAGCTTAAGTAAGAGAGATACTACACACTTAAAGAACGTCTGAGAACACCATTTTTGTCTCGCTAGTTACGTGAGCCAGAGGAGTTCTTATATCGTCTCTAGAGTCTGAGGGAGGGAAACATTTCGACTTGGGAATCTTTGCGAATGCGGATCTCGGGGCCTTGGACCGTGAAAGATCAACGCTCGCGGGTCACTGTATGTGTGTGTGTGTGTGTGTGTGTGTGTGTGTGAGAGAGAGAGAGAGAGAGAGAGAGGAGAGAGAGGAGAGAGAGAGAGGGGGGAGAGAGAGAGAGAGAGGAGAGAGAGGGGGGGAGAGAGTATGACTACTAAGCCACCACAATGAATGACTACACATACCACCACCCTAAACAGGTCTTGCCACCACTACGAAATACGTCTGTTTAGAAAGCTATCTCACACACACACACACCACACACACACACACACACACACACACACACACACACACACACCTCAATGTCAGTGAAAGTTGTTACCTACATCATTTACGTGAAAGAAAGTCGTTTATATACACAGACGTTCAGTTAGTCTTTTGTTAGCGTCGCTGCCCCAGTTACGATGTTCCAGTGCTGGCAGAAGGTAGGCGAACAGTCGTCAGGGGTTCAATGTCGACACGATGCTATTTTTGGAACGTACGTACGTGTGTGTGTGTGTGTGTGTGTGTGTGTGTGTGTGTGTGTGTGTGAAGATGCTACAATGTAGCCTTTTACCTACGAATCAGTGTCAAGCCAGTCAACAAACACACACACACACACACACACACACACACACACACACACACACACACACACAACAACACAACAGCAACACAACAACACAGCAACACAACAACACAGCAACACAGCAGCAACACAACAACAACACAGCAAAACAGAAAACCCCTGAGACGTTCTGTGGTCAGAGTTCCCGGAGCCCTGCATGGTTGGAGGTGAGGATGAGTGGTGAGCAACAGGCCAGTGATTGTGGTGCAACAGGTGAGTGATTAGGGTGCAACAGGTGAGTGCGCGCTGGGCAGTGACGCCACTCATCCTGTCACCATCCACACCACTATCCCGCCCACGCCACCTGTTCTGCTACTACCACCACTACCACTACCCAACCATAAACCACCACCAACGCCACTACCCACCCACGCCATTACCCCTAAGTCCTCTCACATTCTCTACACCTACCCCTTCCATCCTCACCTCCTTCCACCCACACTCCTCCTCCCTCCTTCCACCCACACCCTCCTCCTTCCACACTCCTTCCTCTTTCCATCCTCCACCCACCCATCCCTCCCTCCTTCCACCCACACTCCCTCCCTCCTTCCAACCTCACTCCCTTCCTTCTTTCCATCCTCCCTCTCCACCCACCATCCCTCCCTCCTTCCACCCACACTCCCTCCCTCCTTCCACCCACACTCCCTCCCTCCTTCCACCCTCACTCCCTTCCTTCTTTCCATCCCTCCACTCCACCCATCCCTCCCTCCTTCCACCACACCTCTCCTCCTTCCACCACCTCCTCCTCCTTCCACTCCCTCACTCCCTTCCTCTTTCCATCCTCCCTCCACTCACCCATCTTCCTTCCACCCTCCACACCTCGGAATCATCGCCAGGTTAACTCCATGTATTGTAGAGGGGAAGGAAGGAAGGGTAAGGGGAGGAAGGGGAGGGGAAGGGGAAGGAAGGGGAAAGGAAGGAAGGGGAAAGGGAGGAAGGGGGAGGGGAAGGGAGGGGAAGGGAAAGGGGAGGAAGGGAGGGGAAGGAGGAAGGGGAGGGAATAATAAGACACTAGTTTATCACTCCCTAAAACGTGTCTTTCAAAATAAATTGTCCCCGACCTTCCTACATTCCTTCTTCCTCCTTCCTTCCTTCCGCTTGGTAAAATAATATATATAATAATACAAAAATATTATCCCCATTTACGAGGAGAGGAACTTTGGTGTGTGTGTGTGTGTGTGTGTGTGTGTGTGTGTGTGTGTGTGTGTGTTTTACGCCGCATACCTGAGCGTCAGTGTCGGGAGCTTCACCTGTCACCACCGCCCAAGCACAGGTAAAACCAGGTGTTACTCCCCCAGTGGGTTCGGTGGCTATAAATTAGCATAGTATCAGCTCACCCCCTCCCCGACTAAAGTACACCAGGATGAACCCTCTGAACCACCACCTACACGAAACCGAACCCCTGACCGAGAGAGAGAGAGAGAGAGAGAGAGGGGGGGGGGGGAGAGAGAGAGAGAGAGAGAGAGAATTACTACCGAGTTGGATGCAGTCGGTGAACGTTGGGTGTTACTATAGGTGAGTATTGTGTGTTGATGGATGAGTGGAGGGGAAATTGAGAGGAGAGGAAAGGGAGAAGGGATGGGAGAGGAATGGGAGAAAGGAGAGGAAGAGGGAGAGTACGGGGGAAGAGGGAGAGTACGGGGAGAGGGAGAGTAAGGAGGAGAGGAAAGGAGAGGGTAGGGAGAAGTACAGTAACGTAACAGATAAACTCGAGGCGCTGACCAAGATGGCGACGAAACTACACCGAGACTATTGTACTTTAGGTCATTCTATCACTCACACTTACGGTAACTCAAAAATGTCCTTACGAGTGGTTAATGACTTGGCAGAACAGGTGGTCGCATGTGACAGGTGGTAGCATGTGACAGGTGGTGGCAGGTGACAGGTGGTGGCATGTGACAGGTGGTGGGAGGTGACAGGTGGTGGCAACAGGTGGTAGCAGGTGATGAAACTAAGGTGGCTAATGTTGGCAGGTGGTCGATGCTAATGAAAGACAGTAGCAGGTGAAGACTGATGGCAGCAGTTGTAAATGACAGGAGGTGGTGGCAGATGACAGAAGGTGGTGGCAGATGACAGAAGGTGGTAGATGACAGAAGGTGGTGGCAGGTGTCTTCTAGCCGTGGGTGTAGCGCTGCTGATAACGGTAATGAATAAACTGAAATTCCTAAGACATAATGGTGGTGGTGGTGGTGGTAGAGGGTGGTAGTGGTAGAGATGGTGGTGGTAGTGGTGGAGATGGTGGTAGTGGTGGAGTGTGGTGGGGGTAGTGTGGTGGGGGTAGTGGGGTCAGTAACCTCCTCATGGACTCGCTGCCTCGCCTCCTGCCCTCGCCCCGCCCAGCCCAGGATAACTCCCTGCCCTCACCTGTTGCTTCTGCCTCTTCCGCTCCTACCGCCTCTCATCCTTCACCTTCCTTCCTCCTTCATCCTACTCCTCCTCCTACCTCATCCTCATCCTTCACCTTCCTCCTTCACCCCACCTACACCCCTCCTTCCAGCCCTCCCTTGGAAGTGTATCAACAGGTGTATTAATCCCTGTGTGTGTGTGTGTGTGTTTGAGATAAGGTGTAAGTGGTTTAGATGGTGTGTAATTAGGTGTAGGTGTGTAATCATGTGTGGGTGTAAGACAGCAGGTGTGGGTTAGCAGGTGTGTCAGGTGTGTAGGGAAGGATTAAGGGCATCGAGGCCTAAGGTGACTCACTCTTTTAAGAAGAAGAAGAAGAACATACGAATATTCAGACACATAGGAAGGTTTGGCCACAACACAGCAGTAGTAAAGGAGGGAGGAAGAGGAAGGGGAAGATGAGGAGGAGGAGGAGGAGGAGGAGGAGGAGGAGGAGGAGGAGGAGAGGAGGAGGAGGAGGAGGAGGAGGAGGAGGAGGAGAGGAGGAGGAGGAAGATGCGCCTAGAAGACTGCCACGCCACAGCAGAATGGAAGACCCATCCAAAGTAGGAGAGAGACTCAAGGTGAAGGGAAAGTCTTTGCTGTAGGTGTCAAGAGGAGGAGGTGGAGGAGGAAGGCAGACAATATGACCAGAAGGACAGCCTGGAAAAGCAGTAGTACCAATCGGAACAGCAGGAGGAAGTGGAACAGCAGCAGGACAGCCAGCAGCAGTAACAGCAGGAGGAGGAGAACGTGTCCCTGGTGCAGGATCAACGTTACCAGGCTCGCGGCGAGTCTTACGTCAGGAGGTCCTTGACCTTCCCGGCACGAGGCCCAACTGCACCTCCCTCCCCCCTCCCTCCCACATGCCCCCTCCCGCCTGCACGCCTCCTCACTTACCCCCTCCTGCACACCTCCTTCATTCCCTTATCTCACTCTCCTTCATCACTCCCTCATTTCTCTCCCTCCCTCGCTCCATTTCTCACTCTCTCCAGACCTCCCTCACTCTCTCCTCCACACACCCTCACTCTCTCCTCCACACCTCCCCACTCTCCTCCACAACTCCCTCACTCTCTCCCTCCACACCTCCCTCACCTCTCCTCCACACCTCCTCACTCTCTCCTCCACACTCTTCCTCCTCCACACCTCACTCTCCTCCACACCTCCCTCCACTCCTCTCCTCCACACCTCACCTCCTCCACACCTCCCTCACTCTCCTCCACACCTCACTCTCCTCCACACCTCCCCCTCACTCTCCTCCCACCTCCCTCTCCTCCACACCCCCACTCTCCCTCCACACCCCCCCCCTCCTCCCCACACCTCACCCCCTCCACTCCCCTCACCTCTCCACACCTCACTCTCTCCTCCACACCCTCCCCTCACTCTCCTCCACACCTCCCTCACTCTCTCCTCCACACCTTCCTCACCTTCTCCACACCTCCCTCACTCTCCCTCCACACCTCCCTCACTTCCTCCACACCTCCCCCCACTCTCTCTCCTCCACACCTCCCCCCACCTCTCCTCCACACCTCCCTCACCTCCCTCCACACCTCCCTCACTCTCCTCCACCTTCTTTATGTCTCCTCCTTCCCTTTTTCTTCTTCTTATTATTAATAAGTACAAAACTGCCATGAACGTAAACTACGAGCACACACACACACACACACACACACACACACACACACACACACACACACACACACACACACACACACACACACACACACACACACACACACACCAGTAAAAAGCCAAAAAATACCAGGCGGAATAACATCACTACCAGCACGACAGAGGATTCGATTACATTAGACTGTGTGACTTTTCTCTCTGTATTTCTCCCTCTCTTACTTCGTTCTCTTATCTTGATGTCCCTCCGACCATTCACACTTATCTCTGTCCTGTAAGATCAGAATAAAGACGTGTTTATCTGCTGGTCATCGTCTTCACCCCCACGCTGGCTGCCTGATGACCCATCACCTCTACTACTACTACTACTACACCTGTGGAGTTTTAATTTGCTCAAGTAACAGGTGTCGTTGTAGTAGTAGTAGTAGTAGTAGTAGTAGTAGTAGAACCGACCCTCCTTCCATTGGACGGTGAGATCTTCCAACACAGGACTTCAAACACATCTAACGAAGCCCGTGTGGACGTCAGTGCTCGAGGAGTCTGGACGCGGGGACGAAGAGCTTTCTTCGACATCAGGATTTTTTATCCCATGGCCGCATGTCACCGTAACTTAGCTCTCGATGTTGTACACAGGAGGAAACGAGAACGACAAGATAAGGGCATATGGGGAGAGAGTTCAGAATTGATCAAGGCAACTTCACTCCTCTAGTGTTCACAACCTCTGGTGGGATGAGACCAAGTGCAAGATGCTTCTACGCCAGACTTGCGAGGTGATCTCCGAACAGAAGCAGCAGCCTGAAGTTATGTTACAGCCTGGATGATGTCGACTGTCCCTCTCCTTAGGTCGGCTTTGCTCTGCCTCAGGGGAACGAGAGCTTCTGCCCCAAAGCCGACAACAGTTGCAGATATTGACTATGAGGCAACAGTCACTGAATGCCGCATAGATCTGCGGCTCAACTAACTCAACACAGCTAAGATACCTACTTATGTATTAGGATATTTAATATTAAGGTAATAAAATGGTGGCGAAGGTATGGCTATTAGGGGAAGCTGGAGGCCATATTAAAAAAGAAAAAAAAAGTAGTAGTAGTAGTAGTAGTAGTAGTAGTAGTAGTAGTAAGAGTCCCTGGCTGACATCATTCATCGTCGCCATGACAAAGTGACGTCATACTGCGAGAGCCAATCAGGTACGCTATAATCCCATTGCCAAATGACCACCAACACCTGTAATTTAACTCCCAGACGATTGTTGCTTCTTTAACATCTTTTTCTTTTTTAACTTAAATTTACCTTCTGAGTGACCCTGAGTGATGCAGGTAAAAGCTGACGCACCTCTGAGGGACGCCAGTCTGCTTTGTACCAGCTAAACTAATCTAGCGAAACTTGACTAATTTAACATAACCTAACCAAAACTAATCTAGCCTAAACAAACTCAATCTAACCTAAACTAATTTCGCCAAACTTAATCAAATCTAAACAAACCTTAACTAACTTACCTAACCTAAACTGACCCAAGGCGCAGGGTTATTTTTTTAATCAGAGTTGACGGGAAGAGAGAACGCCAGCTGCCTCCAAAGAACCAGCTGTTGTCAGGTGCACCAGCTGTTAATACCACCTGTCCCCGGAGCATTATACATTCTATGCCCCTCCCCCCCCCTGCACTACTTACCACCCATCATTCCTTCACCCCCTCACCACGCCCCCCACACTCCTTACCACCAACCACGCCCCTCATTATGTCCCCCCGTCCACACTCCTTACCACCTATCATATCCTCACCCTTTCGTCAAGCCCCTCACCTGTCATCATCACCACGCCCCCTTCATACTTCATCGACAAATCTACAGGTGTTTTACGATCAGTTTATTTACAGACTCCACGTGCCTGAACACACACACGGCAGGTGGAGCAGCCTGACAAGTGGCCTGCACGGGAGGTGGATGGCCTTGAACGCTCCCTACAGTTTCTCCTCCAATCCCTCCCTCTAACCCTCCCTCCCGTCCCATCACGTGAATCCTACATTCCCCTTCCACCCTCACCCTCCCCTACCCTTCCCTCACCACCACTTAACTCCTAAAAACCACCTTATTTACTTCATCTTCTAAAACGTCCCAAAGATTTGTCACCATTAAGGCTTGAGTTTGACTTGACAGCAGAAACTTCGTACTCCAAGTAGCTGTAACTCGGAGCAGTGAGGACAGAAAGTGCTGAGGACGTTTGGCATCTTATAATGACTTATCTACACACTAAGTTTGTTTTAAATCCACCGAGACTTGTTAGAGGCATAGCGTTCTAAACTCCCGGGCAGACGGACGGACGGATGGACGCATAGACGGAGACATTGAGGGAGGGGGGGGCGGCAGACGGATAGGTGGAGTGTTGTAGTGGTGTAACGGAGTGTTGTGGTGTGACGAAGTGTTGTGGTGTGACGGAGTATAGGCGTGTCACGGGGTATAGGGGTATGACGGAGTGTTGTGGTGTGACGGAGTATAGGCGTGTCACGGCGTATAGGGGTGTGACGGAGTGTTGTGGTGTGAGCAGGTGTTGTGGTGTGACGGAGTGATGTGGTATGACGGAGTGATGTGGTCGTTACTGTGGTAGTGACGACCCACCAACAAAGGGTGTGGGAGAAGCTACGTCACGTAAGAGGTGCCAGGTGGCTGGCCTTGGATGATGTGGTGACGTCAAGCACCAGTCATCTGCTGTCCTTCCTCCCCTTCCCTTCACCCCATCCCTTCCTCCCCTTCCCTTCACCCCCATCCTTCCTCCTCCTCCGTTACGTTGTCTTCAGCATCATCAACAACAACAACAAAACTAACAACATCAACAACAACAACAATAATAATAATAAAACCAATATTAACAAAAGCAATAATAATAACAGTAGTAATAATAATAATAAGTAATCAACACATACACACACACACTGAGGTGATGTTAACGTGAAAGAGTAAGTCAGCGGACACCATAATCACCATAATCACCTGAGGGGTCTGATCACCTGTTGAGTTACGAGTAACCTGTTGGGAGTTACGAGTACCTGTTGGGAGTTACCACCAGGTGAGACGCCAGGTATACCTAACCTAACAAGTGCCTCACGGAACTCAAGTGACATTGTTTGTTTTTTTCCCTCACTCGTACTCTCCCTCACCCCTCCCCCCTCACCTAGGATATGGACCTCACAATCACATTTTTAAAAGGTCCTCGATATATACTTAACTTTACACCGCCACTCTTCTGGTCGTCGCCTCCTCCTCCTCGACCAGACCCTCCTCTCCACGCCCTCCTATTCCCTCAAGTACTAGCCACACTCCTCCTCGAGCCTCAACAATAAGGGTTATAAAATATGTAGTGCAATAGCTCCTCCTCCTACTTTACTTCACCCCCTAACAAGAGGTCAGGAGCCGGGGGTGGTTGGCCTTGAAGAGAGGAGTCGCTCAGGTCAGTGAACTAGGCCCGCTGCTGCTTGCTGGTGGTGGTGGAGGAGGCTGGCGGACACTTCACCACCTACCCTCCCCCCATCCCTCCTCCCTCCCCCTCACCTACCTCTCCCTCCCTCCCTCACACCACCTCCTGGCATTTCCTCCTTTCTGACAGTTGATTCACCGTCTATAATCTTCCTGCCCGTCTTTCCCTCTATACGGTGAGGAATGCATCATGGAATTCATTCTTTCCTTCATACTTCCTTCTTCCTCTTTTAATTTTTATATTCTTCGTTTTATTTACTTCTTATTTCCTTATTTTCTTCTTCTTTAACCTTTTCTCTTCCTTTTTTCCCCTTCTTCTGTTTCTTTTCTTTCTCTTCTCTGACTTTTTCTCTACCTTTCTTCTTCTTCAATAATCTCACTCACACGTCATTCCATCGTTTCATGTGTCTACCTACCCTGACCTCCATCCGAGCTTAACAGGTCAGAGGTCAAACACCATAACATCTTGACCCACAGTTCCCTCAGTGTTTAAACCTTTTGACAAGTCCGACACATTGAGACAAATAATTCGAAATTCTGTCAAATTTTTGTCGACTTTACGAGATATATCTCAGTGACCCAAACTTAAGGCTTTTTCATTATTCTTTATTAGGTTAGGTTAGGTTAGGTTAGGTGTGTGTGTGTGTGTGTGTGTGTGTGTGTGTGTGTGTGTGTATGTGTGTGTGTGTGTGTGTAAAATCTAATTCCAATCCAATTTCAGTCGACAGAACGAGCCCCTGAACCCGAACACTGAGATTCTACCTTAACTAGATTCACTAAGGGCAAGTTAAGGGGATGTACCGAATCCTCGTAAATCCGAACTAAGAAGAAGAACAACAACACCAACAACACCAACAATACAAAGAAGAGAGGGAAAGGAGGGAAGGGGAGGAAAAAGAGGAAAAACAAAGATAAACAAGAACTAGAAAAAGCAGATACCACGAAGACCTTCAGCAGACAGCAATTAAATTCTTACACTGTTGTCTGCCGGATTTCTTCTTCGTGGTGTCTGCCGGAGCTCTTCTAAAGCTGGCAGACACCACACGAAGCAGAGCCGTAGCAGACGCAAAGAGAGAGAGAGAGAGAGGGGAGAGAGGAGAGGATTACACCACAATGATATATGAGGCAGAAACAATGTAAACACAGAGTTAGAAATTATCTCCGAAATGCAATAATGTAAATCATGGAACTTTTGGGAGGGAGGGAGGGAGGGAGACGGAGGGACGGAGGGACGGAGGAGGGACGGAGAGGGACAGGACGGAGGACGGAGGAGGGAGGGACGGAGGACGGAGGAGGGAGGGACGGAGGAGGGACAGGAGGATGGAGGGACGGAGAGAGGGAGGGACGGAGGGACGGAAGGAGGGACGGAGGGAAAGAGGGACGGAGGGACGGAGGAGGGAGGGAGGGAGGGAGGGAGGGAGGGAGGGAGGGACGCAAGGAGAGACGGAGAGGGACGCAAGGGAGGACGGAGGGACGGAGGGAGGAGGGACGGAGGACGGAAGGAGGGACGGAGGGACGGAGGGAGGGACGGACGGAGGGACGGAGGGAGGGAGGAAGGGAGGACGGAGGGAGGGAGGGACGGAGGGACGGAAGAGGGACGGAGGAAGGAGGGACGGAGGGAGGAGGACGGAGGGACGGAGGGACGGAGGAAAGGAGGGACGGAGGGACGGAGAGAAAGGAGGGACGGAGGGACGGAGGAAAGGAGGACAGAGGACGGAGGGAGGGAGGGACGGAGGACAGAGGGAGGGAGGGAAGGGAGGGATGGAGGGACGGAGGGAGGGACGGAGGGAGGGGGATGGACGGACGGAGGGACAGAGAAAGGAGAGGACGGAGGGACGGAGGGACCGGAGGAAAGGAGGACGGAGGGACGGAGGAAAGGAGGACAGAGGGACGGAGGGACGGAGGAAAGGAGGGACGGAGGACGGAGGAAAGGAGGGACGGAGGGAGGGGAGGGACGGAGGGACGGGAGGGAGGGAGGAAGGGAGGACAGAGGAGGGACGGAGGGACGGAAAGGAGGGACGGAGGGAAGGGAGGGATGGAGGGAGGGAGGGACGGAGGGAGGGAGGGACGGACGGAGGGAGGGAGGACGGACGGGAGAGGGAGAGACGGAGGGACGGAGGGACGGAAGGAGGGACGGAGGGACGGAGGGGAGGGAGGAAGGGAGGGATGGAGGGACGGAGGGAGGAGACGGACGGAGGGACGGAGGATGGACGGACGGACGGAGGAGGACGGAGGAGGACGGAAGGAAGGACGGAGGGACGGGAGGACGGAGGAGGGAGGGAGACGGAGGGACAGGGAGGGAGGAGAAAAAATGGTGGTGGGAAGGAAGGGAGAGGGAGGAAAAAATGGTGGTGGGAAGGGAGGAAGGAGGAGATCAATGGTGAGGGAGGGAAGGTGTGAAGGTGGTGGGGATATGGAGGGAGGGAAGGTAACTGGTGGAGAGAGAGACGAGGGGGGTAGGTAGGTGGTAGTGAGGGGAAGTAGTGGTGGGGGTGGTAGTGGTGGGGAAGGGAGGGAGATGAATGAATGAAGATGGTTTAATGGTGAGTGGTTAGAGAGAGAGAGAAGGGGGAGCACTATTATTATCAGTTCTACTACTATAACCACCACTCTACTACCACCACCACTACTACCACCATCACTACTACCACTACTACCACCATCACTACCCTTACACCAATATCCTCCATAAGGGCAAAGAAGGAGGGAGATAAGGAAGAAGAGAAGGAGTGACGGACCAGGAGGAGGAGGGAGGAGGAGGAGGAGGGAGGAGAAGAAAGGACTACTAAGGAGCCAGAAGGAGTAAGGAACCAGGAGGAGGGTAGGAAGAAGAGTAAGGAACCAGGAACCAAGAGTAGGAGGAAGAGGAGTAGGAGGAGGAGGAGGAGGAGGATTATGAGATGAAGAAGGAACCAGGAGGAGAAGGAGCCAGAAGGAGGGAGGGAGCGGGTGGTGGTGCAGGAGGGTGAGTGAACTGGACACTGCTGGCTGTCCTTACCGTGACTGAAGGCGGAAACGCGCACCATCACACCAGTCTCTTATATACAGGCATTATATATTCTGAAGGGGAAGGCTCACGTGTGCTTTCCTCTACTTAGGTCGTCTATTGTAGGTGTAGGGCGGAATTGTATGTAGAGGTCGAGGTATTGTAGGTGTAGAGGTCGAGGTATTGTGGGTGTAGAGGTCGAGGTATTGTAGGTGTAGAGGTCGAGGTATTGTAGGTGTAAAGGTCGAGGTATTGTAGGTGTTAGAGGTCCGAGGTATTGTAGGTGTAGGGTCAAGTATTGTAGGTGTAGGAGTCGAGGGTATTATGGGTGTAGAGGTCAGGGTATTGTAGGTGTAGGGTCGGTATTGTAGGTGTAGAGGTCAGGTATTGTGGGTGTAGGGGTCGAGGTATTGTAGGTGTAGAGGTCAGGTATTGTAGGTGTAAGGGTCGAGGTATTGTGGGTGTAAGAGGCCGAGGTATTATGGGTGTAGAGGTCAGTGTTGTAGGTGTAGAGGCCGAGGTGTTGGAGGTGTAGAGGCCGAGGTATTGTAGGTGTAGAGGTCGAGTATTGTAGGTGTAGAGGCAGGGTATTGTGAGGTGTAGCTGTTCATCTGTTAGCTGCAAGGTTAGTCTATTGTAGGTGTAGAGGCCAAGCTATTGTAGGTGAAGAAGCCAAGCTATTGTTAGTGTAAGAAGCCAAGGTATTATGAACGAGATGATCACAACCCTGGAGAGCTGGCAAAATACACGCCTATAAGGGCATAACGGGCGCTGATTGGCCTTCATTGTTGGGGGTCTGACACAACCAAACCAGTCATAAGCGGATCCAACCCTTAGCCAATAGTGGGAGTGGCCAGTGATTAAATTCCTGGTTCAGTAAGGGCCAATCAACACACGTTATACCCGCGTGCACGTGGATTTAGTTAGTTAGTGGGTGGGTGGACGTGTGAGGACCTACATTATTTACCACTACCTGCACTACTACTACCACTACTACTACTACCACTACTACTACTACCACTACTACCCTCCTCACCACCACTATCTCTACTACTACTACCACTACTTCCCTCCTCACCACCACTACTACCCCTACCATTCCCCACCACTACTACCTTCCCCCACCACCACCACCACTACTACACCCACCATTAACACTACACCACTACCCCACACACCCTACCCCCACTTCACTTACCACCTAGCCTACACTAGCACCCCATCAACCTACACCTACCTCTCTCTCTCTCTCTCTCTCTCTCTCTCTCTCTCTCTCTCTCTCCCACTTTCTTAATACACTTACTCTCTCTCCTCTCCCCTCTCTCTCACCTCTCCTCTCCCCACACTCTCTCCCCACACTCTCCTCTCCCCTCTCTCTCCTCTCCCCACTCTCCTCTCCCCACACTCTCCTCTCCCCATCTCTCTTCTCAACACTCTCTCCTCTCCCACACACTCTCTCCTCCCCCTCTCTCCTCTCCCCACTCTCTACTCCCCCACTCTCCTTCCCCCTCACTCTCTTCTCCCCACACTCTCTATTCTCCCCACTCTATTCCTCCCCACACCTCTCCTCTCCCCACGCCTCTCCTCTCCCCACACTCTCCTCTCCCCCACTCTCCTCCCTCACACTCTCTCTTCTCCCCACACTCTCTCCTCTCCCCCTCTCCTCCCCTCTCTCCTCTCCCCACTCTCTCTCCCCACTCTCCTCTCCCCACTCTCTCTCTCCCACACCTCTCTCTCCCTCTCTCCCCCACTCTCCTCTCCCCACACTCTCTGCTCCCCACACTCTCTCCCCCACTCTCCTCTCCCCTCACTCTCTTCTCACACTCTCTATTCTCCCCACACTCTCCTCTCCCCACACTCTCCTCTCCCCACACTCTCTATTCTCACACCTCTCCTCTCCCCCTCACTCTCTTCTCCCCCTCTCTCCTCTCCCCTCACTCTCTTCTCCCCACTCTCTCCCTCTGACTCTCCCACACCTCTCTATTCTCCCACACTCTCTCCTCTCCCCACTCTCCTCCCCACTCTCTCCTCTCTCCCCACTCTCTTCTCTCCCCACTCCTCTCCCTCTCTCCTCCCACACCTCTCCTCTCCCCACAATCTCTCCTCCCCACTCTCTCCTCTCCCCACACTCTCTTCTCCCCACTCTCTCTCCTCCCCCTGACTCTCCCCACACACTCTCTCTCTCCCCACCTCTCCTCCCCCACACTCTCTCCTCTCCCCACACACTCTCTTCTCCCCCACACTTTCTCTCCACACAACAAAGGAGGGATGACACTTCAGCGTCTACAAAGGGCGTCAACTATTTCCCGACCTCCTCTTCCTCTTCCTCCTCCTCCGTTAGTGGCAGGAGACCCCAAGACGGTGATCACAGGTGTACCGGAACTCAGGTGACCAGGTAGGGTAGGGTGGGGAGGGGAGGGTGTGTTAGGATTGTCCGTCTGTCTGTCTGTCTCTGTCTGTCTTCTCTTCTTCGTGTCTCTGTCTACCGCCTTCCTTCTCCTTCCCTTTTCTGTCTGTACCATTCCAAATCACACACACACACACACACACACACACACACACACACACACACACACACACACACACACACACACACACACACACACACACACACTAGGATTTCAACGCTGTCCAAGGAGTCAACTTCAAGTCGGAGTTCAATTACTTCGAAAAATCAATGACGAGTAATTTGAGGTTGGAAAGGTAATAAAATTTTTCCCAAGAGTCATTAGGAGACTTAATTATCCCACGGCCTAAATTACAAGGCGAACTAATTGATATAGGAAGCCCTCGACACATAGGTTAGGTTAGGTTAGGTTAGGTTATGGTACAGTATGGTTGAATAGAGCAAAGGAAGGAAGGAAGGAAGAAAGTGAATAAAGAAGGTACAGAATGAGGGAGGGAGGGTGGGAGAGTGGGAGGGAGGAAGGGAGGGTGGGAGGAAAGGAGGGAGGGGGGAGGAGGAAGGAAGGGAGGGTGGGTGGGAGGAAGAAAGGGAGGGAGGATCTCTGAACGTCCTTCAACATGTTGGTACAGTTTGGGCCAGCGACCCCAAAGTCTCACCTGGCCCAGCTCCAAATCACCTCGCCTCCAACACCTCCAACACAACCTTACACTCCTCCAACACTAACTTAAAACCCTTCAACACAAGCTACACCTCTCCAACACCACTTCAACCTCCTTCAACATCCCTTTACAACCCTCCAACAGCCTTTTACACCCCTCCAACACACCTTTACAACCCTCCAACACTAACTTACACCCTCCAACACTAACTTACACCCCTCCAACACTAACATACACCCCTCCAACATTAACTTACACCCCTCCAACACTAACTTACACCCCTCAGACACTATCTTACACCCCTCCAACACCAACTTACACCCCTCCAACACTAACATACACCCCTCCAACACTAACTTACCCCTCCACCACCAACCTACACCCCTCCAACACTAACATACACCCCTCCAAGGCTCAACTTACACCCCTCCACACCACTAACTTACACCCCTCAGACATCTACCCAGAGCACCCTCCAAAACCAACTCTACACCCCCTCAGACATCATCTAGAGCACCCTCCAACACTAACTTGGGTTAACCCCACCAACACTAACTTACACCCCTCCAACACTAACTTACACCCCTCCAACACCAACTCTACACCCCTCCAACACTTTCACACCCCTCCAACACTAATCTCACACCCTCAACACTAACTTACACCCTCCAACACCTTAACTTACACCCCTCCGAACAACTTACACCCTCCAACACCAATCACACCCTCCAACACCAACTTACACCCCTCCAACACCAACTTGCACCCCACCAACACTAACTTACACCCTCCAACACCACCCTTACACCCTCCAACACCAACTTACACCCCCTCCAACACTAACTTCATACACCCCTCCAACACCAACTTACAACTCCAACACTAACTTACACCCCTCCAAATAATTCAAACTTACACCCACTCCAACACTAACTTGCTGTCTCCCAGCCACCAATCTCTCAAGGCCCTCCAACAATTCAACCGCACCCCTCCAACACCAACTACACCCCTCCAACACTTAACTCCCCTCCAACACCAACTGAGTACCTCCAACACTAACTTACACCCCCTCCAACACCAAATCCTACACCTCCAACACTAACTTGAGCACCTCCAACACTAACTTACACCTCCAACACTAGACCCTACACCCTCCAACACCAACTTACATCTCCAACACTAACTTACACCCTCCAACACCAAATCCTACACCCCTCCAACACTAGCTCACACCCCTCCAACACCAACTTACACCCCTCCAACACTAACATACACCCCTCCAACACTAGCTTACACCTCTCCAACACAACGTTACTGTTCTAAAAATTTCCAATCATGATAAAGTGTTAAATATATCAATAAATGCTTCATACTTCACCCCTTAAGTATCACCTAACCTAACCTGACCTAATTTGACCTGACCCGACCTAATTTGACCTGACCCGACCTAACTTGACCTAACCTGACCAAACTTGACCTAACCTGGGATAAGAAGAAGAAGAAGAAGTATTCATAACAACAAAAACAATAATAATAATAATAATAATAATAATAATAATAATAATAATAATAATAATAATAATAATAATAATAATAAATAATAACAATAATAATTAAATCAAGTACTGTAGTTTCACCCCCAATATTCTACAGTAGCCCCTCGCCTCCCCTCACTCACCCTTTCATAATCCCTCCTACACTACTACAGTACACCGAGGCAGCTGGTTCTACACTCTACCTCTGGCAACACCATCCTAACAACACACGTCAAACCTTATTCTTATTGCTATCGTGCGCGGTTTTGGGTCGGTCTATCTATCTATCTATCTATCTATCTATCTATCTATCTACAAATACAAACGAGAACAGCCACACACACACATATATAGGTAGGTTACTTCATTAACACTCGTAAACAAACTACTGAGAGCACCTGTTCCTCACCTCTCCCCCCTGCCAGGTTCAGCAGACAGCCGCCGCCGCTACGTGTGCTGTGTTACGTCTGGCCAGCCAAGCACAGTAACTGGTAATCCTCCACAACCTTACTTAGAGGTAACAATGTCATTCAACTCAATGCTCCACACACACACACACACTACCTGCTCCATTGCCTCTCACAGATTACATGTTCCACTGCCTCTCACGGCTATACAGACCCGCTGTTCCACTGCCTCTCACAGCTATGCAGATTCACTGTTCCACTGCCTCTCACAGCTATGCAGATTCACTGTTCCACTGCCTCTCTCACAGCTGTATAGTTGCTAGTCCCTCATTTCTACAGACCCCGCCTGAACACCATTCCATCTTCTTTTATTCCCTCTCTGCATTGCCCTCCCCCCCACTCCTCCTCGGTCCTTCTTGTTCTGAACTCATTACTCTTCCCATCCTCCTCACCTCCACCTCTCACCCTTCCACTCCTCTCATTATTCCTTCTCCTCCCTTGTTAGGTTAGGTTGAGATTACTTTGGAGTTTTGTTTACATTTGAAAAAAAAAAGGCAAGACCAATTTTTCTTTTTCCGTCGACTCATCAAATTATTTTCATTTGGCAGGGGTCAAAGGTCACGGAATATCCCTCAAGTAATTCATATCATTTATATCATGTGACCCCAAATGTTGACCTGTATAGCTGTCATTTCACAGAGGTCACAAAAGAATGATGTTTGGATGATTCACTCTCACCCCTAACCCCCTCCCCCGTCTCGCCTACCTATCGATTCTGACCAATTTATTTTTGGGGAGTTTCGCACAGGTCAAAGGTCACATGACATTACTTAATTTGGGCATTACTTTGGTTAACTTAGTTGGCTTAAATTATATCATTAATCTAACTTATTATTATTATTATTATTATTATTATTATTATTATTATTATTATTATTATTATTTCCCTCCTCTCTCACACTCTCCATACTTCTTTTCCTCTCTCTCACTACCCCACCTCCCTCTCTCTCACTCCCCCACCCTCTCTCTCACTACTCCCCCACCCTCTCTCTCACTACCCCACCTCCCTCTCTCCCATTACCCCACCTCCCACCTGTCCCGCCTCACTCTCCCCTCACTGCGTTTATTTACCATTGCAGCAACTACTTCACCCTCAGCACATTCAGCGCCCGAGCCGCATCAAACCCCGGGTAACGAGCGGCAACAACGTGTACAGATACCGCTAGATGTCGCCCTTTTACAGAGAGAGAGAGAGAGAGAGAGAGAGAGAGAGAGAGAGAGAGAGAGAGAGAGAGAGAGAGAGAGAGAGAGAGAGAGAGAGCGCGCGCGCGCTACTATCAAGAAAGGTCACATTACCCTCCTCCTCTGAATGGGAATCTCCACCTTGTTAGCATAAACCTCTTAGCACTTTCTTGGCCCGAATTAATGACTTTTTTTTGAGAGAGAGAGAGAGACAGAGAGAACAATGTCATGGAGTAGAGTCTTCCTGGCACATGTATAACTGTATATCCCTCCAAGACAAAGGGACAGAGAGACAGACAGACAGAGACAGACGGACAGACCTGTAGGAAGGACTGGTATACACTCTTTTATAACAAAGGACGGATCAAGTCATACATCCTGCCTCATGACTTAGTGTTGAGGAGTGACAGGGAGGGTGGAGGTGTGAGTGACAGGGAGGGGTGGAGGTGTAAGTGACAGGGAGGGGTGGAGGTGTGAGTGACAGGGAGGGGTGGAGGTGTGAGTGATAGGGAGGGTGGAGGTGTGAGTGACAGGGACAGGGAGGGGTGGAGGGACAGGGGAGGGTGGAGGTGGAGGGAACAGAGGGGTGGGAGGTGTGGAGTGACAGGGAGGGCAAGGTGTGAGGACAGGGAGGGTGGAGGTGTGAGTGACAGGGAGGGGTGGAGGTGTGAGTGACAGGGAGGGTGGAGGTGTGAGTGACAGAACAGAGGGTGGAGGTATGAGTGACAGAACAGAGGGTGGAGGTGTGAGTGACAGAGAAGACTATGAGTTACAGGACCTCACTCTACAACAAATTGTCTTCAGATTAGCCATTCAAAAAGTTCAAGGTCGAGCCTCAAAAGTCGACGACCTGTGTGTCTGTTGTTGATATGTGGTTAGGTTAGGTTAGGTTACAGCTGAAGGTCACTCTGAATAACAGATCACAGTTGTACGAATACCTAACCTAACCTAACCTAACCTAACCTAACCTAACCAAGCCTATCCTAACCTAACCTAACTACCTGTTGATTAGAATTGTGAATAACCTACTACTACTACTACTACTACTACTACTACTATGTACGAGTTTTTGACTGCATGACCTACGAAGCATGAATGAATTTCTTATCCTTTGTTTACCCCTGTGAGTAATTATGAATGAATGACACACACACACACACACACACACACACACACACACACACACACACACACACACACACACACACACACATCAGTTACTAGACATTTAATTACACCCTCAGTGTTATGGGAATGACGTCATAACGGTACAAAGGAGAGAGGGACAAGAGGGAGAGACAGGAGGAGAGACAGGAGGAGGGAAGGAGAGGAGGGAGGGAAGGAGGGGAGGGGGAGGGGGGGTTGGTTCTGGACCGGTGGTATTTTGGGTTCACACAGCGAGGGTAGACGGAGAGAGACGGACCAGTGTACCGCGTTATGCTTGGGGTCAGGAGGTCACACGGGACAGTTTGGGTACAACGAGGGCCCGCCGCGTGACTTGGATTATAATCTAGTCCCAGGAAGCTGTTTGTGGTGGGGCGAGTGTATGATAGCTAAACGCGCTCCCTCCATCCCCCCTCCTGCTTCGTTCTCTCCGTCCGTCCGTCCCTCCTCCCCCACACTCTATCTCACAACCTCGTTCCTTGATCTCCTTCCCTCACTCCTCCCTTCCTTCGTTCCCTTGTTCTGTCCCTCCTTCGTCTCCTCCTTACGTCCGTCCATCACTCACCTCCTTCCCCCACTCCCTCGTTCTCTCCGTCCGTCCATCCTTCAATCACTCCTTATCTCACTCCCTCATTCCTCCTTCCATCACCTCTTTCCCCTCACTCCCTGCACTTGTTCCCTCCCTCACTCTCTCCCTTCTTCCGTCTGTCCCTCACTCCCTACCCGTCTCGCTTTCTCCTCCCTTACGTCCCTCCCTCGCCCCCCTCCCCCAATCTCACTTCCAGGATGTTGATGGGGTGGGGGTACGTTGTGTTCGTTTGTAGGTGTGTCTGTCTGTGTGTCTGTCTGTCTATTAACGCGTTTAAGTGGAGTTGGTGTGTACGTCTGTGGTGGCATAGCCTTATTCTGGTGCTGTTGGTCGGCTGTGTTAGGTAAGGTCTGTACTGCCCAGCCGACTCGGTGGTAGGTGACTAGTTTTACGATCACGCCAAAACGTACGTGTGTGTGTGTGTGTGTGTGTGTGTGTGTGTGTGTGTGTGTGTGTGTGTGTGTGTGTGTGTGTTTCAGTCCCGGGTAAAGTATTAAACCGTATTTCACAATTAAAAAAAACAGTGTTGTATTCCTCTCTTACAACAACAACAACAACAACAATAATAATAACAATAACAACAATATTAACACTACTACTACTAATAATACTAATAACAATAATAACAACAATAATAACCTACTAGGTAATTCATCTTCCTGTTATCAAGTCAACATCAAATGTAGTTTCATTTGTACATTTTTACTATAAGTGCATCATAAAGTCTCCTCACTTCCTCAATAAACCACAGTCTGCCTCCCAGCCTCACCACAGCGTCAAGGAAAGTCGTCTACCACTACCACACCTCGCCAAGGAAGGTCGACCAACATCAAGGAAGGTCGACCAACATCAAGGAAGGTCGACCAACATCAAGAAAGGTCGACCAACATCAAGGTAGGTCGACCAACATCACACCACATCAAGGTAGGTCGACCAACATCACACCACATCAAGGTAAGTCGACCAACATCACACCACATCAAGGTAAGTCGACCAACATCACACCACATCAAGGTAAGTCGACCAACATCACACCACATCAAGGTAAGTCGACCAACATCACACCACATCAAGGTAAGTCGACCAACATCACACCACATCAAAGTAAGTCGACCAACATCACATCACATCAAAGTAAGTCGACCAACATCACATCACATGAAGGTAGGTCGACCAACATGAAGGTAGATCGACCCATTTGTTCCTCACCACCACACAATGGCCGCACGTGGAGAGGTACAGTATAATAATTCTCCCCACATCCTCCTCCTGACGGCCATATTGGTCTTAGAGATGTTATTTACTGTCTCTGTTGTTGTTGATCTTTGGGGGTTGTGGGGGGAATCTGGGGAGGTGTTCTGGTTGAGGGGTCTGGGGAGGGGTGTCTTGGGTAAGGGTCTGGGGAGGGGTGTCTGGGTAGGGTCTGGGGAGGGGTGTCTTGGGTGAGGGTCTGGGGGAGGGTGTCTTGGGTGAGGAGTCTGGGGAGGGGTGTCTTGGGTGAGGGTCTGGGGGAGGGTGTCTGGTGAGGGGTCTGGGGGGAGGTGAGGTCTGGGGAGGTGTTGAGGGTCTGGGGGAGGTCTGGGTTTGGGTGAGGGTCTGGGGGAGGGGTGTGTCTGGGTGGGGGTCTGGGGGGGAGGTGTCTTTGGTTGAGGGTCTGGGGGAGGGGTGTCTTGGGTAAGGGTCTGGGGGGAGGGGTGCCCTGGTGGGGGTCTGGGGGGAGGGTGTCTTGGGGAGGGTCTGGGGGGGGGTGTGGGTGGGGTCTGGGGGGGTGTCTTGGGTGAGGGTCTGGGGAGGGGTGTCTGGGTGAGGGTCTGGGGGAGGGGTGTCTTGGGGCGAGGGAGTCTGGGGAGGGGTGTCTGGGGTGGAGGGGTCTGGGAGGGGTGTCTTGGGGTGAGGGTCTGGGGGAGGGGTGTCTTGGTGGAGGGGAGTCTGGGGAGGGGTGTCTTGGGTGAGGGTCTGGGGAGGGGTGTCTTTGGGGGGAGTCTGGGGAGGGGGTGTCTTGGGTGAGGGAGTCTGGGGGAGGGTGTTGGGCGAGGGTCTGGGGGAGGGGTGTCTTGGGCGAGGGTCTGGGGAGGGGTGTCTTGGTTGGGGGTCTGGGGAGGGGAGTCTGGGGGAGGGGAGTCTGAGGAGGGTGTCTTGGTTGAGAGGGTCTGGGGGAGGGGTGTCTTGGTTGAGGGGTCTGGGGGAGGAGGGATTGTCTTGGGTGGGTGTCTGGGGTGAGGGAGGGAGATGTCTAGCCAGGCTCAATGTTCGCCTCTCGTGATCTAACTGATGGATGTTGTTTTCTTAGCCGTGGGTGAGAGATGGTTAGGTTAGCCTTGTTGTCATGTGGACGTTACAAATAGAACCCCTCTCTCTCTCTCTCTCCTTCCTTTAACCTTCACCCCCCTTCTCTACTCCCCCCTTCCCTCCCTCCCTCCACTCCCCAACAAACAATAATCAAGAAGTTACTGACTGAGCGACTGTGATGGCTACCGGATGTGACGTCATAATAAACATAAACACACGCGTAGGAGGTAAACAAGGCACGGGGGGAGGGGGGGGAGGGGGGGGGTTACGAGCCTACACATATTATGATAAAAAAAAATACTGTATATTTTGAGTCGTTTCCTCCCCCCGATGATGGTCAAATGATGTGAAATATTGGAGTTTATCTCGGATCACCTGAAGATTAGACACCCTAGCTTATTTTAGCTAATCTAACCTAAGGTAACTCTAACCTAACCTAATCTAACCTAATCTAACCTAACCTAACCCCCACCCCCAGATAACGTGAAGGTGTTTAATCGTCAGATGGAATATGCTGGGGTGTCCAATCTTCAGGTGATCATTTGCTTTCGATTAAAAAAATTAAATAAAATTCTTACAGATTCATTAAAATAATTAAGTGAAAAAAGACAAATAAATTAGTTAAGTTTATGGTCCCCTTCCCCCCTTCCCTGACCTAACTGATGGGGGCTGTTGTTGTTTTGTCGCGTGAGGGAGGTTTTTTTGTGTGTAGCAGTGACACTCTACTTGGCAGTGACACTCTTCAAACAATGACACTTTCCAGACAGTGACACTCCAGACAATGCCACTTTCCAGACAGTGACACTCCAGACAATGCCACTTTCCAGACAGTGACACTCCAGACAATGCCACTTTCCAGACAGTGACACTATACAGGCAGGGACGCTTTCACCAAGAGTGACAAGCAGATGGGAGTGACGCGGCAGAAGTGGCCATATGGTCACCTTGACAGTGAGTGGCCCGGGGCAGTGACGGTCCCTCACACTCCAACCTGGCTCTCATGTTTACCTCAAGCTGATGTCTTCTTCTTCTTCCCTCTCTCTCACTTTAGATCAACCTCTCCTCTCCTCTCCTCTCCTCCTCCTCCTTCTTCAGCTCCTTCTTCTTCAGCTCCCCCTCCTCCTCCTCCTCCCTCCAGGAAGGAAATATCAAGAAATCTTTCACTCCTGCGCGTGTCACCCCCCTCCCCCCTCTCTCTGTGTGCCTTATCCCCCCGCCCTCTCTCTCTCTCTCTCACTATCTCTCTCTCTTTATCTCACACCAGCTACAGATACAGATATTCAAACATACACTTATGGCCATGTATCTATATTCATATTATATCTATTAACATTATCCTTCTTATTATTCTTCGTCTTATTATTATTATCTTTCTATCCTTTGTTTTCATATTTCATAAACGGATGGAACAAAACTATTGTCTTTATTTTTTATTGTTTTTATTAAATTATTTGGTGTCTTTAATTTTAACCAAGAGTGACGATGTTGTTATTGTTGTATTTGTAAATATTATTATTATTATTATTATTATTATTATTATTATTATTATTATTATTATTATTATTATTATTATTATTATTATTATTATTATTATTATTATTATTATTATTATTATTATTATTATTATTATTATTATTATTATTATTATTATTATTATTATTACTATTATTATTATTATTACTATTATTAACACAAACGCTTCACTCTGGAAGAAATCATCGTTGGTAACATGACTATGACAACACGTTTAGTAAATCTGACAAAGAAACCTCGGAAACCTGGCAGTAATCTGGGAAAATCCTTCAGGAAATCCTTGGTGAGGCGCAGAGAACTGCTAGCTCTGAGCGGCGAGGCGGCAGCAGCGGCCACCGAGTGTTGGTTCTGGGAACTACCGCCAGGACCTGACCGCCCGCCCTACCGTGCCTGACCCACTTCTCTGCCGGAGATCCCTAAGGCTGGCATTTCCCAAAGTTGCAGAATGGATATGACAAATTGTTTCTTGCATCGTGTTGCAGAACCTGATATAGAGAAGATAGAGGGAAGAGGAGAGGGAAGAGGAGACGGAAGAGGAGAGAGAGAGAGGGAGAGGAGACGGGAGGGGAGGGGAGTTTCTTATAGATGGCAAAACACGTGAGTTAAGTAAGTTCCTTCTATAACAGGAGTGTGTTTACTGAACGACACACTACACTCGAGTTACTGTTCCTCCGTCAACGACAGACACGCCTCCCGAAACGCTCAATATTAGTGTAATTTCGACGTAAATGTGGCCGTCACCTTTGTAGAACTAGTCGAGTGACCGCCAAGATAAAACAGTTTGACGTCACCCGGAAAACCACACGCTCGGGTCACTGTGAATCCGGCAGATGAGTAACTCTTCGCATGATGGGATACACTGTCATGCACGAGTGTGAGTGACGGAGGAGTGTTTAGCAGCACAAAGCGCAAGTGTGAGTGACGCAGGTATGCAGAGTAACACACAGCGAGTGACTAGTCAACACGGGTGACTGTCACTTCAATTAATCTGACCTCCCAAAACCCCATTCAGTTCCCAGGATGATACTAAGGGGAGGAGGGTGAGAGGGGAGAGTGAGAGAGGGGAGAGGGTGAGAGGGAAGAGAGAGAGAGGGGGGAGGGTGAGAGAGGGGAGAGGAGGGGGAGGGGGAGAGAGAGGGGAGAGGAGAGAGAGGGGGAGAGAGAGAGAGAGGGGGAGGGGTGAGAGAGGGGAGAGAGAGAGAGGGGGGAGGGGTGAGAGAGAGGAGAGAGAGAGAGGGAGAGAGAGAGAGAGAGGGGGGAGGGTGAGAGGAGGGGAGAGAGGGGTAGAGAGAAGGGAGAGAGAGGGGAGAGGAGAGAGGAGAGAAAGAGAGAGGGGAGAGAGTGAGAAAGGGGAGAGAGAGGGGAGAGTGAGAGGGGAGAGTGAGAGAGGGGAGAGGGTGAGAGATGGGTGAGAGAGATGGAGGAGAGAGGGTGGGAGGGTGAAAGGGGGGGTTTATCAGCTGTTTCCATGACAACAAACAAAACAATAAAGATATGCGACGGTAGACAAGTTTGTTTACATTAATCATCCTACAATCATCCTTCATCATCCTTCAACACAGCACCAAATGTAATCCTCCTTCATCATCCTTCAACACAGCACCAAATGTAATCCTCCTTCATCCTTCAACACAGCACCAAATGTAATCCTCCTTCATCATCCTTCAACACAGCACCAAATGTAATCCTCCTTCATCATCCTTCAACACAGCACCAAATGTAATCCTCCTTCATCATCCTTCAACACAGCACCAAATGTAATCCTCCTTCATCATCCTTCAACACAGCACCAAATGTAATCCTCCTTCATCATCCTTCAACACAGCACCAAATGTAATCCTCCTTCATCATCCTTCAACACAGCACCAAATGTAATTATCCTTCAACACAGCACCAATACAGCCGCCCTAGACAAGAGTTACAATTGCTTCAGGCCTTCAGACAACCGCTAATGCTGTGGTCTGGCAGTTCCCTCACTTCTGCGGTTCACCATTTCCTAATACTTCTTGTTAACCTTTATTTTTCAGGGTCACGTGTCTGCATGGGTGAGCGAGTCGGGTCAAGAACAATTCCTATGTCTTACTTAAATAGAACAAACAGGAGGGATATCGCATGAGTTGAGAATTTTGGCACCATAGTTTATTTCATCTGATGATTTGGGACCAAAGTTTATTTCATATGATGATTTGGCACCCTGGTTGATATTAGTACATCTGTAGGACACATGTGGGGCAGTTAGAGGGCACATGTGTGTGTGGTATGGTAGACAGACGGTCGTCGTCAAGTGTTGCGCAGTGTTCCGGTACTGGCAGACAACACATGTGTGTGTGTGTGTACCAAGGCCTGTACACGTATGGAGGTGTGGGGGAGTGAGGAAGTGCTGATGTGGG
>NW_024756871.1:2066925-2121925 GCF_018991925.1 Homarus americanus
GAAGTTTAGGCGTTCCAGTGTCTGCCTTCCGACCTTACTGATCATATTTACAGAGGGTGAGAATGTCCCAGGACAGTTTTAGTCTAGTGCCCAATGTTTCGCTTTCTGGCCTGACAGAGAGAGAGAGAGAGAGAGAGAGAGAGAGAGAGAGAGAGAGAGAGAGAGAGAGAGAGAGAGAGAGAGAGAGAGAGAGAGAGACTACTTTTCAGGCCAAAGGGGACATTATTAGGTGGAGCAGGAAGAGCTCGGTCACGTGGGCGGCAGATGTAAAGGCGAGAAGGAGAGAATGGGAGGAAACAGAGGAGATGGAGGAGTATAGGAGAGGGTGAATCAAGGAGAAGGAGGGGGGGAGGAAGGAGGAGGAGGGAAGGAGGGAGGAGGGGGAGGGAGAGGAGGAGGGAGAGGAGGAGGCGGCTGTGACTATCGTCCTTCTGATGGAAGGGGGTGGTGGGGGGGGATGAAGGAAGAGGAAGAAGAGATAGGAGATAGAAGAAGAAGAGGAAGAAGAGATAGGAGATAGAAGAAGAAGAGGAACGGGAAGTAATATCAATACATCATTCAATAAATAATAATGATATTTTCTTATATTTTTCTTATAATTAAAATGTTCTTAAATTGTAAAAAAAAAAAAACTCACGTAAATGTTTCTAAAAAAAAATTAAATAAATCGGAAAAACATTCGTAAAATTTCAAAAGAACTCGAATGCAAAAATCTTCAATTTCTAAAACCCAGATAAATATGGATCATAATATATAAATAAAATAAATAAATAAATAAATAAAATTAAAAATAAACCCAAACATTCAACATTATAAAACAATTAAAAAACATTCATAAAACTCAAAATTAAACCCCTCTCCCCTCTCCAATAAACGAGTTCTTTTATCTCCCTACAAAATACAAAACTACAAATAGATCTGTTTACTAGGGACATTAAATTACATATACAACACTTCACTTTTTACTACATCCACCAGTCATAAGCATAATATAATAACACAATAACACGGGGCAGGTATAGTGACTGTCTGTGTTATTTTACCTGGGCTGAGTGTAGTGACGTCAGGCTGGGAGGGGTGATGGGGAGGGGGTGATGGTGGGGAGGGGGAAGGATGGGGAGGGGTGATGGTGGGATGGGGGAGGGGGTGATGGGGGGGAGGTGGGATGGGGAGGGGTGATGGATGGGGAGGGGTGATGGGTGGGGGTGAGGTGAGGGGAAGGATGGGGAGGGGTGTGGAGGGGTGGGAGGTGATGGTGGGAGGTGATGGGTGGAGGGGGTGATGGATGGGAGGAGGTGAAGGATGGGGAAGGGGTGATGGGGAGGGGGTGATGGTGGGAGGGGTGAAGGATGGGGAGGGGTGATGGGTGGGAGGGGTGATGGTGGGGAGGGGGTGAAGGATGGGAGGGGTGATGGGGGTGGGATGGGAGGGGAAGGATGGGGAGGGGGTGATGTGGGGAGGGGGAGGGTGGGGAGGGGTGAAGGATGGGTGGGGTGGGAGGGGGGTGAAGGATGGGAGGGGGGTGGGGAGGGGGGGAGGGTGGGGAGGGGTGAGGGTGGGGAGGTGATGGGTGAGGGGTGATGGGTGGGGAGGGGGTGATGGGGTGGGAGGGGTGATGGGTGGGAGGGGGTGATGGGTGGGGAGGGGGTGATGGGTGGGAGGGGGTGATGGGTGGGAGGGGTGATGGTGGAGGGGTGATGGGTGGGAGGTGAGGATGGGGAGGGGTGAAGGATGGGGAGGGGGTGATGGTGGAGGGTGATGGGGGGGGAGGGGTGATGGGTGGGGAGAAGGATGGGGAGGGGTGATGGATGGGGAGGGTGATGGATGGGAGGGGGTGAAGGATGGGGGGGGAGGTGTGATGGATGGGGAGGGGTGATGGATGGGGAGGGGGTGAAGGATGGGGGAGGAGGTGAGGGGATGGGGGGAGGGGGTGATGGATGGGGAGGGGTGAAGGATGGGGGAGGTGATGGATGGGGAGGGGGTGATGGATGGGAGGGTGAAGGATGGGGAGGTGGAAGGATGGGATGGGGGTGATGGATGGGCGGGGGTGAAGGATGGGGGTGATGGATGGAGGGTGGGAGTGGAGGATGGTGGTAACATGGATGGCGAGGATAAGGGAAGGATGTCTGGCAATCCTGACACACGTACCTGTAGGAAGAGAGAGAGAGGGGACATTAACACTCCGAGACTCTCATCATCATCACCACACACACACACACACACACATCATCATCATCATCATCACATTCACATTATCACATCATCACACTCACATCATTATCATCATCATCACATTATCATCATCATCATCATCACACATACACATCATCACACATTACACACACATCATCATATTATTATTATTATTATTAGCATGAGAGAATGACGTACAGAGTGTATCAGAACATAATATTTTGGAGAGCATATAGATGGCAACACTAACGGTGAGATGTCTAATGGCGATTATTTTTTATCAATAAAGGGAAAAGTGAAAACGGAAAAAATTAAGGAAATAAAAACAAAAGAATGAAATGAAAAATAAATGAATGAAATGAAACAAAAACGAAATTAAAAAGAAAGGAAAAGTGAAAACGGAAAAAAATAAGGAAATCAAAAACAAAAAGAATGAAATGAAAAATATATTGATTGAATGGGGTATATGATTGAAATGTACTCCCAAAAAAAAAATAAATAAAAGAAAGAAAATTCAACTGACGTTATACTAGTAGTGTGGTAACTTCAGTGTAGTACAACAGCGTCTCACACTTCGCGAGGTAAACAATTTTCCACTCGTTTTAAACTTAAGTTCGTCTCTCTTAAATCACCTTTACTCATTTACCTGTCCAGTTTATTACAGGTGTGATTCATTCTCCTCTCCTCCCCCCTCTCCTCTCTCATCTCCTCTATCTCACCTCACCAAGTAGCCACACAGCACAAGACCACCAAATTTAGAACACATAAATGTTTGGCGTTCAACTCACCACTAGTAGTAATCATACGACGGAAGAGCTTCACCAGGCAATGCTATTAATGGTGAGAGACCCCTAGGTGACGTGTTTACAGGTGAGAGAGAGAGAGAGAGAGAGAGAGAGAGAGAGAGAGAGAGAGAGAGAGAGAGAGAGAGAGAGAGAGAGAGAGAGAGAGAGAGAGAACTTACCTGTATAATTCACCCACCACTTACCTCAAGACACCAGGTAAGCCTCCAGTACATCCAATTACCCTCACAGGTACACTCACGCCACAGCTGACACACATGAGAGACCTGGAGACCATACACTTATGGGAATTTACGGAGACTTGGGAGACCTGGACGGGGAGACGGGACAGGGGAGACTTAGGGGGACCTCAAGGGGAGACTAGGACCTAGGGAGACCAGGGGACCCAGGGGACCATGGAGACTCTATGGGGAGACTCTATGGGGAGACCCCTAGGGAGACTCCAGGGGTAGGAGACTCAGGTAGGGAGGAGACTCTGGGGAGACCCAAGGAGACCAAGGAGATTCAAGAGGAGGAGACCAAAGGGAGACCAAGGAGATTCAAGGGGAAGAGACACAAGGGGAGGAGACTTAGGGGAAGAGACTCAAGGGGAGGAGACCCTAGGTAGGGAGAGACTCTAGGGGAGGAGACTTAGAGGAGACGAGGTAGGAGGAGATTGGGAAGAGAATCAGGAGGAGACCCCAGGTCGGGAGACCTGGGGTGGGAACCCAGGTGTGGGGAGACTCAGGTGGGGGGAGACAGGAGTGTGGGGACTAGGGGGGAGGGGGGAAGAGCTGTTGGGGAGACTCCTAGGTGGGGAGACTAGGGGGAAGAGACCCCAGGCGTGAGACTTAGGTGGGGGGAGACCAGAGGGGAAGAGACCAGGCGGGGAGACTCAGGTGGGGGAGACTTGAGGGGAGACTTGTGTGGAAGAGACCCAGGTGGGGAGACTTAGGTGGGGGGAGACTGGGGGAAGAGACTTCTAGGGAGACTGGTGGGGGGAGACAGGGAGGGGGAGACTAGGTGGGGGAGACTAGAGGAAGAGAGACTCTAGGGTGGGGAGACTGGGAGAATAGACTTTTACCTTTATTTATACCTAACTCATAATACACATATATTTCTTACCCATAAAAAATAAGACGGGTGGGGGGTAGAGGAGCCTTTAAGAGGGGAAGGAGGAGCCAAGACGGGGGAAGGGGAGGAGCCTTTGGGGGGAGGAGCCATTAAGACGGGGGAGGGGAGGAGCCTTTAAGACGGGGGAAGGTGGAGGAGCCTTTAAGACGGGGAGGGGGGAGAGCCTTTACGAGGAAGAGTCCATATAAGACAGGGGGAGCCTATATCTTTTTTATATCGTTAAGGCGTGAAGACAGCCTGTATATGGAGTCAAGGTGTGTAGGATTACTTTACCTGTACTTTTAATTAAGAGTTCTGACAGAGGTTAGGTTGGGTTAGGTTAGGTTAGATAGGGTTAGCCACTACATACCAGCATCGAACACACACACACACACACACACACACACACACACACACACACACACACACACACACACACACACTTATATATCTCCTGGACATGTTTACTTGTTTCTCTTGCTTGATGTTTGTTTGCATTCTATCATCTATTTGCTTCATTCTCTTGGTTTCTATTATCTAATATTTGCTTCACTATTTATTATCTATTTGCTCATTCTTTTCATTATCTATTTGTTTCACCTCTTCTATTATCTATTTGCTTCCATCTTCTGTTTATTACCGACTTGGTAGCACCAGTAGAAAGTGGCAGTAACAGCAGTCAACCGGAGGTGACAGCAGACAGCGGCAGTAACAGACAGTGGCAGTAACAGCAGACAGAGACAGTAACAGTAGACAGAGACAGTAACAGTAGACAGAGACAGTAACAGCAGATAGCGACAGTAACAGCAGACAGCGGAAGTAACAGACTGACAGTAACAGCAGACAGCGGAAGTAACAAACAGTGGTACGTAAGACAATCCACTGGACACAGAAGGGTAGTGAAAACAGATACAGGCAGTGACGGCAGACGGCAGACGGCTGTAGGAGAAGGAGGGGAGAGTATGGAAGGGTGGAGGGGAGGGGGTGAGATAGGGGGTGGGGGAGGGAGGGTGGGTAGGGGGTGGGGGAGGGGAGGGGGGGGGTGGGGAGGGAGGGGTGGAGGGGGTGGGGAGGGAGGTGGAGGTGGGGGAGGGGAGGGGTGGAGGTAGGGGGGTGGGGAGGGGAGGGGTGGAGGTGGGGGGGTGGGGAGGGAGGGGGTGGAGGTGGGGGGGGGGAGGGAGGGGTGGGGGGGTGGGGAGGAAGGGTGGGGGAGGGGGGTGGAGGTGGGGGTGGGGGAGGGAGGGGTGGAGGGGTGGGGGAGGGAGGGGTGGAGGTAGGGGTGGGGGAGGGAAGGTGGAGGGGTAGGGGAGGAGGTAGGGGTGGGGGAGGGGTGGAGGTAGGGGTGGAGGGGTGGAGGTAGGGGGTGGGAGGGGTGGAGGGTAGGGAGGAGGTAGGGGTGGGGGAGGGGAGGGGGGGAGGGGTGGGGGGAGGGAGGGGGAGGGGTGGGGAGGAGGGGTGGGGTAGGGGGAGGGAGAGGGGTGGAGGTGGGGGTGGGGAGGGGAGGGGTGAAGGGGGGGGGAGGAAGGGGAGGGGAGGAGAGGGGGTGGGGAGGGGAGGGGGAGGGGAGGGGGTGGGAGGTAGGGGGGAGGGAAGGGTGGGGAGGTAGGGGTGGGGGGAGGAGGGGTGGATAGGGGTGGGAGGGAGAGGGGTGGAGGGGGGAGAGGAGGAAGGGTGGAGGGGTAGGGAGGGAGGTAGGGGGTGGGGAGGGAGGGGTGGAGGTAGGGGTGGGGGAGGAGGGGGTGGAGGTAGGGGTGGGGATGGGAGGGGGTGGAGGTAGGGGGTGGGGAGGGAAGGGTGGAGGGGTGAGGAGGAGAGGGGTGGGGGAGGAAGGGTGGAGGAGAGGGGTTGGAGGTAAGGGTGGAGGAGGGAGATGAGGGAGGGGATGGAGGTAGGGGTGGGGAGGGAAGGTGGAGGGGAGGGGGTAGGTAGAGGGTGGGGAGGGAAGGGGAGGGGAGGGGGGTGGAGGTAGGGGTGGGAGAAGGAATGATGGAAGGGAGGTGGAGGTAGAGGGTGGGGGGAGGAAAGATGGGGGGAGGGAAAGATGGAGGGGAGGGGGTGAGGGGTGGGGGGAGGGAAGGAGGTGAGGGGGATGGAGGTAGGGGGGAGTGATAGGAGGGTATAGTAAGGATATCAGTGATTTGGCAATTTATACGCCCTCCAAGGTTATACTCAGCCTGCTCTCGTTAGCGTCACAGTCAGTACAACTGGTCGGCTGCAGCTTTCCAATATCAGGGGGGGCTAGTGCCTAATGGGGCTAGGTTAGGTGTCTAATCTTCAAGTGATCTGAGGAAATTTCTTATAATTATTTTTGGAAACTGATAACACACACACACACACACACACACACACACACACACACACACACACACACACACACAACACACACGCGCGCGCGGGAAACATGTCTATTAGCAGCTGATATATTAGGGGTAAATAATAGCCCTTCCATTCGTACCCTAAAACTCCAGGTGGTTGCCCATACAACTAACCACGACACAACCACTAAGTACACACTCCCCACCACGCACTATGGCGGCTCCTCTACACAGGTGCTCCAAGTGTAAGATGGACGACTTTTAACTCTGCCCCTCCCCCTTCCTGCACCTCCACCCCACCTCCCATTACCTTACATCATCCCTCTACTTTTAATGATGCTTTTTCCTTCTTACTCCTGTGATTTAGTAATGATTTTCCTTTAAAGTAACGCTTCAACACACACAGACACACCTGGGGGTAAGAACGATGCCCTCTGGGTGATGATGTTAATTACCTGGAGTTACGTCACCGAGGTATACAATTACCGACTCATTATTCTGCATTATCTTTCACTGGCCGGGGTAGGGTATTGGCTCACGCTGCTCTCAACACCAATCCACCACCCGTCCATGAGCGGTCTGGCCTTGGAGGGGCGGCAGGACATGTATGGTAACGAAAACCCACGGATGAGTGATAGTGATGGGGAGGAGGATAGGGGATGTGGGGTAGGGAGAAAGGGGTGGGGGTGAGGGATAGGGTAGGAGAGGAGGTGAGGGTGGGGTTATTGAGCCTCCCATCACTCCCCACTATGGTCACCCCCTATAAAATGAGTTTCCACGAGAGAGTTTAGTTAACACCTATACACTGGGTTTTTTTTGGAGAGCATGACGTAACATTTAGACGGATGGACCGACGTAACATGTAAACGGACGAATCAGGGGTGAGTTATTAATACCCAGGTCATCAACATTATCTATATACACTATTGTGAAGGGATTTCCTCTCTCTCGTGTTTGTGACGTATTTCCTGTAGTCTTATTCATTCACAAACAGCAACTCAGACAGATGCAAGTACAGCTACAGATTTTACATAATTACAGGTGTACATGCACAGGTACTCAGGATTAATGTACAGTATATTCCTTACCCCATCTTGTACCACAAAGAAAATACAAACACATGAACAATTTTATATGGTCTTGTGCACAAAGTAGAGGCATCGGTTCGTTCTACTCATTAGTAACGCCGATGTGCATGAAAGCAGTAGGGAGAGATCTTACACCAAGCTTTGCATTAAAGAAAGGGTGGAGGAGGATTATATGGTTGGGTCACTGTTGTTGCTAATCAGTCAGTCAATCAGTCAAGGCAGTTCAGTCAAGGCAATCCGTCAGTCAAGTCAATGAGTCTCAATGAACACAGGCACACAAAACAACATTGTACACTCCTCCTCTGCCCAAACCTACACACTACATTAGGTATTCACCGCAATAATAATATATTCTTTGTTTACACTTCAACACAAATCATATCGAGTTTAAGGTTTTTACGCTACAGTTTGTGAGATATTTCGCTTTTACGTGTGTGTGTGTGTGTGTGTGTGTGTGTGTGTGTGTGTGTGTGTGTGTGTGTGTGTGTGTGTGTGGTGGTTAGTGATGCAATATGTCGATATAGTTTGTGTCAGAGGTGAAGGCAGGGGGTGATTGAGAGAAAGTGGGGAGGAGATGAAAAAGATAGGAAGAGGAGAAGGTGGAGAGGAGTGGATGGGAGAGGAGGAGGATTATTATTTGTGTACATACATGACCTTCGTCACCTCTCTCTTCCCACTGCCAGACCCTGTCCTGCCGATACAGTTTCAGCTGTTGTTGAGCCTGCCTGTCTATCAGAAACGCTGTGATTGCTGGCCAACAACCGGAAGTGGCTGGTGGATCTGTGGGGAGGAAGACAGGGGGTGAGGGAGGTGAGGAGGAAGATGAGGAGTTAAGGGGGAGAGAGTGGAGGAAGGGGCGGATTGGGACGAGGGAGAATAGGGTAAGAAGGAAACGAAGAAAGAGGAAGAGGCGGAGGGGAGGAGGGAGGGAAGCGGAGGAAGGGATGAAGGGATTTAGGGGAGGGAGGGAAGGAATGGGAGGGATGTGAGGAAGGGGAAGGATGTGAAGGGAGGGAGGGAGGATGGGGGTAGGGGAAGGTGTGGGAGGTAGTAGGGAGGAACACCAGGCAAAATACGGTGTGGGTCATGGGCAAGACACACACACACACACACACACACACACAGGCCGCCACAGCGTCAAACACGAAAGCTATATGAATCATACACACACACAGCATGAATCACAGACACGAGTATAAATCACAAAGACAGCTGTTGCATGATTCACAAAAAAACGCATAATTCACAGAGAGATGCATGATTCACAGAGATGCATGATTCATAGAGACGCATGGTTCACAGAGACGCATGATTCACAGAGATGCATGATTCATAGAGACATGGTTCACAGAGAGACGCATGGTTCACAGAGACGCATGATTCAGTGGGTTGGGTTACAGAGATGCATGATTTATAGAGACGCATGGTTCTGGCTGAGAGGCATGGTTCACAGAGACGCATGATTCACGAGATGCATGATTCATAGAGACGCATGGTTCACAGAGACGCATGGTTCACAGAGAGACGCATGTTTCAGAGAAAGACGCATGATTCCCAGAAAGACGCACGATTCACAGAAAGACACATGACAGAGAGAGTTTGATCTGCAGAGAGATGCATGATTCACAGAAAGTTACATAATTTACTGTTAACAGCATGAAAGACAGAGAAAGCTGCTTACGCATCTCAGCGCAAGATCTTCTGACACCTCCGGAAACGGGGCGGCGCACGAGGAAAGATCTGCAGCCGTCATCAAGGGTGAAAGTCAGTCACTCTGTCTTCAGGTGGGCGTTCTCGTAATCCTGGTTTAGGTTAGGTTAAGCTGGGTTTGGTTAGGTTAGGTTATTAGGTTAGGTTAGACAGGATTACGTCTCATATGACAGACCTTGACGGGACATGGTGACGGGCTCTGTTCTGGATTCCGGAAACGGGCGGCGCAGTCTGGGAATTCCTACTCGTGCTACACACTGTAGCGCCATCTGTCGAATTCCGGTTCAACTATGATCATTCGAACTCGTCAACCATACTATACCAACCAACCTAACCTGACCTTACTAACTTAACCACCTACCCTATCTCAATTACCACCCAAGACCTCACCAACCCAAACTTAACCTCTCCTAACCTAACCTAACCTACCTTAACCTAACCTACCTTAACCTAACCTACCCTAACCTAACCCAAACTTAACCTAACCAAACGTAACCGATGACATTATGTACAAAGAATTCGTGGTCGGTGCGTAATGTAGGTAATAAAGCCACAGGATTTAAGTGTGCTACAGTGCCAGTGGGTCATGTGTGTGTCAATGCCAGAGAGCCATATGTGCTTGAGTGCCAGGAGGTCAGAGTGCCACGACCCTTCACTCTCACCTACTGGAGCTACGAACACACCCCCTCTCTCAGTCTCCCTTGTGTTTGTTTGTTTGTCTTGTTTTTCCCTTCATTTTTCTTTACTACTCCATGTGTACCTTACTCTTGCCCTTACAAGGAGACACACTTTACTACCTCCTTCCCTCTCTCCCCTTCATCGTTTCATCCTCCCCACCCTTTACCTTCCTTCCTATAACCTCCTCTCCCTTGCCCTCCCAGACATACGATATACCCTACATAAACACCAAGGAACGGTGCAATAATGAGTGTGAGTGTGTGTGTGTGTGTGTGTGTGTGTGTGTGTGTGTGTGTGTGTGTGTGTGTGTGTGTGTGTGTGTGTGTGTGTGTGTGTGTGTGTGTGTGGTGAAGATGGCCTTTTCGGTACTAAAAATAGTTCCCAGAGAGTAAGAAAAACAATATGATCCCAGGTAGGTGGGTGATGGTGAGAGGTGATGGTGAGGTAGGTGATGGTGAGAGAAAGAGGGTGATGGTGAGGGTAGGTGATGGGTGGGAGAGGGTGGTGTATGGTGAGGGGTAGGTGATGTGGTGAGGGTAGGTGATGGTGAGAGGGTGGTGATGGTGAGAGGGTGGTGATGGTGAGGGTGGTGATGGTGAGGGTAGGTGATGGTGAGAGGGTGGTGATGGTGGAGGGTAGGTGATGGTGATGGTGGAGGTGATGGTGGAGGAAGTGGTGGTGGTGGTGGTGATAGTGGTGTTGGAGGGGCCAAGCTGTTAACGGTACACAGTAATCCACGCCAGACCCAAGACCCGGTTATGAAACAGATTGTGTGAACCCGGGCTTGTGGTTTGCGGTGTTTCACTTATTTATTTCTCTCTCCTCTCTCATTCTCCATCCCTCACTCCTTTTTCTCTTCCTCCCTTTCCATCTCCTCCCAAGCCTCCTCTCCTCCCTCCTCTCTCTGTACCTAAGAAAACAAGACACTTTAAATAATGATCGTTCGTTTACCACTGTGTACGTTAAGAGGCATCAACACCCTTATATATATATATATACGTATTTTATACACGCATATATACGCCTTCATCTTACACGCATATATACGCCTATAGTACCATACGCATTTACACGCATATATACGCCTATAGTACCATACGCATTTACACGCATATATACGCCTATAGTACCATACGCATTTACACGCATATATACGCCTATAGTACCATACGCATTTACACGCATATATACACCTATAGTACCATACGCATTTACACGCATATATACGCCTTTTACACATTTATATACAAACATACACATAATATACGCATATATGGAGAAATTTACAAGAGGTAACGAGGAGAGGCATTAAGAGAAACTGTCTTTGGGAGAGGGGGTTACTGGGGTGCTGGGGGGTGCTGGGATGTTAGGTGGTGCCGGAGGTGACTGGGGTTACCTGGGGTGCCAGGTAGTGATGACAGCGAGTGACCTTGACACACCGAACGGCACCACAGTCAGTCCTACTTTCATGCAGCTCATGAGGTGGCTCTCTACCTCACCCTCTCCTCTCTACTCCCCTTCTCACCCCTCTCTCTACCTCACCCACCCCTCTCTACCCCTCTCCTAAACCATTATCTCTAACCTCCCTCTCTCACCAACTCTCATCCCTCTCTTTTCCCACTCCATATAAAACTCCCTTTAAAATTCCAACCTTCACTCTCCTCATCGAACCAATCTAGGTGGAGTGTGGCGGAGGTAACACACACACCCACACACACCTCAGTCCCCCCCACACACTCAGTCCCCTCCCACACACACTCAGTCTCCCACCCCACACACAATACATACACCCACACCCAGTCTCCACAAACACACCAGTCCTCCCCTGACAACACATACACTCAGTCCCTCCCCCACACATGCACACAGTCTCCCCTACCCCCCACACACACACAGTACCCCCACACACACAGTACCCCCACACACGCAGTACCCCCACACACAAGCGGTCCCTCCCCCACACACAAGCGGTCCCTCCACACACACACTCAGTCCCCCTTCACACACACACACACACTCGGTTCCCCCCACACACACTCGGTCCCCACCCCCACACACACCTCGGTCCTCCCCCACCCCCACACCCTTCCAAGCAGTGTCGAGGCTTTACCCGCCCTAGGGGACCACACCGAACAACCACCTCACAGGAAATGAACTGAGGCCCTAACACAAAGCACCGGCGGCCAGTAATGAACGTCCACATACAACGAGTCTCTCCCTCATGATACAGCAAATACAGTAATACAGCCATTCAAACTCTCATGATACAGCAAATACAGTAATACAGCCATTCAAACTCTCATGATACAGCAAATACAGTAATACAGCCATTCAAACTCTCATGATACAGCAAATACAGTAATACAGCCATTCAAACTCTCATGATACAGCAAATACAGTAATACAGCCATTCAAACTCTCATGATACAGCAAATGCAGTAGCACAGCCATTCAAACTCTATGATACAGCAAATACAGTAATACAGCCATTCAAACTCTCATGATACAGCAAATACAGTAATACAGCCATTCAAACTCTCATGATACAGCAAATACAGTAATACAGCCATTCAAACTCTCATGATACAGTAAATACAGTAATACAGCCATTCAAACTCTCATGATACAGCAAATACAGTAACACATTCAAACTCTCATGATACAGCAAATACAGTAACACAGCCATTCAAACTCTCATGATACAGCAAATACAGTAACACAGCCATTCAAACTCTCATGATACAGCAAATACAGTAATACAGCCATTCAAACTCTCATGATACAGTAAATACAGTAACACAGCCATTCAAACTCTCATGATACAGTAAATACAGTAACACAGCCATTCAAACTCTCATGATACAGCAAATACAGTAATACAGCCATTCAAACTCTCATGATACAGCAAATACAGTAATACAGCCATTCAAACTCTCATGATACAGTAAATACAGTAACACAGCCATTCAAACTCTCATGATACAGTAAATACAGTAATACAGTCATTCAAACTCTCATGATACAGCAAATACAGTAACACCATTCAAACTTTATGATAAAATACATAACACAGCCATTCAAACTCTCATGATAGTAAATACAGTAAACAGCCATTCAAACTCTCATGATACAGTAAATACAGTAACACACTATTCAAACTCTCATGATACAGTAAATACAGTAATACAGTCATTTAAATCTCATGATACAGGAAATACAGTAACACAGCCATTCAAACTCTCATGATACAGTAAATACAGTACACAGCCATTCAAACTCTCATGATACAGCAAATACAGTAATACAGCCATTCAAACTCTCATGATACAGTAAATACAGTAATACAGCCATTCAAACTCTATGATACAGCAAATAGTAATTCAACCATGATACAGCAAATACAGTAATAATTCAAACCTCGATACAGTAAATAAGTTATTCAAACTCTATGATAGCAAATAAGAAATACGCATTCAAACTCTCATGATACAGTAAAAAGTAACAGCCATTCAAACTCTCGATACAGCAAATACAGTATTACAGCCATTCAAACTCCTATGATACAGCAAATACAGTAATACAGCCATTCAAACTCTATGATACAGCAAAACAGTAATACAGCCATTCAAACTCTCATGATACAGTAAATACAGTAAATATGCCATTCAAACTCTATGATACAGTAAATACAGTAATACAGCCATTCAAACTCTCATGATACAAAAAATACAGTAATAAGCTATCTAAATCCCATGATACAGTAAATACAGTAATACAGCCATTCAAACTCTCATGATACAGGAAATACAGTAACACAGCCATTCAAACTCTCATGATACAGAATACAGTAAATACAGCCATTCAAACTCTCATGATACAGCAAATACAGTAATACAGCCATTCAAACTCATGATACAGTAAATACAGTAATACAGCCATTCAAACTCTCATGATACAGCAAATACAGTAATACGAAACTCTCATGATACAGCAAATACAGTAATACAGCCATTCAAACTCTCATGATACACAAAATACAGTAATACAGCCATTCAAACTCTCATGATACAGCAAATACAGTAATACAGCCATTCAAACTCTCATGATACAGAAAATACAGTAGCACAGCCATTCAAACCTCATGATACAGAAATCAGTAATACAGCCCAAACTCTGATACAGTAAATACAGTTACAGCGATTCAACACCCCTCCTGTCCATTCTGATTACTGAAACCTCAAGGCTATGCTGAAGGTGTAATAGAGAGCACAGGGTGGGCTTGTTACATAGACCAGGTGGGCTTACAGACCAGGGTGGTTACATAGACCAGGGCTTGTTACATAGACCAGGGCTTGTTACATAGACCAGGGTGGCTTGTTACAGACCAGGGTGGTTGTTACATAGACCAGGGTGGGCTTACATAGACCAGGGTGGGCTTGTTACATAGACCAGGTGGGCTGCATAGACCAGGTGGGCTTGTTACATAGACCAGGGGCTTGTTACACTCAGGGGTGGGCTTGTTACATAGACCGGTGGGCCATAGACCAGGGTGGGCTTGTTACAGACCAGGGTGGGGCTTGTTACAGGACCAGGGTGGCTTGTTACATACCAGGTGGGCTTGTTACATAGACCAGGTAAGTTGTTACATAGACCAGGGTGGCTTGCATACAGACCAGTGGGCTTGTTACATAGACCAGGGTGGGCTTGTTACAGACCAGGGTGGCTTGTTATAGACCAGGGGGTACGGTGGGCTGGGGCTTGTTAAGACGGTGGTTACATAGACCAGGGTGGCTTCAAAGATTATCACAAAATTATGGGTCTCTTGTGTCAGTCACTTATATGAGGAGGTTAGGTCAGGTTAGGTTAGGCAGGGCTAGGTCAGGTTAGGTCGAGGTACATGCAGGTCAGTGTTTATGATGGCATTTCTACTGTAACAGAAGGAGGCATTGGGGTATTGGTGGAGGCATGACGTGAAAGTGGAGGAGGCATGTTTCATTCTCAAAAAGTACAACTAAAATAAATTCATTCGTGAAAGTCCACAAGGCATACAGCTTGTTTAGTGAAAAAAATAAAGACAGTAAAGTGAGAGAGACTATCTACACACACACACACACACACACACACACACACACACACACACACACACACACACACACACACACACACACACACACACACACACACACACAACAACACACACACACACACACCTCGTCTAAAACTGTGACGGCGTGGAAAGATCACTAGGCTGGCGTTGTGATCTCCACACACACACACACACACACACACACACACACACACACACACACACACACACACACACACACACACACACACACACACACACACACACACACACACAGTGCATATGAACCCAGGACAAACCCCTGGGACACAGACACACAGCCAGGTGGGCATATTAATTGTGTTTGGTATCCAATCTGTGGAATGGAGGATGTGGTGAACACTATATTTAGGGTGTGTGGGTGGCGGTGCCTGCAATCCCAGGACGTGTGGGGTACAAGTGGATTGAGGAGGAGGAGGAGAGGAGGTGGAGAGGAGGAGGAAGAGGAGGAGGAGGAGGAGGAGGAGGAGGAGGAGGAGGAGGAAGAGGACAGTGTTACATCAGCTAGAACAGACTCAAGAAACAATACAACCAATGGACCCAAACGTACCGGCTTGTGCGTTCGCTGTCCCCAATGACGCCTTCTCCTCCTCCTCCTTCACTTCCTGTCTGTGTGTGTGTGCGTGTGTGTGCGTGTGTGTGTGTGTGCTTCCCCCCAGGCAGGCAGGTGATGGGTCCCTTCTACACCACACTTCCTGAATTCTAAACGTACCCGGCTTCCATCGTCTCCTCCTCCTCCTCCTCCACCAACACGCTACCCAGATCTTTTCCTCCTCTTCTTCTCCTCCTCTTCTCCTAGTCCTCTTCTTCTCCTAGTCCTCTTCTTCTCCTATTCCTCTTCTTCTCCTCCTCCTCTTCTTCTCCTAGTCCTCTTCTTCTCCTATTCCTCTTCTTCTTCTTCTCCTCCTCCTCCTCAGGTTTGTAATGGGGGAACCAGGTGACGCAACAGGACAAAGACGACAGAGACACGACACGACACGACACGACACGGCACGACACGACACGACACGACACACACGACACGACACAAGTACGACAAAATACGACAAAAGACTAAAAAGTATTTAATTTCAAGAGACAAGACTCGATTGATTATTATTATTTTTTTTCTCCTTGATGGTGAGACTACTGGTGTGGGGGAAAGTGTGGGGGGGTGGGGCAGGTGTGGGGGTGGTGTGTGTGGTAGTGGGTGGTGGGGGAGGGAGGTGGGTGGGTGATGGTAGGGGTGTTGGTAGGGAAGGTGTGTGTGGTAGTGTGGTGTGGGGGAAGGTGTGGGGGGAAGGTTGTGGCTGGTGGATGATTACTATTCTCTATGGTCATGATAGTGTGTCCACGCGTTGCATTAGAGATGTAAATAAAATAGATATTCCCCTAACAAACTCGCCACTGAATCCTCGCCACTGAAATCTTGCCTCATTTCGTCATTGAAACCTCGTTCCACCACCCCACTGAAATCTCACTTCACCTCGCCACTGAAACCTCACCTCACCTGGCCACTAAAACTTCAGCTCGCCACTAAAACCACGCCCCACCTTGCGACTGAAACCCCCACTTCACCTCACCTAGCCACTGAAACCTTACCCCACCTCGCCTTTAAAGCCTCACCTCACCCCACCCCGTCACTGAACCCTCGCCTCGCCACACCAATATCCAAGACCCCGTAACTCTGGAACAATAAAGTCAGCATCTCCAATAATTATTAACCTGACCGTCTGTGATATTTGCTTTGACTATATTAGGTTAAATTTCATTGTTTCTTGTTGTACTTTAGTGTTTACAATTCCTAGACTCACCAGACAAACACTCAGACAGTGGGAGTCAATTACAGGATATAATCTTGTTCTCTCGTAATGACAGGACAGCTGAGGATACACACGGTGGTTAGGTGAGATTAATAATTACCACAAGGATGTACTGTACAGTGTGGTGCTGTGGTGGTGTGGTAGGTGGAGTGTACAGTGTGGTGCTGTGGTGGAGTGGTAGGTGGAGTGTACAGTGTGGTGCTGTGGTGGAATGGTAGGTGGAGTGTACAGTGTGGTGCTGTGGTGGAGTGGTAGGTGGAGTGTACAGTGTGGTGCTGTGGTGGTGTGGTAGGTGGAGTGTACAGTGTGGTGCTGTGGTGGAGTGGTAGGTGGAGTGTACAGTGTGGTGCTGTGGTGGTGTGGTAGGTGGAGTGTACAGTGTGGTGCTGTGGTGGAGTGGGGGTGGAGGTACAGTGTGGTGGTGGGTGGTGGTAGGTGGGCTGTGCAGTGTGGTGCTGTGGTGTGGTAGGTGGTGTGTACAGTGTGGTGCTGTGGTGGTGTGGTAGGTGGAGTGTACAGTGTGGTGCTGTGGTGGTGTGGGTGGAGTGTACAGTGTGGTGCTGTGGTGGTGTGTGTGGTGTGTACAGTGTGGTGCTGTGGTGGTGTGGTGGAGTGTACAGTGTGGTGCTGTGGTGAGTGGTGGGTGGAGTGTACAGGTGTGGTGCTGTGGTGGAATGGTGGTTGGAGTGTACAGTGTGGTGCTGTGGTGGAGTGGTAGTGGAGTGTACAGTGTGGTGCTGTGTGGTGTGGTAGGTGGAATGTACAAAGTGGTGAGTGGAGTTGTGGCTCTGTGGCCTCACACCTGGCCACCTCACCACCTCCAGGGCCACCTCCCACCTCCAGGGCCACATCACCATGTCCAGGGCCACCTCACCACCCGCCACCTCACCACCTCCAGGGCCACCTCAACACCTCCAGGGCCACATCACCACCTTCAGGCCACCTCACCACCTCCAGGGCCACCTCACCACATCCAGGCCTCCTCCACCACCTCACCACCCCACCTCAGGGCCACCACCTCCACCCACCTCACCAGGGCCACCTCCCCACCTCACCTCCAGGGCCACCTCACCACCTCCAGGCCACCTCACCACCTCCAGGCCACCTCATCACCTGGGCCACCTCACCACCTCAGGGCCACCACCACCTCCCACCTCACCACCTCCAGGCCACCTCCACCTCCACCACCTCACCACCTCCCACCACCTCCCCTCCACCTGGCCTCAGGGCCCCACCACCCCAGGGCCACCTCACCACCTCCACCACCTCACCCTCCTAGGCCAGGGCCACCTCACCACAAGGGCCACCACCACCTCCAGGCCACCCTCACCACCTCCAGGGGCCACCTCACCACCTCCAGGCCACCTCACCACCTCCTGGGCCCTTTCACAGGTAAGAGTCACTGTGGGTTATATTTTGGCCAAATGATCTAGTAACTTCCCTTAAAAACTAATACTAAACATATCGACATACAACCATACACACATTACAACACGTCATTTACCTATTGACCTCACCAGGGGTCAAAGGTCACCCACACACACTGGGAATATAAACACGGAGATAGTAGTATCATCCCCGCGATACACCCAACCATCACTGTCTAATAAAGCATGATATTAACACGTCACATGTGAACCTTCTCTAGATCGATCAGTTTGAACCCTTTTGAACCCTTTTGAACCCTGAAAGCCATCGAAGGTCATTCATTATAGACTGTCAACTAATTATGGTAATAAGATACGTTACCTTTATAGGTCTAGTTAATCCTTATGCTTAAAAAAACTCTACTATGGTTTCTCAAGACTCTTAATAAGGCGGTGGGAGAGAGTGTAATTAAACCACACACACACACACACACACACACACACACACACACACACACACACACACACACACACACACACACTATGGACAGACTTACAGACGAGTATCAAACACGTGGGCAGCTGAGAACACGAGAGTGAGTCAGCGGCGTACTTGAAGGTGGGTCGCTGGGGCCCCTGAAGCTACTGTATGTGTCATGGTGATGGGGTTCCGGTGGTGGTGGTGAGGGCCTACCTGGATCCCGATGTCTTGGTAATTAGAACACTTAAGAAAACACCAATTACAGTGATGGAAGATGTGGAGAGAAGAGGGAGGGAATAAAGAAGGGAAAACCAAGAAGAAAAAAACAGGGAAATGAAATGACGAGAGATGAAGAGGAAGAGAAGGGAAAGAAAGGAAGAAAATGATAGATAGAGCAAACATGGATACAAATATTCCTCTAGTCGAAAGCTGTCTTTATCAGGGTCTGAGGGTTGGCGACCATGGCCCACCACATCACGTGATTTTTTTTTTTTATTTAATTCAGTCAACACGGTCACTGTCTTCCTTCGGGTTGTGGTAGTGGTTGGTGGGTGGGTAGCGGTGGGTAGTAGTAGTGGTGGTAGTGGTGGGTAGTAGTTGTGGTAGTAGTGGTGGTAGTGGTGGGTAGTAGTTGTGGGTAGTAGTTGTGGTAGTGGTGGTGGTAGTGGTGGGTAGTAGTTGTGGGTAGTAGTGGTTGGTAGTGGTGATGGGTAGTAGTTGTGGTAGTTGTGGTGGTAGTGATGGGTAGTAGTTGTGGGAGTGGTGGGTAGTTGTGGTGGTAGTGGTGGTAGTGATGGGTAGTAGTTGTAGTAGTGGTGGTAGTGGTGGGTAGTAGTAGTGTGGTGGTAGTGGTGGGTAGTAGCGGTAGTGGTAATGGTGGATTAGTGGTGGGTAGTAGCAGTTGTGGTAGTGGTGGAAGTGGTGGGTAGTAGTTGTGGTAGTGGTGGTGGTGGGTAGTAGTAATAGTGATGGTGATTGGGTTGTTGTGGGTAGTGGTAGTGGTGGGTAGTAGCTTTGGTAGTGGTGGTGATTGGGTTCAGGTTGGTTGTAGTTGTGGTAGTGGTGATAGGTAGTGGTAGTGTTGGTTAAGTTGTGGTGGATTATGGTGCATAGTAGTAGTAGTGGTGGATAGTAGTGGTAGTAGTGGTGGTGGTTGGGTTCAGGTTGGTTGTAGTTGTGGTAGTGGTGATAGGTAGTGGTAGTGGTGATGGTGAATAGTAGTGGTGGTGGATAGTAGTGGTGGTGGATAGTAGTAGTGGTGGTAGTAGTGGCATCAGGGACAAGGCTAGGTAAGGTACACAGTTACGACATCACATTAAACTTTCACCTGCTCGATGCTAATTGACCCCTACGAAGCGGTGTCAAAACCATCAACCACAACAACCAGAGTACCACCACAACAACCAAAGTACCACCACTACACCCAGAGTACATAACCACCACAATAAGCTAGAATGTCACCATAACAACCAACAGTACATACCCACCACAATAACCAGAGTACCACAACAACAACCAAGAGTACATACCCACCACAATAACCAGAGTACCACAACAACAACCAAGAGTACATACCCACCACAACAACCAGAGTACCACCATCACAACCAAGAGTACATACCCACCACCACAACAACCTAGAGTACATACCCACAACAACAACCAAGAGTACATACTCACTAAGAGAGTCCAACACACCACATCATCTAACGAATTCATGAAAAAACAAATAAACAATAATAATAATAATAATAATAATAATAATAATAATAATAATAATAATAATAATAATAATAATAATAATAATAATAATAATAATAATAATAATAATAATAATAATAATAATAATAATAATAATAATAATAATAATAATAATAATAATAATAATAATAAATAATAATAATAATAATAATAATAATAATAATAATAATAATAATAATAATAATAATAATAATAATAATAATAATAATAATAATAATAATAATAATAATAAATAAAAAATAAAAAAATAAAAAATAAAAAAATAAAAAATAATAATAATAAATAAATAATAATAAATAATAATAAAATGAATAATAATAAAATGAATAATAATAAATAATAAATAAATAAAGCAGCGAAGTCTAGTGGGTGCAGCAGGTCAATAGCTTTCTTGGAATTTATAAATATCTGTCCACGCAACTCCTTTATAATTTTTTTTCCCTTTGCTGTAAGATACGTCAATGTTTGGTGTCTGTGAATACGAAGACAAATTACCTGGTATGTTCTTCTTCTTCTTCTATCATTTATTCAATTAACACCTGTTTATAGATATGTGAGGATAGATGGGATAAAATGCAGATACATACACATAGGTATACACATACATGAATACAGAGATATACACATACACTGAGGCGGGTTCTAACAGTGACATATCTCTACCTTGTGTTGACAGGTAAATTTGGCCTCAAAGTTTACTAGGGATAAATATTGAGTGAGTGTGTATTATGTTGTACAGATAATAATAATGATGATGATGATAATGATGACGATGATGATAACCCCTTCGACACCACCAACCATTTACCCCCCCCTCCCCTCCCTTTCTCTACCACCCACCACCCCCAACAACCCTTCTCCACCACCACCTTTCTCCCCCGTCAGCACCCCCAACCCGACCCCTTCTCCCGCCATCACCCCCATCACTGCCCCCAACAACCCTTCTCCTACCACCTACCTCCATCTGCCCCCAAACAACCCATCCTCCACACCACCTACCCCCATCCACCACCCCCCAACAACCCCTTCTCCTGCATCCACCTACCCCCATCACCCACCCCCAAACAACCCCTTCTCCACCATCACCTGCTATCCATCTTACCCCCAACAACCCCTTCTCCACCATCACCTACCCCCCATCACCACCCCAAACAACCCCTTCTCCCACCACATCACCTACCCTATCACCACCCCCAAACAACCCTTCCTCCACCATCACCCTACCCCATCCTACCCCTAACAACCCCTTCTCCACCAAAATCACCTACCCCCATCAGCACCCCAACAACCCCCTTCTCCTGCATCACCTACCCTATCACCCACCCCCCCCAAACAGCCCAGCTATCACCATCACCTACCCCCATCTTACCCCTATGTTGTCTCCTGTCACCTGCCCCCATCCACCCCCCCCCAACAACCCCCACCCTTTAGGCAATGCAGCTTCATCTACCACCCCCCAGAGAACAGCTCCCCCTACTGCAGGGAAGGACTGGCGAGTCATGTTTAGACGATAAGTCAGGCCAGGGAGGGAACAACAATACACATTCCCCCATTACCAGAACAAATGCTCCAGCCGACATAACGTATAATTCTGAGGGGGTGGAGGGTGGATATCGTCAATTAATATACTCTACCACGTCAAGTCACCACGTCAAGTTAACTCATCAATAGTTACCTCGTCAATTGTTACCATGTCAATAGTCACCATGTTCAGTTACCTCGTCAAATCACCACGTCAATAGTTTTCACATCAATAGTTACCACGTCAACATGCCACTAAGCCAGGATTACCGGATAAACCAAGCCACTAAGCCAGGTCTGTCGGATACACCAAGCTACTAAGCCAGGTCTGCCGGATACACTAAGCCACTAAGCCAAGTCTGCCAGATACACTAAGCCACTAAGCCAGGTCTGTTGGGCGAAGGACAATAACCTTTTTTTCTCTCTCTTTTTTCCCCTCTTCAGGAGGGAGCAACAACCGCAAGCAGCGTGACAATCAGGTGCCGGCCCCCTCCTCCTCCTTAACTTCTTCCTCCTCCTCCCCCCTCCTCCTGCCTCATTTCTTCCTCCTCCTGCCTCCCCTCCACCTGCCTCACTTCTTCCTCCTCCTCCCTACTCCACCCCTCCCTGCCTCATTCTTCCTCCTCCTCCCCCCTCCTCCTCCTTAACTATTTCCTCCTCCCTCCTCCTCCACCTGCCTCCCTTCTTCCTCCTCCTCCTACTCCCACATCCTCCTGCCTCAGCTTCTTCCTCCTCACCCCCTCTCCTCCTCCCCCTCCTCCTGCCTCACTTCTTCCCTCCTCCTCCTCCCCTCCACCTGCCTCCCTTCTCCCTCCTTCTCCTTCTTCCTGTCTCTTCCTTCTATCCCTCATTCCATCTCCTCCCTCCTCTGCTTTCCTTCTTCCGTTTCTTTCTCTGCCTATATTCGTTCTTTCTTCCTCTGCTCCTGCTCTCTTCTACTTTTCTTCCTTCTCCATCATCTCCTCTCTACCACCACCACCACCACCACCACCACCACCACCACCTCCTCCTCCTCCTCCAGCAGGACGCCCTTAAACAACCACTCGTTAGGGACTATTGTTAAGGATGAGGAGGAGGAGGAGGCGTCACCTAAGTCTGGGTTCGTTCAAAGAGACGCGCTCGTTTGTCTTCGCCTCCTCCCTCCTTCAGGAGAGCCTTCAGGAGGAGGACCCGTCCTTTGAGTTCACTCCTGTCACCCCACCTCCCTGCTTGCACACCTCACGCAACCCACCCACCCTACCCCACCCCACCCCACCCAATCCACACCCACCTCATAACCTACCCTACCCACCCACCTCACCAGCCACCACCTCCATACCCAGCCTACCACTACCCCCACCCACCAACCCACCCCACCTCACTAACCTACCCCCAGCCTCACCCAACCCCACCACTACCCCCCTCACTAACCTACCCCCACACCTCACCCAGCCACCCTACCATCCCACTTCACAACCTACCACTACCCCACCCACCAGCCACCCCTACCCCACCCCCGTCACCCCACATACCACTACACCCCCACCTCACCAGCCACCCCACCCCACCCCACCTCACCAACCCACCACTACCCCACCCCCTCACCAACCCACCACACCCCACCCCACCTCCAACCCACCACTACCCCACCCCACCTCACCAACCCACCACTACCCCACCCACCCACCTCTCCACCACTACCCCACCCCACCCTCACTAACCCACCACTACCCCACCCCACCTCACCAACCCACCCACTACACCCCACCTCACCAACCCACCACTACCCCACCCCACTCACCAACCCACCACTACTCCACCCCACCTCACCAACCCACCACTACCCCATCCCACCCAACCAACCCACCACTACCCCCACCCCACCTCACTAACCCACCACTACCCCACCTCACCCACCAACCCACCACTACTCTCCACCCCCCACCCCACCAACCCACCACTACCCCACCCCACCACACCAACCCACCACTACCCCACCCCACCAACCGACCACCACCATCTTTTCATGCCTTCGTGACAGTGTTTTTCATTCTGTAAGTTTTTGTAAGACGACCCGTGAATAGCCTGGAGAGGGGGGGAGAGGGGGAGGGAAGAAGGGAAGGGAGAGGTAGAAGGGAAGAAGTAAGAAAGGAAGAAGAAAGTGGCAAGCTGAGGAGGAAGAGTAGGAGGAGGAGAAAGAGAGAATAAAGAAGGATTCACAAAATAATTTATATCTTAATACTTAACTCACACACCAGGAGGAACCGAATTAATTAAAATTAATAATAATAATAATAATAATAATAATAATAATAACTCCAAAATCATCCGGAGACTTTTGCTTATTACTGAACATATTCACCGTAAAATTCTTGAGGTGAATTTCATCAGCTAACAGTGGCTAAGTGAACGTATCTAGTTATAAGGTAAGGACTCGGTGTAGTGTTAGAATCCCTTTTGTTTTTGTTTTGGCTTTGATATAGTGTTAGATTTTCTTTTGTTTTTGTTTTGCTTATAGATGCCAGAGTACGAGACTTCTTGTATCATCAGATATTCGGCATTTGTTCTGTGAATTAATATCCTGGATGATTTACACCAGGATGATCTTAGGTGAGGGAAAATACCCCACCAAACACAAAACAATGACACCGAGCTAACAATAAGTCGTAAGTCTCGTCATAGGGAAAAAAAATCTCTCGGGGGGGAAAAAAACGTAGATGAACTCGCTGTGATAAGGCGGAGTATTGTACGTCATGGTTGAGGTTATTTGGCCTTATTGACATTCTCGGTGTGTCCTTCTTCCCCGAATGTCTTCAGAAGGCATAGCCGAGCTGAGTCACTATCCTCGTCCAGGGGAAGAGTGACACAACACACACGTAGGGCCATAGAGCTTAAAACGGTCTCTTTTCTTAACGTATAATTTGCCAGTCAGGAGCCGGTTTGACACGGAGAGTTGAGTCAATCCATTATGCACACATATACTTCTTGCTCTGCTTGTCCTCTCGGGTCATTTAAACTGTAACAAAAGGTGATTCAGGATTCTTCAAGACACATAGATTAACACTTAACTCTCCGTGGCGGTGCGATGATCTTAACAAATTCGGTCTAACCTAAGATGCGCTCCCTCACCTCCAGTTACCGGAGAGTAAAGCCAGGTAAGATATCTTTACGATCGCCCGGTGGAGGAGGCGACATGTCTGCTTGGATAACAGACAGCAAGATCAGTCAACAACGTCGGGGCGGCCACACAACCATGACAGAATCAGTCAAGAACATCAGGGCGGACACACAACCACTACAGAATCAGTCAACAACGTCGGGATGGCCACACAACCATGACAGAATCAGTCAAGAACATCAGGGCGGACACACAACCACTACAGAATCAGTCAACAACGTCGGAACGGCCACACAACCACTACAGAATCAGTCAAAAACGTCGGGGCGGCCACACAACCACTACAGAATCAGTCAACAACGTCGGGACGGCCACACAACCACGACAGAATCAGTCAAGAACATCAGGGCGGACACACAACCACAGACAAAAACGTAGTCAACAACGTCGGGGCGGCCAACAATAAACCACGACAGAATCAGACAACAACGTCGGGACGGCCAACAACCACGACAGAATCAGTCAACAACGTACGCGGGGCGGACACACAACCACTACAGAATCAGTCAACAACGCGGATGGCCACACAACCACGACAAAATCAGTCAACAACGTCAGGCGGCCACACAAACCACCACAGAATCAGTCAACAACGCCGGGACGGCCACACAACCACGAAAAAATCAGTCAAAAACGTCGGGGCGGCAGCAAAACCACGACAGAATCAGTCAACAACGTCGGGACGCCCACACAACCACGACAGAATTAGTCAACAACGTCGGGACGGCCACACAACCACGACAGAATCAGTCAACAACGTCGGGACGGCCACACAACCACGACAGAATCAGAGAGAGGCACGAAGAGACTAAAGTCGCAGAAGATTCGGAGCAGAAGGAGATATTTACACACTGGAGTACCTGAGGGCGAAGGGCGTGAAGCGTGGAGGGCGTCGTGGGTGAGGGCGTGAGATGCAGGGAGCAGGGCGTGGGAGTGGAGGTGTGAAGGAGGAGGAGAGATGTTGGTGGAGGTTGAGGGCGGAGGTGCACGGCAGGAAGGGTGGAAGGGAGGGTGTAGAGGCGTGGGTGTGGAAAGGGAGGTGTTGTAAGCGAGGATAGGGAAGAGTAGTGAGTTAGGTTAGGTTAAGTTAGCATAATGATGTTTAATCCTAAGGTGAAGTAAGCACGGGGCGCGGCGGCTAATCTTCATGTGATCTAGATTTGTTTTGTTATATCAGCTGACTGAGTGTTGTGATAGCCGCTTCCTGACGTCACATGTACTGTATCATCCCACAGCTGTGCATATAAACACGGTGTTGGTGTGGCGTTAAATAAGCAGTGACTGTATTTATGACTGTTTGTTCATTGTGACTCCTTGTGCATCTTCCTGTGGATTTATACAAGCACGCGTACACACACACACACACACACACACACACACACACACACACACACACACACACACACACATACAGCCAGGAGACTCAATCATACCTTTGCCTCTGACCATTATCTCTTATGCTCTATCCCCACTTGCTTCCACCCAAGGTCACGAGGGGCCATGCAACTTGGCTGCATGAATCCTTCCAACCTAACCTAACCTCGTGGGAGCCAGCACGGGGGTGGCGCAGAGTAGATAGACGTGTTTGTTGATACATGTGATTTCTAAAGTAGACAGTTGGCCCTTTTTAAGCAGAGAGAGAGAGAGAGAGAGAGAGAGAGAGAGAGAGAGAGAGAGAGAGAGAGAGAGAGAGAGAGAGAGAGAGAGAGAGAGAGAGAGAGAGAGAGAGAGAGAGAGATTTTCTGTGTGTGTGTGTGAGTCCCAAAGAATGCCCACAGAGGTCAGAGAAGGTTGCAGGTGATGAGGTAAAGGCGAGGCACGGGTTAGCCAAGGGGCGTGGCAGGGAATGTAGGGGGCGTGTTATGGGAGGTCAAGGGCGTTGTAGGGAATGTCAGGGGGAGGAGTAGGGGATGTAAGGGCGTGCTGGGGAGATCAGGGGTGTGGTAGGGGGTCAAGGGGCAGTTATATCCGTGATAGTGGATAGAAAATAATCACCACCACCACCACTACTACTACCACCAGTGCCGGGTCGTTAAAAATGAATAAGGGGGACCGTAATATTTTTTTAAATTTGCCACATGGAAAAAAATATGATTTACCTTAGGGTCCAATTTGTGAGTTGAAGTTGATGGCGTGAATACCGTGGGGCCCAGCTGGACATCTGGGGCCCAGTTGGACACTACTTGAAAATAAACTCCATGAGGCGGCTCTTTGATGTAGCAAAGAAATTAGTTACTTTTTCATTAAGGCCTTTATTTCTGTGATCATTTTATTTTCAGTGGATATCATTGGTGAAGCAGATAATGTCATTCATCATGGGATTCCTCAAGAAAATTTGGATTCTTTTCAAAGTTGAGAAGCAATTTTCTACCTCAGCCATTACCATTGGTGTTGTCATTATCTTGATAAGCTTTACAGTTTCTGAGAATGTTGACTGTAAATAAGTTTTCATTAATAATTTCTAACAAATATATGAGACTCTCTGGTATACACAAATCTCCTCTTGTATAGAGTACACAATGTTCAGTTCTCAAGTAGTCTTTTTCAGGCATGGGATAAGCTTCAACTGCTTGTTTAAGTTCATTGTTGGGAAAATTATGAGCATACATTGGAAAGTTGTTTACCAAAAATTGCTTCCAAATTATTAAAAAAAACTAAATCTTTCTTTACACTGCATCTTGTCTACTGTGAAGGCGAAGCGCTGCAATTATCACCTCCACATCACATATCAGACAGGTCACTTGGTTGCATGGATCGCAGCCCAAATTTCAGTGTAGCACGGGCGCTAAATGCTTCAAAAAGAACGTACAGTTGCTAACTTACTATGATTCTCAACTAACTTTAGGTGTGTTATTCTTATGGAAATAGTGTCAATATATAATGAAGACAATATTCTAACTCATTCTTTTATAAAAATTATGACATTGTTTAATTCTGGTTAAGAAGACGTATCATACCTCTGGCAGTTTTGTAGGGGGAGCTGCAGCCCTGCAGGCCATATAGAGGAGCCGCCACCGACTACCACCACTACTACTACCATCATGACTACCACCCCAACTACTACTACCACCACCACTAATTTCAGCACTAGTAATACCACCATCATCACTACCACCACCACAACAATCACTACCACCACCAACACACCGTACTCCAAACAGACATGAAATAGCATTACCCCCACCCTGTATCTAATCCTCTGGTTCCACACACACACAGCACACACACACACACACACACACACACACACACACACACACACACACACACACACACACACACACACACACAGACTACCAAAAATCTTATGGAAAAAACTCATTATCCAAACATAGATTCATCGCCCCTCTCTCTCTACGTTATCTTCGGAATTTTCTATTGTACCATCGCCAGGGTCTCGGAGCCTCGTAAACACAGGAATGTCAGCTGGTTATTAGGTGTCTCGTGTATATATAATATTTTACCTGCTACAATCTGAGCTATCTTACTTTACTACAACCTCACAGCCTAACCTAACATAACCTGACTTAAACTGTCCTACCTTGCTACAACCTCATAACCTAACCTGATCCTACTACAACCTACAAGAATCAAAAGTGTTACAACCTTATCAATATTATACCTGTTCCCATCACCTATGTAAATCAATGGTCACTTCTACCTCACTTCAACCCTCGTAATCTCACAAAAGCGAATAACATGACATCTTGCAATCAGGGCCACACTGATTACCATAGAAATCACCCCGTATGCTAAACCTGTTGCAAATCTCTTATCTTCTTGCAACCAATCAACACGATACCTTGTGGTCTGCCATACCCCTTACGATAGCTACAATCACGCCATTAATCCAGATCTATGTAGTCCCCAATCTTCTGCAATCACCCCGTTACAATCACCTACCTCGCCAATCACCTCCCTTGCAAATTACTGTAACTACACTCTTGCAACACGCCAAGGACAATAACCTTGGAATTGTCTACTTCAAGGACCAGGTGCAATACTTCTTCCTCCTCCCCCCCTCCATCTATTTTAACCTCCCCCCCTCTGCCCCCCATATACCTAAACCCCCCACCTCCCCCCCTCCATCTATTCAACCTCCCCTCTGCCCCCCGTCTACCTTAATCCCCCTCTCCACCCCCATACATCTTAATCCCTCTCCTCCCCCTTTCCTTCCCTCCCTTCCATCTATCTTACAACCCCCCCCCTACTATAAACACACCACCTCCCACCCAGTAATTAAAGATACACGAGGTCTCATTAGTCAACGGAGCTTTAAATGGCCGCCCATATGTCCTGAGACTCAAGCAGACAGGTGAGAAGACTTCCTGCAATAAGGTCCTCAAGTCTCTAATCCTTCGTAAGTAAATAAAAAAATCCTTTACGTTAAAAAAAAAAAACGTAACTAACTTCTCCAACCAAGGAAAAAAAAAGGTATTAAAACTGAACTGAGTCTTTACCTGAGATTAATACCTTCTTTTAAAATTTTAAGGGATATTATTCATGTGTCCTTTTGTTAATCTGTGCCCTTGTCTTCCTCCTCCTCCTCCTCCTCCTTCTCCTCTCTCTTCCTCTCTCCTTTTCCTCTGCTCTTCTTCTTCCTCCTCCTCCTCTTCCTCCTCCTTTTCCTCCCCTGCTCTTCCTTCCTCCTCCTCCTCCTTTTCCTCCTGCTCTTCCTCCTCCTCCTCCTCTTCTTCCTCCTTCACCTCGACCTCTCAAGCCCCCCAACTCAGTGCCCGGGGGCGTCTCTCTTGAAGTCCTGCTGCAGTTTCTTATAGGAGGTCCTGAGGCGGTGTGTGTGTGTGTGTGTGTGTGTGTGTGTGTGTGTGTGTGTGTGAGAGAGCAAGGGCCTTCAACAGCCAATGCGTGACTCACTGCTTAATGCACCACTACCCTGCTTGGTACAGTGTCCTGACAACCACTTACACACACACACACACCTGCCACCCCCACACACCCTCCCAACCCACACACCCCTCCAACACCCACACCCCTCCCCCCAGCACCCTCCCTCACACCCTCCAAACACCCCTCAACCACCGCCAAACAAACACACACACACTCAGGAATCACTCACACAACAAACCACACACAATAACAACCCAACTGCGGTAAACCACATCATCGAAATTACACAAATAACAAAAAATAACAACGCCAAAATCAAGGACGGTAGAAGGACATAACACTCACTGGTCTACTAAGGACCAGTTTCTTTAGTTAAGGAACGTGAATGAGACCTCTATCATCCCCTGAGGAAGTGAGTCTTAGGCCGGGACGAAGAGATTCCAAGTTAATGTTCGGAATCTAACCTCTCTCTCTCTCTCTCTCTCTCTCTCTCTCTCTCTCTCTCTCTCTCTCTCCTTTGTATATATACACCTTGTTTTGTACTCCTCTTTAGTCTGTACTCACCCCTGAAGATGTGAATTACACAGCCTTGGGAACTTCGTGTTTTTTCTTTCCTTGTGGTTATCAGCATACATATAATATGTATGTATATATATATATATATATATAAACAACACACACCACACACACACACACACACACACACACACACACACACACACACACACACACACACACACACACACACACACACACACACACACACACACACACACACACACACACACACACGTTTCACCTCAACCAGGGAAGGTGAGGAAGGAGCACTATGGAGGTATTGAAGAAGATGGGAGGGGAAGAGGGAGCAACAAGAGGTATGAGAGAGAGAGGGAGAGGAGAACAGGTGAGCCAAACGTCCTAACAGATTGGCCAGGTGTGTGTGTGTGTACCGCCCACTCCCCCATACACCGTGGCAGGTATTAGGCTTATACACCTGTTCAAGGTCAGAATACCCTTACCAACCCTCTCTCTCTCTCTCTCTCTCTCTCTCTCTCTCTCTCTTCTCTCTCTCTCTGCATTATATTTTTCTTATTTTTTTAATTTTCTCTCTCTCCCACTCCTTGTTCCGAGGGTGGAGAATAAGGAGGGATGAAAGAGAGAGGACAAGAACGAATAGATGAGGAAGACGAAAGAAAACGAAGGAGTGAAGGATAATAAGAAAGAAAGAAGAGAAGAGACACCATCATCCGGCCGGGCAAGTAACGAACGACAAAGAAAACGGGAAACAGTGCATGTAAGACCCAGACTCTCCCTTAGGTCTGTTACTCAAGCCAAAGGTCATTGTTGTCATGTTTTAGGTTAGGTTAGGTTAGGTTAGGTTAGGGTTAGGTTAGGTTAGGTCTTATTAGACAACTTGTAGTTCAACTCATTATAGGGAGAAGTTTATAGCGTGTTGACCGTTGCTTTAAAATATGATGTAAGTTGCTTATTATCATTATTATTATTGTCATTATTATTATTATTAGTGTCATTATTATTATTAGTGTCATTATTATTATTAGTGTCATTATTATTGTTGTTTTGTCATTATTATTGTTGTTTTGTCATTATTATTGTTGTTTTGTTATTATTATTACTATTATTATTGTAGCTGTTATTCTTATTATTATTATTGGCTACCTCTCTACTTGCCTGCTAACTCTTTGTCCTCTTACCTACTTCCTTCTTTAACCGCTTGCCTGCTTCCTCCTGCTTAACAACCCCCCCCCCCTAACCCTCTCCAATTGCTCGGCACCCCAACCACCACCACCACCACAGCCGCCACCACCACCCCCCCTCCTAGGCCTTGATAATACCTGGGTAACGGCGCCAGGTAAAACGGAGGTAAGTGGAGGGGGAGGGAGGGGGGGGGGAATAAGACACATAGAGAACAGCTCATTAACTAGGGAATTGTTCACTGTATCCGCATTCTTGGTCTGTGGTCACTATGTGTTCTGGGACAAACTCACCAAGGTAACACTATCACCAACACTGCACTAACACCAACTCAAAACAACACATACTCACACCAACACCAGCAGTCACCATCACAAACACTGCTGTCACCACCACCAACACTGTCGCCAACACTGTCAGTCACCAACACCAACAGTCACCAACACCAACAGTCACCAACACCAACATTCCACTAACACCAGTATCAACAGTCACCAACAGTGCCTCAACACCGACAGTCACCAACACTTATAATGTCAACGTCACCAACACTGCACCAACACCAAGTCACCAACACCAATATCAACTTGGAATAATCTAAAAAAGAAAGAAAAAGTAATTCTCTTTTCTCCCTCTCCCTTCCTCTCCCTCTCACCCTACCCTCTTATCATTCCTCTCTCTCTTATCACTTCTCCCACCTTTCTCTCTCCTTCTTACACCCCTCCTTCTCCTCCCTTTTATCACACCTTTCTCTCTCTCCCTCCTCTCCCTTTCGTCTTATCACCCTTTCTACCTTTCTCTCTATCACTTACCCCTCCCTCCCCTCCTCTCACCTCCCTTTTATCAACTTATCTCTTTCTCCTTCTTCTTCCCTTCCTTCTCTCTCCTCCTCCTCCTCCTATCAACACGTCAGGATATTTATTACCAACAAGTGACTGATGATAAGCCGCCTCCTGACCCCACTTAGAAGGTCAGATTCTTATGATGATCTTGGGGATGATGACCTGTGGAGGATGATGACCTGTGGAGGATGATGACCTTTGGAGGATGACCTATGGAGGATGACCTGTGGGGATGATGACCTGTGGAGGATGATGACCTGTGGAGGATGATGACCTGTGGAGGATGATGAACTGTGGAGGATGATGACCTGTGGAGGATGATGACCTTTGGAGGATGACCTATGGAGGATGACCTGTGGAGGATGATGAACTGTGGAGGATGATGACCTGTGGAGGATGATGATCTTTGGATGATGACCTGTGGAGGATGACCTGTGGGGGATGATGACCTGTGGAGGATGATGAACTGTGGAGGATGATGATCTTTGGGATGATGACGCTTGGATGATGACCTGTGGGGATGACCTGTGGGGATGATGACCTATGGAGGATGATGACCTGTGGAGGATGATGACCTGTGGAGGATGATGACCTGTGGAGGATGATGACCTTTGGGATGATACGGAGGATGATGACCTGTGGAGGATGATGACCTTGAGGATGATGACCTGTGGAGGATGATGACCTGTGGAGGATGATGACCTGTGGAGGATGATACCTGTGGAGGATGATGACCTTTGGAGGATGATGACCTGTGGAGGATGATGGCCTGTGGAGGATGACCTTGGAGGATGATGACCTTGAGGATGATGAACTGTGGAGAATAATAAAGGATGACTTGAAACAACGACTTGAACAGAGGATTGGGGAGGGAGGGAGGGAAACAGAAATTGGGAAGAGGAAGAGGAGGGAGAGGAGAGGAAGGGAAGAAAAAGACAGAAGGGGAACAGAAACTAAAGTGAGGGAAGGAAAGGGAGGGGAGGAGAGAGGAGGGTGGGGTAGAGGAAGGAGGGGGTCGGGGGTAGAGGAAGGAGGGGCGGAGGAAGGAAGGAGGAGGGGTGGGGTAGAGGAAGGAGGGGCGGAAGTAGAGGAAGGAGGGGGTGGGGTAGAGAAGGAGGGGGGGGAGGTAGAGGAAGGAGGAGGGGTCGGGGTAGAGGAAGGAGGGGGTCGGGGGTAGAGGAAGGAGGGGAGGTAGAGGAAGGAGGAGGGGATCGGGGATAGAGGAAGGAGGGGCGGAGGTAGAGGAAGGAGGGGTCGGGGGTAGAGGAAGGAGGGGGTCGGGGGTAGGAGGAAGGAGGAGGGATCGGGGATAGAGGAAGGAGGGGGGGAGGTAGAGGAAGGAGGGGGTGGGGTAGAGGAAGGAGAGAGGGGACGACGTATGACTGCAGGTGACATAATCAACTTACCTGGCGTGATTCCAGAGTTTATCAGGTAATGACGGTGGAACAGGTGAACACACTCTCTCTCTCTGTCTCTCTCTCTCTCCTCTGTCTGTCTGTCTGCCTGCCTGTCTGTCACTGTCTCTTTTCTGTTTGTCACTTCCATCTATCTATCCATCTATCTATCTATCTATCTATCTGCCCCTCCTCATCCTCTCTCTCTCTCTCTCTGTGTTCACTTTCTCTTCCTCTCTCACTAAAATAATCAAGAGATCATGAGAGAGAGAGAGAGAGAGAGAGAGAGAGAGAGAGAGAGAGAGAGAGAGAGAGAGAGAGAGAGAGGAGAGGGGTGTAAAATGTGTTCATGATTGTCTATGGAGTAAACAATCGCCACACACACACACACACACACACACACACACACACACACACACACACACACACACACACACACACACACATATCTAGTTCAAGAATTACCTCACACTTACTACAGGTGTCTTCAGCCTCTAGGACAGACAGCGACCTACAACACGTACCTGCCAGGAAAAAACAACATTAATATTTGGATAAGGCAGGTCAGGTCAGGTAATAGATTAGGTAGTAATAGGTTAGTTAGTCAGTAGGAGAGAGAGAGAGGAGAGAGAGAGAGAGAGAGAGAGAGAGAAAGAGAGCCAGGGATTTCAACGCCAGTAGGTAGTGATCCACGCCATCTTTCCTTCCTCCCTCCTCGTCACCCACCCCTTCCTCCTATTCCTCCTTCCTCCCTCCCTCTCAGCTGATGGGAGGAAATCTATACATATAATTGGTCTTTTAATTAAGGTTGTGTTGAAAGTATTAATTTAAGGTCGAATCTCGGTGTAGTTTGGATGCCATATTGAATTTTTTTTTAAGTTAACCAATGAGGTATATTCAACTAAAGGACTTGAGAGAGAGAGAGAGAGAGAGAGAGAGAGAGAGAGAGAGAGAGAGAGAGAGAGAGAGAGAGAGAGAGAGAGAGAGAATAATGCTGTTCTCTCAACCTTGGGTTACCTTAACTACAGGATACCCCAGCGAGTTTTTTTTTCCAACAGGGCGGAAGACGATGATGAACGCTGTAATGATTTCTTATCCCAGGTGAGACAGCTAAGCGTAGCGTAAGTGCAGTGCGTCAATTGGCTGTGTTTACGCTCATACGCCAATAAATATTTATTGGCAGGACAGGATGCGTCTGTTTATGGCTGTCTGTCATTACACTTACTGTCGGGAGACTGTCTAACTATGCTTTCTGTCGGGAGTCTATGTGGCCATTCGCTTGCTGTCAGGTGAGTCTAGTGTCCCTGTAGTTAACATCCTCATTAGGTCAACTTGGTGATGACATCATGGGTAGAGGAGTGAGATAATAACACTACCTCAGTGTCTCTCTCTCTCTATTGTGGAGACCTTCATCCCTTCTCTCTCTCTTTCTCTCTCTCTACAGCTTTATCTCTATCTATCTATCTATCTATCTATTCATATCTATCTATCTATCCATCTTCCTGTAACTCTCTCTCTCTCCCTCTTGTCTCTTATATCTCGTCCATTCATCTTTATATCTTTATCACCTGTCTACATCTGTCTGTCTGTCTTCATCTCATACCTATCCATTTCTCTCTGTCTATCTACCACTGAATCTTAACCCGTCTTTTTGGTGGAAGGATGAACCAATGGCCAAATAATAGCCCAAATAGTCAAATGATAGCCGAAAAATAGCCAAAATAGCCCAACGATGGCAGAATATAGCAAATAATAGATTATAGCCAAATAATAGCCAAATACTAGCTAAGCAACAGCCAAATTAAAGCCCACTAAGAGCCAAATAATTCCCTGACAGGAAAAAGGCGTTTGGTTAGGTTAGGTAAGATTTGGTTAGGTTTGTTTAGGTTAGTTTTTGGTTAGGTTAGGTTAGATTTGGTGAGGTTAGGTTATTGACCATATCGTAAAGCAGACAGACGGACGGACGGAGAGGCGGGCGGATCAAGGTCGTTTGGCAGTACTTTCCGATGGCAGGAAAGTACTGACTCACTCCTTAATGGGGGACATCCAGTGAGAAAGTGAGGGAGGGAGGAGGGGAGGGGAGGGAGGGAGGGAGGGAGGGGGGAGGGGAGGGAGGGAGGGAGGAGGGAGGAGAGGGAGGGAGGGAGGGAGGAGGGAGGGAGGAGGGAGGAGGGAGAGAGGAGAGAGGAGGGAGGGAGGGAAGGAGGAAGTGGTGCTAGTCTGCCCCTGACCTAGAATATGATCCGCCTAGAGAGACCCATCACCCCAGGAACATGATACACACACACACACACACACACACACACACACACACACACACACACACACACACACACACACACACACACACACACACACACACACACACACAAAGGTGAAGATGACTCACTAGTGTCGCTCTGGTGCCTAGGGTCATCATGATGAAGATGTATCACCCCAAAGAACATGATAGAGGAACATGACTCACCGAACATGACCAAGTAAAATGACACACACACACACATCACCTCAGAAGCGCCCTTGACACTTACATCACAGCGTGTTAAGTGTCACTATTGGAGATATGACACTTGAGAAGGTGTCAATGTGACCTTAATTCTCCTCCATAACTGAGAATATGACACTGAACATGACACACTTAACATGACACACTGAACGTGACCCACTTCCTTCCACCGCCCCACAACTGACTGAACATGAAAGATTTGTCTGGCTGGTGATAAACGTGAATGAGAGAGAGAGAGAGAGAGAGAGAGAGAGAGAGAGAGAGAGAGAGAGAGAGAGAGAGAGAGAGAGAGAGAGAGAGCAACAAAATCACAGAAAATGACGACAATAAATAACACAAAATTGACAGATGACAAGACTGAAATGACAAGAAACGTGACAGATGGTGGAGTTAAAAAAAATGACAGGATCCAACATTAGAGAAAACGACAGATAGAGACAGGAGGACGGGCTGAGAACGTGAGAGAAAACGGAGTAGGCTGGTGGGTGATGTTGAGGGATAGCTAGTTATTTACACACACACACACACACACACACACACACACACACACACACACACACACACACACACACACACACACACACACACACACACACCACACACACACACACACACACACACACACTGGAGGGGAAAGTGCATCTACTGTCTCTTGAGTACGAGGACTTTATCCACTGAGTACGATGACTTAATCTGCTGAGTACGATGGCTTTATCCACTGTGTACTATGAATTAAGACAACCTACAGTACCTTATGGATTAAATCTCCGTACTCAAAGAGGATAAGTCACCGTACTCAGCGGATTAAGTCACCGTACTCAAAGGATTAATTTAATGATGTTTATTCTATATACATAATTCAGATCACCTTACGATGAGACACCCTAACCTAACCTAACCTAACTTAATATACCCTGTGTGTGTGTGTGTGTGTGTGTGTGTGTGTGTGTGTGTGTGTGTTCAGTAGAACTCCTAGAATTATAATGGTTTAAGGTCAAGTACAAGAAAATTACTACTATTACCACCATTATCACCACTACTACTACTACTACCACCACCACCACCACCACCACCACCACCACACCACCACCACCACCACCACCACCACCAACACCACCACCACCCCTGCCTTCGTCCTGTCACGCTGTGTTCACACCTAATATTTAACATACCGGGTTATTGTCCTCGTTCTGTTAGTGGTAGCGCTTGCCACCACCACCACCACTACTAATATCACCACCACCACCACCACCACTAATTGTCTTCATCACTACTAGCATTACACCACCACCACACTACTTTCACCACTACTAGTACCACCAACTATCATCACTACTAGCATTACAACCACCACCACCACCACCACTACTAGCATTACCACCACCACTACTAGTACCACCAACTATCATCACTACAGCATAAACCACACCACCACCACCACCTACTAGCATTACCATCACCACTACTAGCATTACCACTACTAGCAATATCACCACCACTACCTACAATCATTAACCTAACCTAACCTCCTCCTAACCAAACCTAACCTAACCTAACCTAACCTAACCTAACCTAACCTCCTCCTAACCAAACCAAACCAAACCTAACCTAACCAAACCTAACCTAACCCAACCACCTCCTAACTCTAACTCTAACCTTCCCTATGAGAACCAACAACCCTTGACACACTGCATCTCTCGATGGCTATATTTAGCCTTTCATTATCCTCATAATAACAGGGGGAGGAGGAGGAAGGGGAGAGAGGGAGGAGGTGAGGGAGGAGGAGAGGTTAGGGGTTAGCAAGAGGGGGGAGGAGGGAGTAGTATAAATAGAGCTGTTATGGGTGAAGGTAATAGTAAAGGGGTGATTGTAGGGAGGGGAGAGAGGGGAGGGGGGGAGGGGGAGGGGGAGGAGGGGGGGGAGAGGGGAAGGAAGTAATGTAGACAAAAGTTGTTGGGGTGGGGGTAATGGCAGAAGGTGGAGGTGGGGAAGGAAGGAAGGAGAGAGAGGAAAGTTGGGGAGGAAAGAAGGGGAGACAATAGACACAGTTGTTATTGAGAGGGGTGTTGAGAGGGTGGCTGTGGAGGAAGGGGTGATTAGAGGAAGGGGCAGGTGAGGTGGAGGTGAGGGGAGGTGAGGTGAGGGAGGGTCATTAACATAGATGGGGGTGGAGGAAGGGCCTATTGTGTATTTGGAAAGGTCGTGGGTGATCGACAGTGGTGAAGCAACTGATGATGATGATGATGATGATGATGATGATGATGATGATATGATGATGATGATAGAGAGAGAGAGAGGAGAGAGAGAGAGAGAGAGAGAGGTGCCTGACCTCTGACACGCGACTGGGCACGTGTGTACAGTATGTGTGTGTGTGTGTGTGTGTGTGTGTGTGTGTGTGTGTGTGTGTGTGTGTGTGTGTGTGTGTGTGAAGGAATGTTCATTTCAAATTCCAACATCCTGAGGTCTTGTTGTTGTTGTTCCATTTACTGCTTGTTGTTGTCGCCGCCGCCGTACAAAGCAGCACTAGAGCCAACACTAATCAACTAAGTGCGTGCATTACCACCTGTCTCCACCTAAGGCTGCTGCTGGGTCTTTGTGATGCTGTTGGCGGTGTGTTCATGACCAACCAACACCCACACACCTCCTCCTCCTCCTTGTTCACCCACCTTACCCACCATCTCCTGCCTGCCTGTGTCTATGATCCCTTTGCTGCCTCTTCCTATTTCCTGCCCATCACCCTAACCCCATGCTCCAACACACACACACACACACACACACACACACACACACACACACACACACACACACCGTGCACCTGTGTGGCATATATAAACTCTTGACCATTTTAAGCGAGAGGTCCCGAGGTGTCTTAGGTAGGGTGAGAGGTCATCAGCTGGAGTCTTGTGTGGTAAGGGAGGAGCTCTCTCTCTCTCTCTCTCTCTCTCTCTCTCTCTCTCTCTCGTCATAAGGGTACTACCAACAGGTCAGTCGACTGCAGCCTAATACAGACACACACACAGAGCCAAGTGTAAACATCACTCCACCACTACACACACACACACACACACACCCTACACACCCCTACACACTCACAGACCCTACACACTCACACACCCCTACACACTCACGCACCCCTACACACTCCACACACCCCTACACACTCACGCCCCCCTACACACTCACACACCCGTACACACTCACACACCCTTACACACTCACACACCCCTACACACTCACCCCTACACACTCACAGACCACCAGCACAGAGCAAGTAAGCAGAGGCCACCAGACCGTGTAGGACCACCGTGAGAACTGTCTTATAAGTTGGTCAAGAGGTTGAAGGAAGGAGTTCATGGCCCCCTCTAGGTGACCACTAATGGCCCTCTAACTTAATTTCTTAATGGCCCTCTTACTTACTTAATGGCCTCTTACTTAATTACTAACAGACTGACAGACACTTTTGGTTGATATTAAAGTCTCTTAATTTCTCGCTGTCTCTCTCACCACCACCACCACCACTACCACTACCACTATCTACCACCACCACTACCACTACCACTATCTACCACCACCACTACCTACCACCACCACACTACCACCACCACACCACCACCACCACCACCTACCACCACCACTACCACCACTACCACCACCACCACCACCACCACCACCACCACCACTACCACCATCTACCACCACCACCACCCACCAACACCACTACCTACCACCACCACCACCACCACCACCTACCACCACCACCACCACCACTACCACCCCACCATCTACCACCACCACTACCTACCACCACCACTACCACCACTACCACCACCACTACCCACCACCACCACCACCACCACACCACTCACCACCACTACTACACTACCCAACACCACCACCACCACCACCCACCGCCACCATCTACCACCACCACCACTACCACACTACCACCACTACCCCTAACACCACTACCACCACTACCCACTGCCACTATCTACCACCACCAAACCTACCACCACCCACTACCACCACTACCACCATCACACCTACCACCACCACCACCACCACTACCACTACCACCACTACTACTACCCAACACCACCACCACCACTACCCACTGCCACTATCTACCACCACCACTACCCACCACCACCACTACCTACTACCACCACCACTACTACTACCTAACACCACTACCACCACTACCCACTGCCACTATCTACCACCACCACCACTACCTACCACCACCACCACCACTACTACGGCAAAATATGTAAAAAAAAATATCTCACTATCTTTCCTATCATCTCTCTATCTCACTATCTCTCATTATTTCTCACTATCTCTTACTATTACAAACAATCAAATGAAAGATAGGTTAGGTTAGGTTAGGCACACACACACACACACACACACACACACACACACACACACACACACACAGAGCTCCAGTCATTTGCTCACCATAGTTGACCACGACAGGTAAGTCTATGGCATCCACGCACACACCTGTAGTAACTCATACCTGGCAGGTGTGAAACATGGTGTGTAGGGGAGGACAGGTGTGTGTGTGTGTGAGGACAGGTGTGTGTGGGGAGGTCAGGTGTGTGAGGGAGGACAGGTGTGTGTGTAGGAGACAGGTGTAGGGGAGGACAGGTGTGGGGAAGGAAGTGGAGAGAAGGGGAGGATAGTGAGGAAGATAGAAGGATAGGAGGAAGATAAGGGGAGGATAGGGAGGAAGATAATGGAAGGATAGGGAGGAAGATAAGGAAGGATAGGGATGATGAAGAGAAAAGTGAAGGGGCGAGAAGGGAAATGGGGCAGGAAGGAAGATGAAGGGAGGGAGGGAGAGATGGGAAGGGGAGGAGAGGAAGGAGGGAGGAGAGATGGGGAGGAGGGAGAGGGAAGGGAGGAGGGAGATGGGAAGGGAGGGAGAGAGAAGGGAAGGGAGGAGGGAGAGAAGGAAGGGAGGGAGGAGAGATAAGGAGGGAGGAAGGAAGGGAGGGAGGGAGAGAAGGGAAGGGAGGGAGGGAGAGAAGGAAGGGAGGGAGGAAGGAGGGGGAGGAGGGGGAGGAAGAAGGGAAGGAGGGAGGAGAAGGAGGAGGAGGAAGGAGGATCATGCACAGTGACACCTCTCTCACCCACATCTCCTGTTTCCTTTACCTCACACTATCTCCCCAGGTGAGACATAACACAAGGGTCAGGTGATACTTGGCAACACTGCTCCCCAAAGCGACTGACGTCATTCACTCCTATTCAAAGCAGCGAAAGAATCATGACGTCACGACAAACTCACAAACACACGTCTTAAATATACAACAAAGACGAACACACACACACACACACACACACACACACACACACACACACACACACACACCTAAAAATACAACATAGATTATAAATACAACAATACACCTTTAGAGAAACTGCAGGTAGACAATATACACTCCTACCCCTCTTCCTACTCCTTCTCCTTCCCTACTCCTTCCTCTCTCTCTCCTACCCTCCTCCCCCCATTCCTCCTCTACCACCTCTCTCCCTACTCCTCCTCCTCACCATGCTCATCAAGACCCATTTAACGCATACAAGAGACCACCACTACCTCCTCCACCTCCTCTTCCACAACCTTCCTACCCACCTTCCTACCTCCCACCTCCCCACCTCCTCTACCTCCCCCACCTCCCTCCACCCTCCCCACCTCCCTCCTACCCTCCCCTCCCCAGCCTCCCTACCTCCCAGCCTCCCTACCCTCCCCACTCCTCCCCCACCTCCTCCTACTCCTCCCTACCTCCCCCACCTCCTACCCTCCCCCACCTCCTCCTCTCCTCCCCCACCTCCCCCACCTCCCTCCTACCCCTCCCCCACCTCCTCCTACCCTCCCCACCCTCCCAGCCTCCTACCCTCCCCCACCTCCCCCTCCCCCCCCTCCTCCTACTCATCCCCACCTCCTCCTACCCTCCCACCCTCCCCCACCTCCTCCTACCCTCCCACCTCCCCACCTCCTACCTCCCCACCTCCTCCTACCCTCCCCACCCCTCCTACCCTCCCCACCCTCCCAGCCCTCCTACCCTCCCCACCTCCCACCCTCCCCCACCTCCCTCCCACTCCTCCCACCTCCCCACCTCCTTACCCTCCCCCACCCTCCTACCCTCCCCCACTCCTCCCCCAGCCTCCTACCTCCCCCACCTCCCCACCTCCCCCACCTCTCCTCCCCCACCTCCTCCTACTCCTCCCCTCCTCCCCACCTCCTCCCACTCCTCCCCACCTCCCCCACCTCCTCCCACTCCTCCCCCACCTCCTCCTACTCCCTCCCCAGCTCCTCCTACCCCCCCCACCTCCCCACTCCTCCCCCACCTCCTCCTACTCTTCCCCACCCCTTCCTACTCCCTCCCCACTCCTCCCCACCTCCTACTCCTCTCACTCCTCCCCCACCTCCTCCTACTTCCTCCACCTCCTCCCTACCTTCCCCACCTCCCCACCTCCTCCTACTCCTCCCCACTCTTCCCCACCTCCTCCCTACTCCCTCTCCAGTAATAAACACGGAGGCCACAACCAGGCCAGGGACCCGCTGAACTAAACAATACTCACTACTGCCAGCATTCATGAACAACAATGACAATGAGAACTGTTCTTTAGATAAGAGACGATACAGCTTGACTGACGAGGGAGGGAGGGAGGGAGGAGGAGGGGAGGGGAGGAGGGGGGAGGGAGGAGGGGGGAGGGAGGAGGGGAGGGGAGGGAGGGAGGAGGGGAGGAGGAGGGGGAGGGAGGGAGGAGGAGGGGAGGGAGGGAGGGAGGGAGGAAGGGGAAGGAGGAGGAGGGAATTAAGGAGGGAGTTAGGAAGAACAAGGGAGGGAGGAAGGAGGTAAGGAGGAGAGAGAGGTGAGCTTAACAGGTAAGCATGGAGGGTAGGGAGGAGAGAGGAAGTTAATGAGGTAAGGAGGAGGCAAGTAAGGAAGAGAGAGAGAGAGGGAGGAAGGAAGGTAAGGAGAGGAGAGAGGGAGGAGGTGGGAGGAGGTGAGGAGAGAGAAGGAGGGAGGCAAGAAGAGAGGAGGGAGGGAGGGAGGGAGGTGAGAGAGAGAGGAGGGAGGTAAGGAGAGGAGAGGAGGGAGGTAAGAAGAGAGGGAGGGAGGGAGGATGTGGAGACGCCAGTGTGGGTCGAGCGTGAGCAACAACATGGCGGTGAAGGAGACGAGGAAGGTCACCCGACACACCACCATGGCCTCCATCAACCTGGTGACTTCAACGACCCCACAAAGACCGAGCCACTCTACCCGACCTCCGTATTAACGATTAGTCATTCTTCAAGGTGTTATATATCGCTGTTTTCAATGAGTTGTATAGCGATTTACCTTCAGTTGAGGAATAAATATGGGAGGGATTTAAAACTCAACGAGACGAGCGGCGGAGCGAGAATAATAATAATAAAATAAAACATTGGGGAGGATTACGGCGTCATCGGCCATGTGATCAGACAGGTGACTGCACGGTGCTGCCATCTTCAGGGGAGCCGACGAACTACACCTCATCTCCCCCACTCCATGCAACACCTACCTTAATCAAACTCGTCCACACAACATCTTGCAACACTTACCCAAACCAACACAAACCCGCCAATCTACACCCACTAAAAACACATCTATTTTCTAAAAAAAATTGCGACCTACACACACACACACACACACCAACACGTCCACTAATGGCGAAGGTAAAGGTGGTCATGTGATATGTGGCAACAGGGCGCATGTGTGTGTCTGTGTGCCACTAGAGCGAGAGGTTGAAAGTGAACCTTAACACCAAGATGGCGGGATTATATAATTAATAAACACGTATTAATGATGAACTAGAAGACTAATATCAACTAATACTTCACAAATGACGATGATAGTGACAAGAGGAGGAGGAGGAAGAGAAGAAATAGGAGGAGGAGGATGAGAATGAGGAGAGAATGAGAAGAAAAGGGAAAAGGAAGAGAAGCAAGAGGTTGGAGGAGAAGGAGAATGAGGAGAAAAGGGAGAAGGAAGAGGCAAGAGGTTGGAGGAGGAGGAAAAGGAAGACGACTATAAAAATGAAGAGGTGGAGAAGGAAAAGAGAAAAGAAAAAAGATCAGAAGAGGAAAAGGAGAAGAAAGAGGAAGAGGAGAGGAAAAAGAGAAGAGAAAGAGAAGGAATGGGGAAGGATGATAGAGGTCAAGAAGGCAGGATATTGCGCTTACTTATGCAACAAAACTCAGATGAGTCGCCACATGCTCTTGCAACAAAAGCAACACGTCCCGCAACACTAATGGCACTCCTGCAACACTTTAACCAACACTTGACACTTCTGCAACACTACCACCTCACTAGTGACACTCCTGCAACACATTAATCAACACTTGACACTCCTGCAACACCTTCCTATAACAAACACTCCTACACCTATCTGCAACACGCCCACACATCTGCAACACACCCACACTCCTGCAACACACCCACACCCCTGCAACACACCCACACCCCACAAACCCACACCCTTATAAACCCACCACACTCCTGCAACACACCCACACTCCTACAAAACCCACACCCCTGCAACACACCCACACCCTGCAACACACCCACTTTCCTGCAACACACCCACACCCCTGCAACACACCCACACCCCTACAAACCCACACCCTTATAAAACCCACACCCACACCCCAAACACACCCACACTCCTACAAACCCACACCCCTGCAACACACCCACACTCCTGCAACACACCCACACCCTGCAACACACCCACACCCTGCAACACACCCACACCCTGCAACACACCCACACCCTGCAACACACCCTGCAACACACCCACACTCCTGCAACACCCTGCAACACACCCACACTCCTGCAACACACCCACACCCTGCAACACAAATACGTGACCTCGGTTTATTACATCTTCGTCATGTAATGGAACAATAACATTAATTGTGGCTTTTTACTGCTTCCTTGTCATTCTTCGTCTTCTTTGTTCCATCATCATCATCTTTAACCCCATCTTCATCATCATCATCATCATCATCATCTTCTCATCCTTAGTTATTTTGCATTTTCTTCAATTATCGTTCTTCTTCTTCTTCTTCTTCTGCCCTCCCTACCCTACCCCCCATGGTCACCCCCCAGGTCACGTACTGTACCTAGAAACGGTACCCCCAGGTGGTCATAGTACCGTTGTCCCAAACTTGATAATCAGCCGAGTTGCGTCAGCGTCTATGATTGATAACTCTCTCCCCTAAAAAGGAGTCCACGTGATTGGTCTTCTCCCACCCCTCCCCCTCCACCTAGTAGATGCTATTAGTTGCAGAACGTTTTCGGTGTTTTCGCGTTATTCTCTTTCTCTATCTGTCTCTCTCTCTCTTGACAGGTTTACTTTCTAATTCAGACGGAGGCCAGAGTTCCCCTCCACACTCTACCACCTCTATATTCACCTACTGCAGGAAGCTCTATATTCACCTCCTGCAGGAAGCTCTATATTCACCTGCTGCAGGAAGCTCTATATTCACCTACTGAAGGAAGCTGGTTAGAGAGCAGGTGATAGTAAAACTGGTAACACTTCAAGTGGTTATGGTGACACGGTAGGTGGTGGGTAGTGGTGATGGTAACACTGGCAGGTGGTGGTAGTGGTGATGGTGGTAACACTGGTAGTGGTGATGGTAACACTGGCAGGTGATGGTAGTGATGATGGTAACACTGGCAGGTGATGGTAGTGATGATGATGGTATCACTGGCAGGTGATGGTAGTGATGATGGTGGTAACACTGGTAGGTAGTGGTGATGGTAACACTGGCAGGTGGTGGTAGTGGTGATGGTGGTAACACTGGTAGGTTCAATACACACAGCATGAGTCAGTGTTTGTGGTGGCGGCGGCGTATTTGTTGTACTGACCTCCTGGTAGGGATTAATATGGTAAGGAGGTACGATCACCCCCTGTGTCGTTTGTGGTGTGGTAAACGTACATGGTGGTGGTAGTGGTGGAAGTAGGGAGGGTGGTAGTGGTAGAGATAGTGGTGGTGATGATGGTAGTGGTGGTAATAGGAGAGATGGTGGTAGTGGTAATGATGGTCGTAGGGGTAGAGATAGTGGTGGTGGTAGTAGTGGTGGAGATGATGGTAGTGATGGTAGCGTTAGAGATAGTGGTAATGGTGGTAGTAGGGTAGTAGGGACAGTGGTATTGGTAGAAATAGTGGTGGTGGTAGTAGTGGTAGAGATGGTGGTGGTAGTAGTAGTTGGTTGTAGCCGTAAGGCTAGTGGTAATGGTAGATTGTGGTAGTTGTGGAGATAGTGGTAGTTGTGGTGATGGTGATAGTAGTGGTGGTGGTGGTGGTAAGAAGGTTGGTGTACATCCTAGGCGACAAACACTCCGGCAAGGAAGTGTTGACATGCACGGCTGATCAGGACCTTGCTAGCTGTTGTTGAACCTCACACACCCGGACCCTTTACCTGGCGACACACACACACACACTCTACACACCACACACACTCTACACACCACACACACACACTACACACACACACTACACACACACACACCACACACAATACACACACACACCACACACACACACACACACACACACACACCACACACACACACACCACACACACACACCACACACCACACACACACACACCACACACACAATACCACACACACACACCACACACCACACACACCACACACACACACACACACACACACACACCACACACCACACACACACACACACACACACACACACACACACCACACACAAACACACACACACACACCACACACACACAACACACAAACACCACACACACACACACACACACACACACACCACACACCACACACACACACACACACACACACACACCACACACACACACACACACACCACACACACACACACACACACACACACACACACCACACCACACACACACACACACACACACACACACACACCACACACCACACACACACTCAAAGACACACACACACACCACACACACAATACTCACACACACACACACACCACACACCACACACCACACCACACCACACACACACACCACACACCACACACCACACCACCACACCACACACCACACACCACACACACACAAACACACACACACACACACCACACACACACACCACACACACACACACACACACACACCAATAACCACACACCACACACCACACACCACACACACCACACACACACAACACCACACACCACACACACACACCACACACCACACACACTACACACACACACTACACACACACACCCACAAACACACACCACACACCACACACCACACACAATAACACCACACACACACAGAGCATTCATTACATACACCTATCTCATTTCTTATACATTTCATTATTTATTCCATCTAGTTTTCTCTTAAGCATCTCCATAATATCACTCAGGCAGCAGGAGACAGAAACAGCCCAACAGTGTGGCATTTCCCCGCACGTTCAACACGACGGGAAGTATGTGTAGGCATTTCCACCTCGCGCATTCTTAAACAAATGAATGAACGTTCCTGAAATTTAACTAGCATGGCGCTGGTATTTCCCTGACGACTTGGTGTACGAAAACAAAATAGGGTTAGGTAGGTTAGGTTAGGTTAGGTACAGTGCAGGGAATTAACAACAAGTGAATAACGTTTGGTGATTTAGAATAAAATATAATGAAAAATTGTACTACTACTACTAACCAGATGATTCAAAGCGACAAGTGACCATCCCTAGCTACCCCCCCACACACTTCACCACCACAAGACATACACACAGTCAATAACAGAAATGCAGACAAAATTAAACATGAACGAAAAAAAATATATTTTTTTTTTTGTATGACATAAGCCAGACCAGGTCACGCCTCACCACACATGGCCCAAGGTTACACTGCAACACTGCACACACACACACCTACACACACACACACACACACACACCTGAGCAAGGACACACTACACTGTCTTAACACTGGAGAAACTTACAAACCAGACACACGCTGATAAATAAATAAATTAATAATAAATTAATATTACAAAAGTTACAACAGATTTTCATCCTCTTCTAAGACGACCCGAGACTGGACAGGCACTGGGCAGGTCAAAATGTCAATGTTCGACTCAAAATGCTATGACGCAGAACCCACACCCCACCACTACTGTCTCCCACCACTACTGTCTCCCACCACTACTGTCCCCCACCACTACTGTCCCCCACCACTACTGTCCCCCACCACTACTGTCTCCCACCACTACTGTCCCCACACTACTGTCTCCCACTACTACTGTCTCCCACACTTTTGTCTCCCACCACTACTGTCTCCCCACCACTACTGTCTCCCCACACTACTGTCTCCCACCACTACTGTCCCCACCACTACTGTCTCCCACCACTACTGTCCCCCACACTACTGTCTCCCCACTACTACTGTCTCCCACACTACTGTCTCCCACCACTACTGTCCCCCACCACTACTGTCCCCACCACTACTGTCCCCAGCCACTACTGCCCCACCACTACTGTCTCCACCACTACTGTCCCCACCACTACTGTCTCCCCACCACTACTGTCCCCCACCACTACTGTCTCCACACTACTGTCCCCACCACTACTGTCTCCCACCACTACTGTCCCCCACACTACTGTCTCCCACTACTACTCTCTCCCACACTACTGTCTCCCACCACTACTGTCTCCACGCCAGGGTAAGAGACTCAGGTATACAGGTGTGTGTCGCCCCGTTCAGCATACTACTAGGTAAATTAAGCAAGGTGTAAAAGGCTTCATTAATTTCTATGTTGGCAGGTGTGGCGGCCTGACCGACTGACCTGAGTGAGTGAGTGGGTGAACTAGTGAGTGGGTGAACTAGTGAGTGGGGTGAACTAGTGAGTGAATGAGTGAGTGAACTAGTGAGTGAATGAGTGAGTGAACTAGTGAGTGAATGAGTGAGTGAAGTAGTGAGTGAATGAGTGAGTGAACTAGTGAGAATGAGTGAACTAGTGAGTGAATGAGAGTGAAGTAGTGAGTGAATGAGTGAGTGAACTAGTGAGTGAATGAGTGAGGAACTAGTGAGTGGAATGAGTGAGTGAACTAGTGAGTGAATGAGTGAGGGAACTAGTGAGGAATGAGTGAGTGAACTAGTGAGTGAATGAGTGAGTGAACTAGTGGAGGAATGAGTGAGTGAACTAGTGAGTGAATGAGTGAGTGAACTAGTGAGTGAATGAGTGAGTGAACTAGTGAGTGAATGAGTGAGTGAACTAGTGAGTGAATGAGTGAGGGAACTAGTGAGTGAATGAGTGAGTGAACTAGTGAGTGAATGAGACGCTGTTACGACCACTATACCACCACTACACATCACCATTACCATCAACAATATCACTACAATCCACTACCACCATGAACACCACTATCACAACTACCACTATCACCACTACCAGTACTATCACTACCACCATTACTAATATTCTTATTCCTCACCACAATCCTTACCACCACCACCTCCTCCTCCTCCTACTGTCATTTCTCCCCTATCTTACTGGAAGGGGAGAGGGGGAGGAAGGGGAGAACGGGGAAGGGGAGAGGGGAGGAAGGGGAGAAAGTGGAGGGAGAGGGGGAGGAAGGGGAGAAAGGGAGGGAGAGGGGAAGGGGGAGGGGAGGGGGAGGGGGGGAGGGAGGAGGGAGGGGGAGGGGAGAGGGGGGAGGGAGGCGGAGAGGGGGAGGAGGGGAAACAGCGGGAGGAAGGGGAAACAGGGAGAGGGGGAGGAAGGGGGGAGAGGGACAGGTTTTGCTCCTGCCGGAAACAGTCACAAAACCTTGTCTTGTGTCTCGCTTAAAACCTGATTACCTGGCCTTGTACCGGTTAGTGTCACGGTAACCTGGCCTTTGTACCGGGGCTAGTGTCACGGTAACCTGGCCTACTGGGCTATGTCTCCTGTAACCTGGCCTTGTACCGGGGCTAGTGTCACGGTAACCTGGCCTTGTACCGGGGTGTCACGGTAACCTGGCCTTGTACCGGGCTAGTGTCCCTGTAACCTGGCCTTGTACCGGGCTATGTCACGGTAACCTGGCCTTGTACCGCTAGTGTCACGGTAACCTGGCCTTGTACCGGGGTAGTGTCACGGTAACCTGGCCTTGTGACCGCTAGTGTCCCTGTAACCTGGCCTTGTACCGGCTAGTGTCGGTAACCTGGCCTTTGTACCGGCTAGTGTCACGGTAACCTGCCTTGCGGGGCTAGTGTCACGGTAACCTGCCTTGTACCGGGGGTGTCACGGTAACCTGGCCTTGTACCGGTATGTCACGGTAACCTGGCCTTGTACCGGGGCTAGTGTCACGGTAACCTGGCCTTGTACCGCTAGTGTCACGGTAACCTGGCCTTGTACCGGCTAGTGTCCCTGTAACCTGGCCTTGTACCGGGGCTAGTGTCACGGTAACCTGGCCTTGTACCGGGGCTAGTGTCACGGTAACCTGGCCTTGTACCGGCTAGTGTCACTGTAACCTGGACTGTACCTGGCCTTGTACCGGGACTAGTGTCACTGTAACCTGGCCTTGTACCGGGACGAGTGTCACTGTAACCTCCTCATGTTGTAACACTAAGAATCTTGGCTTAACCCAGCACCTCTTGCTCCCAACCCAACCCAACCCAACCCAACCTAACCTAACCTAACCCAACCCAACCTCCGTATCCTTCTACTGTAACACTGTAAAACTGTGGAAAACACACACACACACACACACACACACACACACACACACACACACACACACACACACACACACAAACACACTTCACTTACAGCGTTTGAAACTAAAATCCGGAACGCCAGAGCCCGCCCTCCCCGCGCCACTTGTAGAACGCTACGCCCAGGCTATAATTGAACGCCTGTCATTAGCATAGATTAAGAGGTCAAATTCAAGGTTTTTCGATCGTTAATTCAACTTAACGTGACATTACTCTCTCTCTCTCTCTCTCTTCTCCACTCTCCACCTCTTCCATTCTCTCCTCCCCACCAAGGTACACATAATGAACACCTAAACCATTTCCCGAGTCCAGGAATCAAGAAAGGCAAGTCAATATGGTCGAACTCTATATTGTCATGGTGGAGGAGTGTCGACCATCTTGAGAACCATCTTGGAGGAGGACTCGAGATCTGGTCATCCAAATTCCTCGAGCGTCTTACGGTTGGTTGGTTCCACGGTCATAATTTGGAGGCGATTGTAAGAGAGAGAGAGAGAGAGGAGAGAGAGAGAGAGAGAGAGAGAGAGAGAGAGAGAGAGAGAGAGAGAGAGAGAGAGAGAGAGAGAGAGAGAGAGAGAGAGAGAGAGAGTTGAATCCTAAACCGTATGAGATGGCGATGGTAAAGGGGGGAGAGCAGGGAGAGTGTTAGCAGGGGGGGAATCTTGGCAGGAGGGAGAGGGGGGGGTGAGGGGAGTGAGGGGGGAAAGGTTGCAGCGCAGGAGACTGAAGAAGTACCCAAATGCCCGGTACTATTATAACGGGGTACTGGGAGGCGTGTTAGGGGCGTCGCTATAGGGAGAGAGAGAGAGAGAGAGAGAGAGAGAGAGAGAGAGAGAGAGAGAGAGAGAGAGAGAGAGAGAGAGAAGGGTGTTAATTAAATGGGAGGAGTAGAATTAGCGCCCCCCTCCTCACACACACACACGACTTTTCCTTCCTAGTTGGGTCGTGTCTTGATTCCTTCTTCATCACTCCCCTTCTCTCTCTTCCCCTTTTGTTCTTCCCTTCCTCTTCCTTCTGACACTCTTCTTCCTTCCTCCTTCACCTCTCCTCCTTCGTCCTCTCTTCCCTCCGTCACCTCATCTCCTCCTTCCTTCCTTTCTCCTCCTCCTCCCTCCTCCTCTTCTTCCTCCTCCTTCCTTCTCTCCTCCAGGTACATCATTACCCCCCCCTTAAGTGCCTGGTTCGCTGAAGGCATAAAACACACACAGGGGCGGCTGCAGGGGGTGACGCTGTGGGTGGGTGGGGTGGGTTGGGTGGGTGGGTGGGGTGGGTGGGTGGGTCGGTGGGGTGGGTTGGGTGGGTGGTGGGTGGGTGGGGTTGAGTGGGTGGGGTGGGTGGGTGGGGTGGTGGGGTGGGTGGATGGGTGTATAGGTAAGTGGGTGTCCTGACTGGATGGGTGTGTGTTAGTGTGGGTGGGTGAGTGAATACCTTGTGTGGCTGAAGTATTACGTTGTGGGTGAAGAAATGGATAATATGGAGTGGGTGTGGGTGGTGGTGGGTGCTGCTTGGTTGCCCTGGTACTTGGGGTAAAGATCAACAACATGACCATAACAGTGTGTGTGTGTGTGTGTGTGTGTGTAGACAACCTTGGTTAGAATGACCAATGACCCAAGATCAACATAATGTTTATTCACAACATCAACACCATTCAAACAAACAAGCAAAAAAAATAAAATAAAATCAACAATAAAATAAAACGACGATAAAAAACTATAAGGCAATTAATCAGAAACTAATAATATTTTATCTAGGCAATTATATAGAGGGAGGGGGTGGAGGAGGGGTGGGGAGGGGGAAGGGGTGAATGGATGGGGGATGGAGGAAGGAGAGGGTATGGGGTAGGGAGATTAGGAGGATAGGGTATTTTCTGCCTCTTTTTTTTGTTATGGAGGTAATAAAGGAGGGAGGAGGAGGAGGAGGAGGAGGAGGAGGAGGAGGAGGAGGAGGAGGAGGAGGAGGAGGAGGAGGAGGAGGAGGAGGAGGGAAGGAGGAGGTGGGTGTCTGATGGATGTTGCAAAAAGGAAAGGAGGAATTAATGAAGGAGAGAGAGAGAGAGAGAGAGAGAGAGAGAGAGAGAGAGAGAGAGATACAATACCCCACAATTAGACCCAGACTCACTTAATGGACTTACCAAAACACACACACACACACACACACACACACACACACACACACACACACACACACACACACACACACACACCTATACCCTACCACGTCCACAGGTGCACTTAACACCTGGAAGTTGAAATACCAGTTAGTAAGACGCAACACAAGTCGCTTAGAAAAGGGAAATTTGTGTCACCTGTTGATGTGTCACCTGTTGATGTGTCACCTGTGTCACCTGTGTCACCTGTTGATGTGTCACCTGTTGATGTGTCACCTAGTCACCTGTTGATGTCACCTGTTGTGTCACCTGTTGATGTGTCACCTGTGTCACCTGTGTCACCTGTTGATGTGTCACCTGCTGATGTGTGTCACCTGTTGATGTGTCACCTGTTGATGTGTCACCTGTGTCACCTGTTGATGTGTCACCTGTTGATGTGTCACCTGTTGATGTGTCACCTGTTGATGTGTTCACCTGTTGATGTGTCACCTGTGATGTGTCACCTGTTGATGTGTCACCTGTTGGGTCACCTAGTCACCTGTTGATGTGTCACCTGTTGATGTGTCACCTGTTGATGTGTCACCTGTTGATGTGCCACCTGTTGATGTGTCACCTGTTGATGTGTCACCTGTTGATGTGTCACCTGTGTCACCTGTTGATGTGTCACCTGTTGATGTGTCACCTGTTGATGTGTCACCTGTTGATGTGTCACCTGTTGATGTGTCACCTGTTGATGTCTCACCTGTTGATGTGTCACCTGTTGATGTGTCACCTGTTGATGTGTCACCTGTTGATGTGTCACCTGTTGATGTGTCACCTGTTGATGTGTCACCTGTTGATGTGTCACCTGTTGATGTGTCACCTGTTGATGTGTCACCGTTGATGTGTCACCTGTTGATGTGTCACCTGTGTCACCTGTTGATGTGTCACCCGTTGATGTCACCTGTTGATGTCACCTGGTCACCTGTTGATGTGTCACCTGTTGATGTGTCACCTGTTGATGTGTCACCTGTTGATGTCACCTGTTGATGTGTCACCTGTTGATGTGTCACCTGGTTGTTGTGTCACCTGGTTGTTGTGTCACCTGGTTGTTGTGTCACCTGGTTTTTGTGTCACCTGGTTGTTGTGTCACCTGGTTGTTGTGTCACCTGGTTGTTGTGTCACCTGGTTGTTGTGTCACCTGTTGATGCGTCACCTGGTTGTTGTGTCACCTGGTTGTTGTGTCACCTGGTTGTTGTGTCACCTGGTTGTTGTGTCACCTGGTTGTTGTTGTCACCTGGTTGTTGTGTCACCTGGTTGTTGTGTCACCTGGTTGTTGTGTCACCTGTTGATACGTCACCTGGTTGTTGTGTCACCTGGTTGTTGTGTCACCTGGTTGTTGTGTCACCTGGTTGTTGTGTCACCTGTTGATGTGTCACCTGTTGTTGTGTCACCTGTTGATGCGTCACCTGGTTGTTGTGTCACCTGGTTGTTGTGTCACCTGGTTGTTGTGTCACCTGGTTGTTGTGTCACCTGTTGATGCGTCACCTGGTTGTTGTGTCACCTGGTTGTTGTGTCACCGGTTGTTGTGTCACCTGGTTGTTGTGTCACCTGGTTGTTGTGTCACCTGTTGTTGTGTCACCTGGTTGTTGTGTCACCTGGTTGTTGTGTCACCTGGTTGTTGTGTCACCTGTTGATGCGTCACCTGGTTGTTGTGTCACCGGTTTTTGTGTCACCTG
>NW_024756871.1:2124425-2170661 GCF_018991925.1 Homarus americanus
TGAGAAATGGGAGGGCGGCCCAGCAGTGCGTGGCAGACAGGGCGAGCTGCTGCAGGTATGTGTGTCAAGGTCTACTGCAAGCGGCTCCCTCCCTCCCTCGGCCTGCATCCTCCCACTCCCTCCTCTTCCTTCAGTTCCCCCTTCCAATTCCCCTCTTCCTTCTACCCTTTTTTCTCTCTTCATCCCTGTTCCATTCTTTCTCCTCTTCCCCCTGGATCCTTCCATCTCCTCCTCCTCCTCCTCCCTTCTTCCTTCTCCTCCCGCTCTTTACTCCCCTTGCACTTGAACATCACCTCCCCCTTACTGAATGCTGGCCGTCTGCTCACCTCATCCCCTCCCCCTCCCCAGCATGACACAGCTCTTCCACCGGCACTCCCATGACGCTCGTCTGGCAACCCTGTCATGCGCCCACATCCTCCTGGAAACACTCCACCCTCCACCCTAAGGTGCCCCTCCACCTTCAGAACCAGCCCTCCCTCCACCTACCAACTCTACAGTGCCCCTCTACCTACAAAATCAATCTTTCTCCACTTACCACCCTCATGGCGTTCCTCCACCTCCACAATCAGCCCTCCATCCGCTAACACACCGCCGGCCGCTCCTCCACCTCCAGGACCAGCTCTCCTCTCACCTACCACCCCGACGGCGCCCCTCAAGCAACCCCCACTCCACCTGACAACAATATCTGGCCCACCTCCCTCACGTAAAACTGTCGCCCCTCCGCCTCCCCGCCAGGCGTTGCCCTCCTGGTCCCTCCTTCCCTCTCTCTAGAGTTACTGCTCCCCCCAACGCTCCACCATCTGCCGTCCTCCCTCACAACCCTCCACCATCTGCTGTCCTCCCTCACAACCCTCCACCATCTGCCGTCCTGCCAACCCTCCACTCTGCCGTCCTCCCTCACAACCCTCCACCATCTGCCGTCCTGCCCCCCAACCCTCCACCATCTGCTGTCCTCCCTCACAACCCTCCACCATCTGCCGTCCTCCCCTCCCAACTCTCCACCACAACACTTTCCCCATTATCTGTTCACCGTCCTTGCTGACCAGCAAGACCCGTGTAACGATATTCAACAGGTTCTCTCGCCCACATCCCAGCTGGTAACCAAATTCTCATCCCTGTCATTCAACATATAATTTCTGACTTCTCGAGGCCTCCTAACTGAAGGACCACTGACGTAAGGCCCTCTGAATTAAGTCCTTCTGACTTCTCGAGGTCCACTGACCTACAAATACCCTCGTGCCCTAAAGGGAAGACTGCCCCCTCCTACAGGTGGTATGGGTCTGAGGTGGCCACACACACACACACACACACACACACTGGAAGTGCAGTCTCAGAGGAACCATCACTCACAGCCAGGCAAGCTTATATCCTTGTTAATGCCGGACAAGTGGCACCACTACGAGAGAGCGGTTGCCACTACCGCCACTACTGCCACGCCACCACCGCCTGAATGCTGGTGAGGGTGATGGTGGTAGAGAGGTTGTTAAGTAATAGGGGTTGGGTGAGAGAGAGTGTGTGTGCCAATGTATACGCCTTTTACACACACCACCTTATAGGTAACTAGTCGACCATGAATAAGAAAGTCAGAAAGTGTGTGTGTGTGTGTGTGTAAAAAAATCATCTGCTGCTGCACTTCCCATCTTCACAGCTGCACCTCTTCATCCTCACAGCTGCACCTCACCACCCTCACAGCTGTACCTCCCTGACCTCACAGCTTCACCTTCCCACCCTCATAGCTGTGCATTCCCACCCTCCTGTGTGCCTCCCCTCCTTCCTCCCCCCACCCTCACAGCTGCCTGACCTCCCTCCCCACCCTCACAGCTTCCTCCCCACCCACAGCTCTCCCACCCTCACAGCTGCCTCCTCATCCTCCGCTGCCTCCCCACCTCACAGCTACCTCCTCATCCTCACACACCTCCTGCTTCACCTCCCAGCTTCACCTCCCCCTCACAGCTTCACCTCCCACCCTGACTTCCTCCCCACCCTCACAGCTTCCTCCCCCACCTCACAGCCACCTCCCCACCCTCACGCTCACCTCCCACCTCACCTTCACCTCCCCACCCTCACACTTCACCTCCCACCCTCTGCTTCACCTCCCACCTCCACAGCTTGCCTCCCCCACCTCCGCTTCACCTCCCCACCCTCGCTTCACCTCCCCACCCTCACAGCTGCACCTCCCACCCTCACAGCTTCACCTCCCCACCCTCTGCTTCACCTCCCCACCCTCCAAGCTGACCTCCTCATCCTCACAGCTGCCTCCCACCCTCCTGCCTCCTCCTCATCCTCCGCTTCACCTCCCCACCCTCTCGCTTCACCTCTCCCACCCTCGGCTTCACCTCCCCACCCTCACAGCTTCACCTCCCCACCCTCACAGCTTCACCTCCCCACCCTCACAGCTTCACCTCCCCACCCTCCCAGCCACCTCCCCACCCCTCAGGCTGCCTCCCCACCACAGCTGCCTCCTCATCCTCCCAGCTTCCTACTCCTCCAATCTATATTCCTTCCCCATACTAAAAGAAAAACAACAACAACTTTGGAGCTGCTGGCCTGGCTGGTGTTGATTCAGAGAGAGAGAGAGACTGTTCCCACTCGTCGCCACCTGTGTTAAGCCCACCACTTACTCCCTCACCTCAACACCTACACTCGGGTCCCCAGCGACATTTACAAGGGAATAGCCCCCTCCCTCCTTCCCCTTATTGTCGGTATGACCCCTGACCTCCTCGTGACCTCTTCAAAGCCCCAGACTAAGCGGCGGCGGTGACCTCTTTGGCCTCCTTGTTGGCCTCTCAGGGGGAAGAGGAGGAACACAATGGTAGGACCTGAGCTGCGGCAGGTAAGGTGCTTACGTCTTCACACTCAGGCAGGTCAAGGCGACACAACCTGCACCTCACAGCTAAACAACAGCCTACCATGATAGCCCCTGAAAATCCTGCAGTTACAACAATAGTGGAGATAAAATTGGAGGTCCCTGATGACCTGACCTGCCCTGACTTAACATAACCTAACCTAACCCTAACCTACTATGAAGACCAAATAACTGTACTCACCGTCAATATCCTCCACCATCACTAATGTCGGGTTGAGTAACATAATGAAAACATATGGCGTAGTTAATGATCTGTGTGTGTGTGTGTGTGTGTGTGTACTCCATTACCCCCGGCCCAACCGAAAGAACAGGAGGAGGAAGAGGAAGAAGAAGAGGAGGAAAAAGAGGAGGGGAGAAGAGGATCAAAAGGAATATAACTCCCTTAGCAAGAATCAACGCCACCACGAGCAACCAAAAGCGCCAGACGTTCCCTTCCACCACCACGCCAGATATGCGGTCGCTCACCTGCCTCCAGCTTACGGTCAGGTAAGGGGATACAGGTGACGGCGCAGGGAGGGACGGTAACTACTGCCAGGGGATAGGTACACAAGGTAGGATGTTGGATAGACGACCTGAGTAGGATGGTGTAGAGGATAGGATGCCAGAGATTAGTGAAGGATAGGGGGGAGGAGGAGAAGGTCGTGGGTAACGTTAGGATGGGGTTGGCAGTAGGGGTGGCATGGAGGATGGGTGTGTGCAGGAGGGTGGTAGAAGGTAGGATGTGTGGGGCAGGGTGGTAGAGGGTGGGATGGGTGGCCAGAGGGTGGTAGGGAGGGGTGGGGTGGCCAGGAGGGTAGAAGGTGGGATGGCTGTGAGGTGGGTAGAGGGTGGTGGTGGCCAGGAGGGCGGTAGAGGATGGAGGGGTGGCGGAGAAGGAAGCTGAGGGCGTATGTGTGTGTGTCACAATACCTCTGATGGACACCACCATTCATTAACTGCAACGTCTCCAGGTGTATCTAGGTGCATTCTCTCTCTCTCACACACACACACACACACACACACACACACACACACACACACACACACACACACACACACACACACACACACCTTAGGGACAGATAAACACGTAAACAAAAGGACATAAAGACGATGAGAGAACAGATGACAAACACCTCACGTCAAGGTGTTGCAACTTCCTTTCAAGACGAAGCAGTGGCCTTAACATCCAGAGGTCGGGCCCCAGACCTTCCTGAGCAAGGAGGTGAAGGAGGGAGGGTAGAGAAGGAGTGAATAAGGAAGGAGATATAAGATGGAGGGAAGGAAGAGGTCACGAGGAAGAGGAGGAAGGAAGGAGATAGAAGATGGAGGGAAGGAAGAGGTCACGAGGAAGGAGGAGGAAGGAAGGAGATAGAAGATGGAGGGAAGGAAGCGGTCACGAGGAAGGAGGAACAGAAGGAGGGAAGAAAAGAGAGTAATATAATTAAGGAGAAGGATGAGAATCGAGGGAGGGAGGGAGGGTAGAGAAGGAGGGAAGGAAGAGGTTCAAGAAGAAGGGAGGAAGGAAGGAAGAAAATGGGTAATAAAACTAAGGAGAAGGACGAGAGAGAGAGAGAGAGAGAGAGAGGACAGAAAAAGGAGGGTGATAACCATCCTCCACGAGTCAAGGACACATTCTACGGAGGGAAGAGGTGGAGGAGGAGAGGAAAGAGGTGGAGGAGGAGGGAGGAGACAAGAAACATGGAACTCAGGAAGAGACTCTCTCTCTCATCACGGTGGACACTGGAGGTGAACTCTTCCCATATTTACACACTGCACCCGGCATCCATTTGCCAACCCTGATCTTCTTGCATGTAAACAAACCAAATAATTTTAGTTCCGTGTTAGCCAGAGAGACAAGCCAAGAGGAACGAATAAACTAACTTAACCTAACTTAAGTAATCTATCCTATCCTACCCTATCCCAACCTTGTAACCTAACCAAACATAATCAAACCCAACCAATTCCACCCCCAACTAAACCCAACCAAAGCCAAACATAACCAAACTCAACCTAACCTAACCTAACCTAACCTAACCAAACCTTAATACTTACAACAAGCAAAAAAAAAAACCCTCAAGTTCTTAACATCATTAGTAAATGTATTTTATTTTATTGATTTTTTTCCTGCACATTTAACCAGTGAGAGAGGTGAGGAGGAAGAGTCGACCCAGGACAGTTCCGTGAGAGAGGTTAGGTAAGGTCAGCCGTCGTGAATGTCTGAAGTGGCGACCCGACAAAACAAGGTCACCCTACTCCCCTTTCCTCTCCACCCAACACCCTCCCATCACAACACAAGCCCCACCTACCCCTACCCACCCCTTTCCACCCCCTCCCAGAATTACGACCTCTTGGCCCTGACCTTTTTACATCGTTAACCTCGTATTTCGTGTTGCATTCTCTTCATTTTTGTCTTCTTCTTATTTTTCTTATTTGTTATTATTATTTTTTTTTTTGGAAAGCAGTGAGCCGTGATGGTATTAATTGGTATTTTTATTGTTGTTGTTGTTCCGTGCTTTTATTTCTGTTACTGTCCCCTGTTGTTGCTGTTCCTTGTTGTTCCTTCTGTTGCTGTTTCTGTTATTGTTCCCTACTGTTGCTGTTCCTTGTTGTTCCTTCTGTTGCTGTTTCTGTTATTGTTCCCTACTGTTGCTGTTCCCTGATGTTGCTGTCTCCTGCTTTTTGTTGTTCCCTGTTGCTGTTTCTGAGTACACACGGATATGTGATGGCGCGTCCTTGAGGTATATACTCGGTGGACACTCTAATACGGTCCATTGCCTCGACCTTGGTTATGCTCCGCTATCTCCACACCCGACGCTCTCATGCTCCAACACCCCGAGGCCATAGTACGCTTCAACACCAACAGGCCAGGTGCTCCAACACCACCAGATCATAGTATGCTCCAACACCACCAGATCATAGTATGCTCCAACACCACCAGATCATAGTATGCTCCAACATTACCAGATCATAGTATGATCCAACACCACCAGATCATAGTATGCTCCAACATTACCAGATCATAGTATGTCTACACACCTCAGATCATAGTATGCTCCAACACCACCAGATGAGGTCCAACACCACCAGACTGTATGCTCCAACATTACCAGATCATAGATGCTCCAACACACCACAGGCCATAGTATGTGTGTGTGTGTGTGTGTGTGTGTGTGTGTGTGTGTGTGTGTGTGTGTGTGTGTGTGTGTGTGTGTGTGTGTGTGTGTGTGTGTGTGTGTGTCACTTCACCAGCTGGACCAACACACGCAATTTGCATACCTTGAGGAATCTTCGTGACGCACCTGAATACCTACAGAGTATACAGTTCGTTAGCTGGAGGTTTCACATCTAACGGACCCTCGATATAACGGACTTAGATATCTATATAGTTCGTTAGCTGGAGGTTTCACATCTAACGGACCCTCGATATAAAGGACTTTGATATCTATATAGTTCGTTAGCTGGAGGTTTCACATCTAACGGACCCTCGATATAACGGACTTAGATTCTATATAGTTCGTTAGCTGGAGGTTTCACATCTAACGGACCCTCGATATAACGGACTTTGATATCTATATAGTTCGTTAGCTGGAGGTTTCACATCTAACGGACCCTCGATATAACGGACTTAGATCTCTATATAGTTCGTTAGCTGGAGGTTTCCATCTAACGGACCTCGATATAACGGACTTAGATTCTATATAGTTCGTTAGCTGGAGGTTTCACATCTAACGGACCTCGATATAACGGACTTTGATATCTATGTTCGTTAGCTGGAGGTTTCACATCTAACGGACCTCGATATGGACTTAGATCTCTATATAGTTCGTTAGCTGGAGGTTTCACATCTAACGGACCCTCGATATAAAGGACTTAGATCTCTATATAGTTCGTTAGCTGGAGGTTTCATCTAACGGACCTTCATATAACGGACTTTGATATCTATATAGTTCGTTACGGTTTCACATCTAACGGACCCTCGATATAAAGACTTAGATCTCTATATAGTTCGTTAGCTGGAGGTTTCACATCTAACGGACCCTCGATATAAAGGACTTAGATCTCTATATAGTTCGTTAGCTGGAGGTTTCACATCTAACGGACCTTCGATATAACGGATAATCCTTTTCATAGAGTCCGTGTGCTAAGGGTCGATGTATGGAGCCAAAATAACACTGATAATGTAACTTGATTTTATGGTAACTACAAGAGTTCTGTTATTTCCGGGTTTTAAAGGAGAGAGAGAGAGAGAGAGAGAGAGAGAGAGAGAGAGAGAGAGAGAGAGAGAGGAGAGAGAGAGAGACAAACAGATAGACAGACAGACAGACAGAGAGACAGACAGACAGACAATGAGAGAATGTAGGCATGAATTAACATTACACAACACGGCGGCGATGACAATGATCGCGTATAATTCGTCATCAGCACCAAAACATTACCATTACCATCGCCTGGTGATGATCAGTGATCGCCTGGGAGGACACACGGCGGGGAATGCAACACCTTTAATCAATTTCACTGTGATATGCGGAATTAGGGAAGAGATTAGCATTTTGATGTGTCCAGGTGGCCGAGTACAACAGGTGCGTCACACAGGTATAAGCAGGTGGGGTGATTATGATGCATCTGTGAGCTCCGCCAGTAGGACATCTCAATAGCCCTCCACAAATAGGACAGGTCAATACACGACGCCTCCACCAATAAGACATCTCAATACACGACGCCTCCACCAATAGGACAGGTCAATACACGACGCCGCCATCGATAGGACAGGGAGGAAGCTGGTAGGACACCCCGCGCCATAAACGACCAGCTGGTGAGCGTCTAACGGTGTAAACAATGGTATGGGTGGACGGGGACGTGAGGCAGGTATGGCTAGCACCTGTTATCCACCTGGTGATTCATGGAGCCACCTGGTGATACACGGGGTCACCTGTTATCCACCTGGTGATTCATGGAGCCACCTGGTGATACACGGGGTCACCTGTTATCCACCTGGTGATTCATGGAGCCACCTTGTGATACATGGGGTCACTTGTTATCCACCTGGTGATGCATGGGGTCACCTGTTATCCACCTGGTAATACATGGGGTCACCTGTTATCCACCTGGTGATAGGCTCTATTTAATATGAGGAAATAGTACAGGTAGACACGTGGGGGTAATAAAGAGGAAGAGGGAGGAAGGAGGGGAGGATAAAGAGAGGGAAGAAGGGAAGGTAAGGTATAGAGAGGGAGGGAGGATGAAGAGAAGGAGGAAGGGAGAGGGTAAAGAGAGAGAGAAAGAGGATAAAAAGAAGGAGGGTAAAGTGGGGGAGAAAGAGGGAGGATAGGGAAGGAGGAAAAGAGAGGGAGGGTATAGAAAGGGAGAAAGGAGGAGGGAGGAAGAGATGATAAAAGGAGGGAGAAAGAGAGAGGGAGGATTGAGAGAGGGAAACTACGAGGTATAAGCAGAGAAGTGTGAAGGACATTTGAAGGAGAGGAGCGGGGAGATGCCAGCACGGGCAATCAACGCAGCCTGGCGGTTATTACCTAACCTAACCTCTATAATAATAACACGTTCTAGGAATCTACGCCAGGCGATGCTATTCGTTCGCCTTCTGCCTTCACGGACGTTCTTTTACGGCACGGGCAAGTGTACATGACGTAATATCCAGGTCAAGGAAGGTCATGCATGCCTCCACACCTCCGGCTAGGTCAGCAGGGAGGTCAAGGAAGACGTGGGCCCTAACACATGATCCGGGGAGGGGGGAGGAGATGATGGGGTCAGGGAGTGGTAAAGAGAGGGAAAGGGGAGGAGTGTAGGGGGTGGTAATGAGAGGGGAGGGAGTGTAGGGGTGGTAAAGGAGGGGGAGGAGAGGGGTAAGAGTAGGGGAAGGGGTAGGAGGGAGATGAAGGAGGTGGGGTTCTTCGTCGGCTGGGGTAAGGGAAGGAGGAGGAGGGAAGGGAGGGGAAGGAGCAGGAAAAGTTAGAGGGGGGAGGGGGAGAGTCACAGGGTAGGTAGGATTGTGCTGCAGTGACAAACACATAATAAACAACAGCAACAAAGAAGAAGAAGAAGAAGAAGAAGAAGAAGAAGAAGAAGAAGAAGAAGAAGAAGAAGAAGAAGAAGAAGAAGAAGAAGAAGAAGAAGAAGAAGAAGAAGAAGAAGAAGAAGAAGAGAAAGAAGAAGAAGAAGAAGAAGAAGAAGAAGAAGAACCTAAAACACCACCTTGTCAGCGTGTACACAGGAAACAGGTAAACGAACACACACACACACACACACACACACACACACACACGTAACAAAACAGTTAACACACGTATAAGTTTTGCTTGAGGGGAGAGGAGGTCAAAGGTCAAGGTGGGACATGAGCAGCGAACATCCTGTGTCAGGCGAGGGCAAAGAAGACCATCCTTCACAATGACGGTGATAATAGTAGAAAAAAATATTGATGGTGATAATACTAGTAAAAAAATATTGATGGTGATAATACTAGTAAAAAAATATTGTGGTGATAATACTAGTAAAAAAAATATTGGTGGTGATAATACTAGAAAAAAATATTGATGGTGATAATACTAGTAAAAAAAATATTGATGGTGATAATACTAGTAAAAAAAATATTGATGGTGATAATACTAGAAAAAAAATATTGATGGTGATAATACTAGTAAAAAAATATTGATGGTGATAATACTAAAAAAAAAATATTGATGGTGATAATACTAGAAAAAAGTAAATAAAAACAAAAATAAGAAAATGACGTGACACAACAGACCAATCAACAGGCGGGAGATTAGTACAGTTAGCAGTGTCTGATACGCCGTTAACACTAAGGTCACAGAGAGTGATATGAGCATCTCTGTTGAATGGTGAACGTTCGACCTATGATTCGTCAAATTTGTTCAATGATTAGCCAATTTTGCCCTATGATTCGCCATTATGTTCCTACAAGAGAGAGAGAGAGAGAGAGAGGAAAACGGTGAGTGAACAAGGTTAAAAAAAACTAATTGACATGACTTCATTAACCTGTAACTTAATTAGCGAAGGTGAAACTAATACAGGTGAGAAGAGACGGAAGAAGGACAGAGGAGGGGAAGATGGAAGAGGAGGAACAGGAGGAGGAAGAAGAAGAGAAATAGGAGTGGGTAAGCAATTCTCTCTCTCTCTCTCTCTCTGTCAGCTATTATTATTATTACAGTTTTTATTATCGTCATTACTGCTGCTGTTATAGAGAGAGAGAGAGAGAGGGGGTTATGTGCCTCATAGGAAAAACTGGCCATCATGCACAACACGTTCAAGGTTACCCACTTCTCCAGGTTGTCTTGCCTCCTCCTCTTCCTCCTATTCCCCTTCCACCCTATTCCCCTTCCACCCTACTCTTCCTCCTCCTTGTCTTCTCCCTTCTCTTTTCCCTCCTCCTCTCCTCTTTCTTACTTATTCCCCTTCCACCCTACTTTTCCTCCTCTCCCTTCCACCTACCTCTTCCTTTTCCGTAGTTCTTTCTCTTTCCTCCTTCTCCTTCCCCTTCCTGTATTTCTCCTCCATTATCTTATTTTCTCAACATCCTTCTTCTCCCTCCTTCCTTCCACCCTTCCTACATTCATCATCACCACCTCCTCCTCCTCCCCTCCCTCCTAGCTCTGTCGGAGAAACACACACACACACACACACACACACACACACACACACACACACACACACACACACACACACGGCTGTTTGCTATGAACTGCAAGAAATAGCAAGGACTTAGTTCAGGAGACTAACCTTTGAAATACGGTACATCAATTGTGTCTTGTGAGGGGTGTGAAGGGTGGTGAGGGTTGTGGGTGTGGTGAGGGGTGGTGAGGGTGGTGAGGCGTTGTGTGTGGGGTTGTGTGGTGTGGTGAGGGTGTGTGGTGTGGGTGAGGGGTGGTGAGGGGTTGTGTGGGGTTGTGTGGGCTGTGTGTGGTGTGGTGAGGGGTTGTGTGTGGTGAGGGGTGGTAAGGTGGGGAGAGAGATGTGGTGAGGGGTGGTGAGGGGTGGTGGGTGAGGGGTGGTGAAGGTGTGTTGTAAGGGGTTGTGAGATACTGTGAGGAGGTGTGGTGTTGTGAGAGAGAGAGGGGGGGGGTTAATGAGGAGGTCATGATGTCCCCAGGTAACGCCTGACCCTGATGTATAGTCACTCAAGAGGTCACAAGGATGGCACAGGTAGGTCAGGTAAGGTCAACACGGAACACTGACACTGACTGTGAAAGGTGTGGGAAGAGAGGGGTGGGGTCATCCTCTCTCCTCATCCACCCTCCCACCCCTCCCTCCTCAACACTGTCTGCGTCTCCACTCCAATGGTCCTCATGCCAACTACCATCTCTTTCTCCTTCTTAACTACTCTCCTCTCCTTTCTCCCATCTCCCTTACCTTCTCCTCTCCTCTCTCCTCCTTCACCTCTCCTTTTCTTCCTTCCCCTCCCTTCTCCCCCACACTACGGGGTCAACGCGCGGGTTGCCAGGGCTGACCGATACCTTCAGCTGTTCACCTTGACGGCTCAGTGCCACCTACCCACCAACCAACCCACCTACCTCTTACCCACCAACCAAACTTACCTCTCAACCCATCAACCCACCTACCTCTCAACCCACCAACCAACCTCTACCCACCAACCAAACATTTCTCAACCCACCAACCAACCTTCTCAACCCACCAACCAACCTACCTCAACCCACCAACCATTTCTCAACCCACCAGCCAACCACTTCACCACTCAACCAGCCCACCTATTTCAACCCACCAACTCACCTACCCCTCATTTCACCTACTTCTCAGCCCACCAACCGATCTACCCCTCAACCCACCAGCTAACTAACCCACCTGCCCACCAACTAACCCATTGTTATATCAGATCCCTATTTTTTGGGGCACTGTAATATCTATTGAATTTTGTCAGGTCCTGTTATCCCTGTCCCTGATGGGGCTAGGGATTGATGGGGCATTATTGGGGATTGATGGGGCATTATTAGGGATTGATGGGGTATTATTGGCGCTTGATGGGGCATTATTGGGGCTTGATGGGGCATTATTAGGGATTGATGGGGCATTATTAGGGATTGATGGGGCATTGTTAGGGCTTGATGGGGTATTATTGGGGCTTGATGGGGCATTATTAGGGATTGATGGGGCATTGTTAGCTTGATGGGGTATTATTGGGGCTTGATGGGCATTATTAGGATTGATGGGGCATTATTAGGATTGATGGGGCATTATTAGGGATTGATGGGGCATTATTAGGATTGATGGGGCATTATTAGGATTGATGGGGCATTATTAGGATTGATGGGCATTATTAGGATGGATGGGGTATTATTGGGGCTTGATGGGGGATTATTAGGGATTGATGGGGGCATTATTAGGGATTGATGGGGCATTATTGGGGCTTGATGGGGCATTATTAGATTGATGGGGCATTATTAGGATTGATGGGGCATTATTAGATTGATGGGGCATTATTAGGGATTGATGGGGCATTATTAGGATTGATGGGGCATTATTAGATTGATGGGGCATTATTAGGGATTGATGGGGCATTATTAGGGATTGATGGGGCATTATTAGGATTGATGGGGCATTGTTAGGGATTGATGGGGCATTATTAGGATTGATGGGCATTATTAGGATTGATGGGCATTATTAGGATTGATGGGCATTATTAGGGATTGATGGGGTATTATTGGGCTTGATGGGCATTATTAGCTTGATGGGGATTATTAGGATTGATGGGGCATTATTAGGGATTGATGGGGCATTATTAGGATTGATGGGGTATTATTAGATTGATGGGGCATTATTAGGATTGATGGGGCATTATTAGGGATTGATGGGGCATTATTAGGATTGATGGGGCATTATTAGGATTTGATGGGGCATTGTTAGGGCTTGATGGGGTATTATTGGGGCTTGATGGGCATTATTAGGATTGATGGGGCATTGTTAGGGGTTGATGGGGTATTATTGGGGCTTGATGGGGCATATTGGTTGATGGGGCATATTAGGATTATGGGGCATTATTAGGATTGATGGGGCATTATTAGGGATTGATGGGGCATTATTAGGGATTGATGGGCATTGTTAGGGATTGATGGGGCATTATTAGGATTGATGGGGCATTATTAGGGATTGATGGGCATTATTAGGGATTGATGGGGCATTATTAGGGATTGATGGGGTATTATTGGGGCTTGATGGGCATTATTGGGGCTTGATGGGGCATTATTAGGATTGATGGGGCATTATTAGGGATTGATGGGGCATTATTAGGATTGATGGGTATTATTAGGATTGATGGGCATATAGGGATTGATGGGGCATTATTAGGATTGATGGGGCATTATTAGGATTGATGGGGCATTATTAGGATTGAGCATTGTTAGGGCTTGATGGGGTATTATTGGGGCTTGATGGGGCATTATTAGGGATTGATGGGGCATTGTTAGGGGTTGATGGGGTATTATTGGGGGCTTGATGGGGCATTATTGGGGCTTGATGGGGCATTATTAGGGATTGATGGGGCATTATTAGGATTGGTGGGCATTATTAGGGATTGATGGGGTATTATTAGGGATTGATGGGGCATTATTAGGGATTGATGGTATTATTAGGATTGATGGGCATTATTAGGGATTGATGGGGTATTATTAGGGATTGATGGGGAATTCCAATCTGTCCACTTCCATCATCCCTCCACCTTCCCATCACCCTCCACCTCCCCTATCCCACCCTTTGTCAATGTTATTATGGAAATAAATTGTGGAGCACTAGGAGAGAGAGAGAGAGAGAGAGAGAGAGAGAGAGAGAGAGAGAGAGAGAGAGAAGAGAGAGAGAGAGAGAGAGAAGAGAAGAAGAAGAAGAAGAAGAAGAAGAAGAAGAAGAAGAAGAAGAAGAAGAAGAAGAAGAAGAAGAAGAAGAAGAAGAAGAAGAAGAAGAAGAAGAAGAAGAAGAAGAAGAAGAAGAAGAAGAAGAAGAAGAAGAAGAAGAAGAAGAAGAAGAAGAAGAAGAAGAAGAAGAAGAAGAAGAAGAAGAAGAAGAAGAAGAAGAAGAAGAAGAAGAAGAAGAAGAAGAAGAAGAAGAAGAAGAAGAAGAAGAAGAAGAAGAAGAAGAAGAAGAAGAAGAAGAAGAAGAAGAAGAAGAAGAAGAAGAAGAAGAAGAAGAAGAAGAAGAAGAAGAAGAAGAAGAAGAAGAAGAAGAAGAAGAAGAAGAAGAAGAAGAAGAAGAAGAAGAAGAAGAAGAAGAAGAAGAAGAAGAAGAAGAAGAAGAAGAAGAAAGAAGAAGAAGAAGAAGAAGAAGAAGAAGAAGAAGAAGAAGAAGAAGAAGAAGAAGAAGAAGAAGAAGAAGAAGAAGAAGAAGAAGAAGAAGAAGAAGAAGAAGAAGAAGAAGAAGAAGAAGAAGAAGAAGAAGAAGAAGAAGAAGAAGAAGAAGAAGAAGAAGAAGAAGAAGACAGGTTAAGACAGTCTTCAATTCCATTACCTGGCTGGCGGTGATAGATGGGAAAGTGTTGGTAATCAATCATCCTCTCTCCCCTCTCCTTGCTCTTTTCCCCATGCTCCTCTCACTCTCTCCCTCTCTCCGTTCCTCTCTCACTCTCTTCTCTCTCTTCCACCACTCTCCTCTCTCTTCCTCCTCCATCTCCCTCTCTCTCTCTCTCTCTCTCTCTCTCTCCTCCACGGTTTATTTAGTTCTCCGTGATGAGAGACTCTGAGAGACAGGTGGAGATTAGTTGCCCAAGTTTGAGACACTAAAGGAGGCCACACACACACACACACACACACACACACACACACACACACACACACACACACACACACACACACACACACACACACACACACACACACACACACACACACACACACACATTGAGAACCCTTGTACAGCATCACCAGTTACGAGAAAAATTTAAACTACAATCACTTGAGAATAATTCATCTCCGTGTGGTAGCTTAAGGCAACCAATTAGACGATGTGTTCTTACCTCACCAGTTAAGAGGGATCACGTGTTGATTAGCCACCCCAGAGTATTTTTTTTCACCTGAGGATTAAACTCCCTGACGCTACCTGGAGGGATTAAGTTAGGCTGTGTTAGGTTAGGGGGGTTGTGTGGAGGAGGTTAGGTAGTGTGAGGTGAGGTTAGGAGGTGTGAGGTGAGGTTAGGTAGTGTGGAGGCGAGGTTACGTTGCGTTAGGTTAGGTAGGGTTGTGTGAGGAGGTTAGGTAGTGTGAGGTGAGGTTAGGTAGTGTGAGGTGAGGTTACGTTGCTGTTAGGTTAGGTAGGGGTTGTGTGGTGAGGTTAGGTAGTGTGAGGCGAGGTTACGTTGGTGTTAGGTTAGGTAGGGTTGTGTGAGGTGAGGTTAGGTAGTGTGAGGTGAGGTTAGGTAGTGTGAGGTTAGGTAGTGTGAGGTGAGGTTAGGTAGTGTGAGGTGAGGTTAGGTTAGTTAACTTTAAGGTAAAATAAGCTGGGGGATAATTTTGTGATCCGCCACGAGAATAAACTTAAAAGTATCAGAATCCAGAAAATTGGGAGAGGGGGGGGGGAAACCCGAATTAGCACCAGGTAAAGCATTAAGCAGGTGTGGTGGGTGAGGAGGAGGTAGAGATATGAGGGGCAGGAGTGGGTAGGAAGTGGGTAGGAAGTGGGTGGTAGGGAGAGGGCAGGGTAGGTGGGAGGGGGGAAATAGGTGGAGGTGAGGGACGATGGGGAGGAGGAGGCAACATTGTTATGACTTTGTGTGTGTGTGTGTGTGTGTGTGTGTGCCTCCTCTCCAAGGTGAACTGGTACTGATTCTACCTCCGCCGTCGCCGCCGCCACAAGCACAACCACCATCTCCTCTATCCTCTACCACAACCACCATCTCCTCTATCCTCTACCACAACCACCATCTCCTCTATCCTCTACCACAACCACCATCTCCTCTACCACCACCACCACTACCACATCTACCACCACCACCATCACCACCACCTCCATCACCACAACTACCACCACAACTACCATCACCAACAACCTTTACCACATTCATCGCAAGCACTATCACCACAACTACCACCAGATCTATCATCACCACCACCACCATCACAACCACCACTACCACCACCACCACTACCACCCCTACTACTGGCCTCTAGCACCTGTGGGGTACACCAGGAAGCAGGTACTAGCCCAGATAATTAACATAGGAATAGTGGACGGGGAACACCATATACCTGTACCCGCCAAACTTCAGGTAAACACACACACGGCTCACACCTGTACAGTATAACTCCACCATAATCAGATTTTAAGTATATCCCAATTTATAAACCTATTTAAAGGGTATATACCTATTTTAATGACATTTGTACTCGGTTTAAGACTCTTGACACCTATTTTAAGGACATTTACGCCTATTTCAAGACTTAGTACCTATTTCAAGAGTATAATATGGCCATTTAAAGACCACCCATACCTATTTAATGGCTCTTCATGCCTATATCAAGAACTCATAGCAAATTAAAATCTATTACTACCTATTTCTTCCCTATTTCGACATCTATATCTGCTGTAATCGTATTCTAAATTAGTGTGTGTGTGTGTGTGTGTGTGTGTGTGTGTGTGTGTGTGTGTAGAAATAATTGCATCTGACGACCAGCTTCGAGTTACTAAATATATACACACTGAGGAAGGAGGGGGAGGAGGGAGGGAGGGAGGGAGGGGGAGGAGGGGAGGTGGGGAGGAGGAGGAGAGGGGAGGGGGAGAGGAGGGAGGGGAGATAGAGGAAGAGAGAGGGAAAACAAACCCAACACAGAAGAGAAGATCCCAGGCAGATGAATGCACACACACACACACACACACACACACACACACACAAGGACGGTGTGAGTAAGCACATATCTCATTCTCCTCTCCCACTTCCACCAACTCCATTCTCCCTCCCACCCCCCACTTACCTATCTGTTCTTTTCTTCATTCTCCCTCCCTCCCCCAACGGGCACGGCGGCCACTGTTTTTAGCGCTTGTGATTGGCTGTTATAGTGTGACGTCACTCGGTGTATTTGTAAACATCATATCAGCTGTTTTCAGGAACTTTATTTGTTTTGAGTTTGTTTGGTCAACTTCGAGTGGGTTTGGTTGGGTTGGGTTGAGTAGAGGAAGATAAGTTGATTATAAATGTGGATGTTGGTAGTAGTGGTAGTGGTGGTAGTAGTGGTGGTGGTAATAGTGGTAGGTAGCGGTAGTAGTGCTAGAGTGACGTAAGGTGATGTCATCGCTCTGAAAACCAATCAGGAATGTTGTGTCGTTTGAGGGAAAAACACCTGGTCTAGCGGCAGACATGTCTTGTGAAGGCTGCACCCCTACCGCCGCCCACCGCCCGCTTCCTGACGCCCACCGCCCGCTTCCTGTCACCCACCGCCTGCCACTTGCCGCCCACTGCTTGCCTCCTGCTACACACTATCCGCCGCCCACCAAAGCATACGCAGAGAGAGAGAGAGAGAGAGAGAGAGAGGATTTACGGGATGAGTGTATAAGAGGAGGAGGGGAGAGAGAGAGAGAGAGAGAGAGAGAGAGAGAGGAGAGAGAGAGAGAGAGAGAGAGAGAGAGAGAGAGAGAGAGAGAGAGAGAGAGAGAGAGAGAGAGAGAGAGAGAGAGAGAGAGAGAGAGAGAGAGAGAGAGAGAGAGAGAGAGAGAATATTTCGGATTTAATCTCAATTCTCAAAAATCTGTCCCAAATTGTCTTTTCTTTCTTCGTTATGGGACACCTGAAGATAAGCCCCCCTAGCTTATTTCACCTGATAATTACACACCCTCACGGTACCTGGGGGTTTAGGTAAGGTTAGGTAAGGTTAGGTAAGGTTAGGTAAGGTAAGGTAAGGTAAGGTAAGGTAATGTTAGGTTAGGTAAGGTAAGGTAAGGTAAGGTTAGGTAAGGTTAGGTAAGGTTAGGTAAGGTAAGGTTAGGTAAGGTAAGGTAATGTTAGGTTAGGTAAGGTAAGGTTAGGTAAGGTAAGGTTAAGTAAGGTAAGGTAAGATTAGTTAATCATCAGGTGACATAAGCTAGGGGGACTTATCTTCAGGTGATCTGACTCTTCTCTATATTGGAAGATCGACGAACAATTACATTTCAAACACCGACGATTTTTCTCACAAACAAAATCTTTCAACCTGAGATGAGCGATCACCATCAAGGTCAGGTAAATGTCAGCCAATCACAGCCAAGCGCAGTCTCAATCTCGGGCGATAAGTGACCAATCACCGTCTGGCCTATTTCTGGATCAGCCACTCACAGCCTTGCCTGCAATAGAGGGCAAGACAAGGCTACACCACAGGGTTTTGATGTTGAACACTAAGGGAGTTTGTGTCAAGAAGGCCGCCATTTTTGTTTCCATGCAATATTTTTCCTATTTCAGGTGAGGGAGGCGAACGTGAGCGTCTGGCGTTGAGAGAGGTGAACGTGAGCGTCTGGCGTTGAGGGAGGCGAAGGTGAGCGTCTGGCGTTGAGGGAGGCGAAGGATAGTGTCTGGCGTTGAGGGAGGCGAAGGTTAGCGTCTGGCATTGAAGGAGGCGAAGGTGAGCGTCTGGCGATCCATCTACTGCATACCTATAAAAACAATGCTACCACGAGCAGTCAACAACGTCTGGCGAACATCCTGCACCCATTGTAATAGTAATAATTCAAGCGTAACAACAATGCCAGACGAACTCTCGCCCGTCTTTTGCCCGCACTGGGGATTTAATATAGCCAGACTATAATTATCTCCCCTTAACCATTATCTCCCCTTAACCATTATCTCCCCTTAACCATTCTCCCTTAACCATTATCTCCCCCTAACCATTATCTCCCCTTAACCACTATCTCCCCTCAACCACTATCTTCCCTTAACCATTATCTCCCCTTAACCATTATCTCCCCTAACCATTCTCCCCTAACCATTATCTCCCCTTAACCACTATCTCCCCTCAACCACTATCTTCCCTTAACCATTATCTCCCCTTAACCATTATCTCCCCTTAACCATTCTCCCGTTAACCATTATCTTCCCTTAACCACTATCTTCCCTTAACCATTATCCCCCTATAACCATTATATCCCCTTAACCATTATCTCCCCCTTACCCATTATATCCACTTAACCATTATCTCCCCTTACCCATTATCTCCCCTTACCCATTATCTCCCCTTACCCAATATCTCCCCCTTCTGAAGTACCAATGTAATGCAGTTAACGTCCAATGCAACAATATCACACATGCAACTTAATGCACACTGCAACATGTCACATACCGCAATATACTGCATATTGCAATTTAGTTTGATTTACTGTATACTGCAAGTGTATGTATAGTTCAACCTCCTGTTTATTGTTAGACTGCAACTCTCTACTGCAATATATACTGCAACATACAATAACCACATTACAACATACTGCAACACTATGCACTGAAACATACTCTGTACGTATTGCAACATACAACATCTTAAAACACACTATATACGGACAAACTATATACACATAGCAACATTCAACATACTACATTCTCTTTAATAAATGATCAGGTAAAGGTCATTCAGGTGTATTGATCGGAGCGACCCTAACACCTGAGTTTATAATACGTGAGAATAGTTAGGACTAATGAGGGGAAGACCGTGGAGGTAGGCAGGTGGGGGTAGGTAGGTGGAGGTGAGTTGGAGGGAGGTGGGGGTAGGTGGGTGGAGGTTCTGCATGGTAATGTGTTAACAGAGGTGGCATGCGTCCTCCCAATGTCCTCATAGATAGATAGATAGATAGACAGGTAGGTCGCACAGGTATACAAAGGAAAACAACAATTAAATTCGATTAAGCTTACACTAGTTTATTTCCTTTAGGTTCTAAGCTGAGGCTGGGGGAGGAGGGAAGGGGTACCAAGCTGGGGGGAGGAGGGGAAGGGGGTACTGCTGGGGAGGAGAGGTAGGGAGCACTCAAGCTAGGGGAGAAGGGGTACTAAAGCTGGGGTGAGGAGGGGAGGGGGTATAAAGCTGGGGGAGGAGGGAAGGGGTACTCAAGCTGGGGAAGGAGGGGGAGGTGGCAGGGTTAAATATATATTAGATAAGTCTCAGATAAGCGTCGTGTGTGTGTGTGTGTGTGTGTGTGTGTGTGTGTGTGTGTGTGTGGTGCTGGAAGGTGGTTCTGGGAAGGACATTATACCAACATACCTGAGTATACCACAACATACCTGAGTATACCACAACATACCTGAGTATTCCATAAGTGACGCATAAATTTTAGGAAAAGACAAACAAAATACGCACATGGCAGTATGATTCACACACACACACACACACACACACACACACACACACACACACACACAGTACGTCAATATGTTTGCGTCATATGTGTCAATGACCTCAACCACGTGTGTTTTCTGAGGCTAATCTGAAATTAAATAAAGGCAATATATGTATTCGCGAACGGTTTATTGACATTAAATCCGGGTTAGTCGTCATTAATATATTGGCGTTTTCATAAGAGCAAATCCCTCTTTCTCTCTATCTCTCGTATGTGTGTGTGTATGTGTGTGTGTATGTGTGTGTGTATGTGTGTGTGTGTGTGTGTGTGTGTGTGTGTGTGTGTGTGTGTGTGTGTGTGTGTGTGACAGAAAAACACGTGCAGTAGTATAAGCCGCCAGAGTGTGTTTTCTCAAGTGCTGAACCTCGCACAAACACCTGACAACTCTCCTACTAGAAAAAACAAACAAACAAACCCACCAACACACATACAAAACCAAATTACACTCAGAAACAAACACAAACACACACACAAACACACACAAACACCCACAAACACCTAAAACACACACACAAACACACACAAACACCCACTCACAACTAACCTCGTGGGGGATTCTCTTTTTACCACAGGATGGACAACGACGGTGTATGACGTGCTCAGGTAAACACGTAACTCAGTATATACCTGCCCAGTACCTCCTAGGATAAGAACCTCAGTTATGGGATGTGATTTCTTTCTAACGATATATGTCCGAGATGCTCCAAGGTTCGTAAGTCCTATCTCTCTCATCTCTATAAGGATCACATGAAGATTAATCACCCCCCATCTTATTTCACATGAATATTATCTACACTACTGCTAACCTAACCTTACCTAATCTAACCTAACCTAACCTAACCTAACCTAACCCCCCCAGGTGTCAGTAGTTAGGTTAGGTTTAGTGTAAGTTAGGTTAAGTTAGGTTAGGTTAGGTTACAGGTAAGGTAAGTTAGGTTAGGTAAGGTAAGGTCAGGATAAACTTAGAATGGTTTATCATCAGGTGAAATAAGCTGGGGAGTCTATTCTTCAGGTGATCTCCGCCAAATTACATCCAACTTGTGAAAACTTTGAGAGAATCCGGAGACTGGACTGACCTCGAAAACATCTAAGGATACAACAAGTGTTCAGCACCCTAACAAGAGGCAAATTACCAGGATAAACACGGTGATTTAACCCAACAGGATGTGAGAGGCTCTTGAAGCAGACTAACTCCCTGCCAGCCAGCCAGCACTTAGGTTGTGTTGAGAGAGAGAGAGAGAGAGAGAGAGAGAGAGAGAGAGAGAGCCATGTGTTTTTAATACATCACTACATTATTACTATACTACTAGCGTAGATGAATCACCATACCTAGCCAGACGGACTTCCAGGAACTAGTCGCCCTCATCGCCCAACACACAACACGGGTGACTCACCGATTTCAGTGAAAGTTGCTGGTGAATTAATAATGTGTGTGTGTGTGTGTGTGTGTGTGTGTGTGTGTGTGTGTGGATCAATAAGTACTCACTGGCTGCTGGCTAGTAACACCATACATACATACACACACCTGTACATACACACCTGTATACGGACCTCGCACGCCTCATCACGTGTTTACCTGTGAAAAAAGAGAAATATATTTAGAAAATTTTGGATGAAATGGAGAAGGGAATAATATTTGTATTGGGTGGAAGGGGAGGAGGTATGAGGAAGGGGTGGGGTATGTGAGGGAGGGAAGGGGTATGGAGAGAAGGGGAGGAGGGAGGTGGGGAGGGAAGGAGGGGGGAGGGAGGGGAGGGAGGGGATAGGAAGGAGGGGGGAGGGAGGAGGGTTGTGGTTCATGAGGCTGGAAATGTCAGCGAACGCGTCTGGCATTTGGAGTCATACACGGAGGAGAGGAGGGGGGGGAGGGGAGGGCAGGTGAAGTAACGCCCAGGAACAGGTATTTTTGGAGGTCTTGGAGGGATGTACAGTACCCGGTAACCACGAACTCCTCTTCCGGCTTTTAAAATTTTATGACAACAAAAACATAAAAAGATAAATTATGACTATTTTTTTTGGGGGGGGGGCATCTGTTTTCTTTCTTGGTTTTACAATACGTTACTTGAGTGTCCAGTTGGTAACGATAGAACCTTGGATGAAGATGGTAACTACACAGGAGACAAGAAGCATGATGACTATCTAACATGCCCTGAAGTAGTCATCCAGGTGTTTCTAAAGGGACCGTATAGCTGCTATAAGGTGGTCCAAAAAACATCCCCAAAACCGTCCCTTATAAGTGTTATCCCCGTGTCTCAAGAGTACTGCAGCTACTAAGATCCCGGGTACACACACACACACACACACACACACAAGAGATTGCTCAACCCTTGACGCGTATAAAGTATAATAAGAGTATCATAAACCCAAGCTTCATAACCTAATGAGAAGCCTGAACGTTTTAAGTCTCCATATTCCGCATACTAGAGTTTGGGTTGTGTGTAACTTCCTGATAAGAACTTCCCTGGTGGATTGGTGATGGGGCCTGTCTCCTGCCGTCCCTCTCCCTCCACCGTCTCCTGTCCCCTTGCCTCCCCCTCACGTCTCCTATTCCCTCCTCCGTCTCCTGCCTCGCCGTCTCCCATCCCCATCATTACCTCCCCCCCCCCACTGCTCTCCATCTCCTGTCCCTCCCTCACTGACCTCCCGTCTCTTGTCCCCGTCTTGTGTCCCCATGCCTCCCCCGTCTCCTGTCTCCACCTCCCCACTTCCTCCCCGTCTCCTGTCCTCACCTCCCCACTTCCTCCCCTCCGCCTGCCCCCTCCCCGTCTCTTGTCTCACTGCCCCCCGTCTCTTTGTCTCACTGCCCCCTGTCTCTTTATGGACGTTATATTTTTTTGTAAGAGGGAGGTATATTGTTGGATATATGGAGGTATACTTCTGGAGGGAGGTCTATATTTTGTGCTTTTTGGAGGTAAGCATTTTGAAGGTAAGTACTTTTACATTTTAATGGCAAGATATTTGAGGTTTTGAAGGCATGAATTTGGAGGCTTTGAAGGCAAGTGATTTACACGACAACAACCACCACTACATAACAACAAACGCATTCACAATCTCACTTAATATCCATATACGCATTACGGATTACAGACCATTTAACCATAAGACATACGCAAAAAAAAAAAAATACGCAACCGCACATGCCATCGACCAATCAGAGTGAATGTAGATGACCATCCCCCCCCCTCCTAGACAACCGCACAGACCATCGACCAATCAGAGTGAGTGTAGGCGACCCCCCCCAGGTGAGAATAATTAACATGGATTAATGATACGACAGAAGCCCCAGAACAGGTAGTATGAGCTCACGAATTACGATGTCTTGTCTTATATACATTATTATCTATGTATATATATACTTACATATGTGTATATAAATAGATTCAGACTGGCTGAACATGAGCCGAGAGTTGCTAAGGCATACCACGCTACCTGGTTTTACACATTCCAATGAGTCCTCATCACCACAACTGCACCTCAGTGGTCTGGTTCACCTCTGCTAACTGCTTCCTGCCACCTACAACCACCCCCACCTCAACCCACCCCTACACCCCACCCCACCCCAACCCACCCTACCCCACTCCACCCCCACCCACCCCACACTTCCCCTCTCTTCATGCAAACTGCTGCTGCTGCTGGATTATTTAAGTGGCCGACGTCCCCTGCAAACACGGTACACAACTGATTAAGGGTGGTGGCTAGTTAAGGAGAGGTACAGGTGGTCAGGGAGAGTACAGGTGGTCAAGGGAGAGGTACAGGTGGTCAGGGGAGGTACAGGTGGTCAGGGAGAGGTACAGGTGGTCAGGAGAGGAAGTGGTCAGGGAAGTGGGTGGTCAAGGGAGGCAGGTGGTCAGGGAGGAGGGCTGGTGGTCAGGAGGTACAGGTGGTGGGGAGAGGTACAGGTGGTCAGGAGAGGTACAGGTGGTCAAGGGAGAGGTACAGGTGGTCAGGGGAGGTACAGGTGGTCAGGGGAGAGGTACAGGTGGTCAGGGAGAGGTACAGGTGTGGGGAGAGGTACAGGTGGTCAGGGAGAGGTGGTACAGGTGGTCAGGGAGAGGTACAGGTGGTCAGGGCAGGTGGTGGAGAGGTACAGGTGGTCAGGGGAGGTACAGGTGGCCCGCTTTAACCTGATAATTAAGGTTGACCCAAACCAGATGGTACACGCGATCCTATTACTCCCTATCTCCTCCCTCCTTTCCCCCTTCTCCATCTATTTCTCCTCCCTCCCTCCTTCTCCCCGAACTCCTCACCTCCCAACACCCCATCACCCTCCTCCTTCTTGCTCTCTCCATCAATCGGTTCTCAACTCTTCTTCCTCACCAATAATCGTCTCCTCCCTCACTCCCTCCCTCCCTCCCTCACTCTCTCCCTCCATCAATCCCTCCCTCCATCCCTTCTTATCTCCATCTCTTCCTTTTCTCTCTATCTCCTCCTTTCCCCCTACAGTTTACAAGTGGAGACCGGGGTGGATAAGAGTCGAAGGGAGGTGAAGAGGGGGGGAGAGGTGAAGGAGGGACAGAGTGGAGGGAGGTGGAAGGGAGGGGAGAGGTGGAGAGGGAGGAGGTGGAGGGAGGTGGAGAGAAGGAAGGGAGGTGGAGAGGAGGGAGAGGTGAAGGGAGGGAGGTGAAGAGGGAGGGACAGGTGGAGGGGGAGAGGGTAGAGGAGGGAGGGAGGTGGAGAGAGGGTGGAAGGGAGAGAGGTGGAGAGGGAGGGAGAGGTGAAGAGAGAGGGGAGGTGAAGAGGGAGGGAGAGGAGGGTGGAGAAAGAGGGGAGAGGGATAGACGCAGAGTGCAGTACGAGGAGGTATGAAGTGGTGAAGGGGCGTGGGTGATGGGGAGGTAGAGTGTGGGAGGGTGGCCTCTCTCCTCTCTCCCCCCTTTCCCTCTCTCCTGCCAAGACCATTCCTTCTCCCTCTATCTCCCCCTCTCCCCCAACCACCAGTAATACGTCACTTCAGGATTGTGTGGTGGAGTGATGGATTAGTGAGGGTGGACTATTGTAGGTGGGAAGGGGGGTGACAAGAGAGTGGGTGGTGGGTGATGGTGACAGATGTGGGCGGCCTGTGGCTCCTCACACACACTACCCACCAACCCACCTTACCTACCTACCCACCACCTTATACCCACCTTACCTACCTACCCCACACATATACCCACCCTACTACCCCACACCCTTACCCAGCTCCCATTCTGGTCCCCCCTCCTCCTCCTATCCCTCCCCACAAAAAAAATAAAATAATAATAAAAATTCCTCGTTATTTTTCCCCCTCTATCACTTACACGCTTCTAATACCTTTTTTTTTATTGTGTGTTTTATTTCAACATATTTTTCTCTCTTATTCTGAATTTATTCCACTTTCTTTCGTCATCACTTTCATTCTTTCTATGTTTTAACTCCACTTCTGTCTGTCTGTCTGTCTGTCTGTCTATCTGTCTGTCTATTTAACGTTTTGCAATCTTCAATCCTCTCATTTTAGGATCTCATGAAGGTTAGGTTAGGTTCCAATATCTCAATACCTGTAACTTTAACTGTACAGAATTTGTTACTGTCGTGTGAGAGTGTGTGTGTGAGAGAGACGCCAGGATATAGACACAGTGAACCTTGGGAGGGTCATAGGCCTGGCCAAGAGAAGGAAGGAGGGAGGAGGAGGAGGAGGAGGAGGAGGAGGAGGAGGAGGAGGAGGAGGAGGAGGAGGAGGAGGAGGAGGAGGAGGAGGGCGATGAATGTTGTAAGAAATGTTATGTACAGGACTTGGCAGCGAGGTAGGTAGATAGGTACAGTAGGTAGGTAGGTAGGTAGGTAGGTCGATAGGTACAGTGGGTAGGTAGGTAGGTAGGTAGGCCTCTCTTAAGACCCCTTCAGTTATAACAGATACGATCCACATTATACGTCTGTCAAGGAAGAGGAAGAGGAGTAAGGAAGAGAAGGGGACGGGAGAGAGAATGAGAGAAGAAGGAAGGATGAGACTAGAGGGAGACAGACAGACAGAGACAGACAGTCACACAGACAGACAGACACACAGACAGACAGAGGGGCAGTGGAAGACGATGGTAGCGGGACAGACATTCTTCCGGCGGCGGGGGGGGTTGCTGCGAGGAGAGTAGAGTCGTGTTAGAAATCGATGATAATGACCCAGAACTTGGCAGCCTTGTAGGCCTACACAACTGGCGCCTGGTTCAAGTTCAAGGTTGGTGTTGAAAATGAGGCTAGGTTAACAATGTGTGTGTGTGTGTGTGTGTGTGTGTGTGTGTGTGTGTGTGTGTGTGTGTGTGTGTGTGTGTGGTGTGTGTGTGTGTGTGTGTGTGTGTGTGTGTGTGTGTGTGTGTGTGTGTGTGTGTGTGTGCAGTACTACTCCCTTGGCGACGTTGGTGTTGTTTTCTGATAGGTGACTCCAGCCGTATCGAGGAAGCAAGTACAGTGAGGTTAAGGTTAGGTTAAGTTAGATTAGGTTAGGTTAAGGTTTAGTGTTGTTTAGTTGGTTAGGTTAGGTAAGGTTAGGTTAAGGTTAGGTTGAGTTAGGTTAAGGTTAGGGTTAGTTAGGTTAAGGTTTAGGTTAAGGTTAGGTTAAGGTTAGGTTGGGTTAAGGTTTGGGTTAGGTTAGGTTAAGGTTAGGTTAAGGTTAGGTTAAGGTTAGGTTAGGTTTAGGTTAAGGTTAGGTTTGGAGTTAGGTTAGGTTAAGGTTTAGGTTAAGGTTAGGTTGGGTTAAGGTTTGGGTTAAGGTTATGTTACGATATTTCTGATGAATGATAAAATACCTTAATGTTAGGTAGAGGGAATATAAGCTTAAAGACAAGTGGAAACTTTGTTAAGACGGAGAGACAGGGGAAGGGGGAAGGGGATTGGAAAAAAAAGGGTTGATTTATTCCCTCACGACTCCGGGGCAGTTGATTATACAGGTCCCAGGAGACGGTTTATCTGTGCACCGTTAGCATTTCCTCCCCTCCTCCCCTCCTGAATTTTCTACCTGATAGATTTTTTTTTATATCATAGAGAATCCAGCATCAATTTAGGGACCCCACCCTCCCTAGACCATCCCGACTCAAACTCTCTCTCTTTTCTTTCAATCCTTCATCACAATCAGTCAATTTCACCTGAATAATTTCCACCATTCAAAAGTTACAAAAATCTTCCTAAAATGGACATAAACAGATGATTGAGGGTGGGGTGGGGGCGGGGCTGTTTTTGCTTTAATTCGGCGAAAAACATCTATCAGTCACATCGGAGGAACTGGGTTTCGTTGGCTGGCTTACGGGCGACAGTACTCGATGCTTCTCACTCTAGTACGGAGTGAATCTCATTGTAACAGTTAATTGGAGGAAACGTCCAAACAGTCTCCCACTAACTGGTAAATGACTTTATGTATTATTAATATTATTACTACTACTCCAACAGTCTGCCATCACCATCATCACCCTCACCATCTCCAACAGCCTACCATCACCACTCACCCTCCCCCACCATCTCCAACAGCCACCATCACCATCATCACCTCCTCACCATCTCCAACAGCCTACCATCACCATCATCACCTCCTCACCATCTTCAACAGCCTACCATCACCATCATCACCTCACCATCTTCAACAGCCTACCATCACCATCATCACCTCCTCACCATCTCCAAACAGCCTACCATCACCATCATCACCCTCACCATCCTCAACAGCCTACCATCACCATCATCACCCCTCACCATCTCCAACAGCCCATCACCATCATCACCCTCCCTCACCATCTCCAATAGCCTACCATCACCATCATCACCCTCCTCACCATCTCCAACAGCCTACCATCACCATCATCACCTCCCTCACCATCTTCAACAGCCTACCATCACCATCATCACCTCACCATCTTCAACAGCCTACCATCACCATCATCACCCTCCCCACATCTCCAACAGCCTACCATCACCATCATCACCCTCCCTCACCATCTCCAACAGCCACCATCACCATCATCACCTCCCTCACCATCTCCAACAGCCTGCCATCACCATCATCACCTCCTCACCATCTCCAACAGCCTGCCATCACCACCATTACTACCATACATCAAACGAGTTCTTTCTGTCCCATTCTGGCACAACTGATTAACTACGCCTCGTACTCAAACTGCTGTCTTTTATTTCTAGTCTGTCTGTCTGTCTCTCAGTCTATCTATCTGTCTGTCTTTCCCACTCGTACTTATATTCACTATCTATCGTACTGTTCCTGTCTGTCTGTCTGTCTGTCTGTCTCTAATTAAACACCAAGGTAGATTAGCAACGGTAATTTAGTATCCTGTCATGCTGCTGTAATGTGAGAAATTAACACCGGCCACCCTGTACAGTAGCGGTGGCAGACGAGTAAATATAATAATAATAATAATAATAATAATAATAATAATAATAATAATAATAATAATAATAATAATAATAATAATAATAATAATAATAATAATAATAATAATAATAATAATAATAATAATAATAATAATAATAATAATAATAATAATAATAACAATAATAATAATAATAATAACAATAATAATATAATAATAATAATAATAATAATAATAACAATAATAATAATAATAATAATAATAATAATAATAATAATAATAATAATAATAATAATAATAATAATAAATAATAATAATAATAATAATAATAATAATAATAATAATAATAATAATAATAATAATAACAATAATAATAATAATAATAATAATAATAATAATAATAATAATAATAATAACAATAATAATAATAATAATAATAATAATAATAATAACAATAATAATAATAATAATAATAATAATAATAATAATAATAATAATAATAATAATAATAATAATAATAATAATAATAATAATAATAATAATAATAATAATAATAATAATAATAACAATAATAATAATAATAATAATAATAATAATAATAATAACAATAATAATAATAATAATAATAATAATAATAATAATAATAATAATTATAAATAATAACAACGCAAATAATAACAATAAATAATAAGACTAACAACCATAACAACAACACACAATACGTCCACCAATTATCTGCTTAAATCCGGTGACAATGACCTTGACCAGTGAACCCCAGAGGTCAACAGGTGTGTGTGTGTGTGTGTGTGTGTGTGTGTGTGTGTGTGTGTGTGTGTGTGTGTGTGTACAGAACCACAACAAGAACCCGAATCATCAGATTTTGTCTTCTGGATCAATAACAGAGACAGACAGACAGACAGACAGACAGACAGACAGACAGACGGCGTGAGATAACCATCAGACGAATATGATTAATTGGTGGCTTATAACTATTACCTTGAGGGAGGGGGGGAGGGAAGGTGGAAAGGAGGAGTGTGGGGGGAGAGAATGGGAGGAGGGAAGGGGGGGAGTAGATCGAAGAGAGAGGAGGGGAAAGTGTTTAGTATGCTCACTCTTCCATCACCGAATGTTACCTGTGAGTTCCCTCACCTGAAGCTAAAACAATTAACAATAGAGCCTACACACCCTGTATACTGTTAACCTTCAATTATAGACGTGTGTGTGTGTGTGTGTGTGTGTGTGTGTGTGTGTGTGTGTGTGTGTGCGTGTGCTAAATGCGTCCCTCCCTCCCACCCTCCTTCTTTGAAATCTACCACCTCCTCCCTCTCCCCTCCACCCTCCTCCCCGGCGTGGGCTGTGTTGGAGCCTAGGCAGGTGGCTGTGTGTGTGTGTGTGTGTGTGTGTGTGTGTGTGTGTGTGTGTGTGTGCAGGTGTTGGTGTCACCTGTGACCTCCAGCCAGATCAATAATAGTGAACTGGTGTACACGTGTTGGGTCTATTTCCTGCCCCCCCACCTCCTTCATAACCCCTCCCTCGCTCCCTCTTTTCACCCTGTCTCTCCCTCCCTCCCTTCATCACCCTTCACCATCCCTCCCTCCCTCCCTTCACCATCCTTCCCTCCCTCCTTCCTTCCTGTTCCATTTCCTTCTCTTTCTTCATTATCCCCTCTTCCTTTCAGCTTGCTATTTCCTTCTCCCATCCTCTTTTTACCCTCATTCCCATCCATCTCTCCCTTCTCTCCATTTCCTTTCATCTCCCCTTACCTCCCTCCTTCTCACTGCACCCCTCTTTTCTTTCATTTCCTATTCCGTCTTCCTTCTTCTCTCTCTCTCTCTCTCTCTCTCTCTTATTCCCGCATCTTCCTTCCCTTCTCCTCAATGTATCAAAACAAACAACCTAATTCACTGAGAGAGAGAGAGAGAGAGAGAGAGAGAGTAGCTCTCATTCGCCTAGTGAAATATGGCCCAGAAGATCCTCAGAGTTCTGTGTGTCTGTGTGGGCGTAGTCTATTCACCCTCCGCCCACAATCATACCCACGTCCTTCTCTACAACCACAACCTTACACACAGCGCACCGCCCACAAAACTAACAACCTCAACCACAACTACCCCCCACAACCCCACAGGTAACAGGTAAGTATCACATTCATTAAGAACTCACTAAAGCATTAATTACCACAACTAATCATTCTTAATTAATTAGATGTCAGCATTAAATCACACAATAACCACATAATGACCATTTGTTTGGCCTCAAATTGTCCTCTGCTAATTTCTCTTTCGACAATTTCTGCCAATTTATATGACAATTTCTGCCAATTTCTCTTAAGACAATTTCTGCCAATTTATAAGACAATTTCTGCCAATTTCTCCTTTGCGTTACAATTTCTGACACTTAAGTGAAAATTTGACCAAATTGGATGTTCAGTTTCTGGTCGGTTATGATGTACGAGTGTGTGTTGTGACTCGAACTGGATGAATTTACATACATGCATACATACACATATAGAGCACATACATACATACATACATACATACATACATACATACATACATGCATACATACATACATACATGCATAAAACAAATAAACATAAAAGTGTCCTCCCATCACACACACACACACACACACACACACACACACACACACACACACACACACACACACACACACACACACACATACATACACACACACACACACACACACACACATATTAAGAAAAAGATATTTGAAGAGCCAAACTGATCTTATCTAAAATAATGTCACTCTCCTCACTTTACACTTTAATCTTTTCCCGCTTCCAAAAGTAACTTACAATTTTACTTAACTCAGAGCCGACTGTCAGCACGTTTGAAAATTAAATATATATTTTTTATCCACTTAAAAGAGTATTTACATCCACTTGGAAACTTACTTACACCCACTTACAAAACTTACTTACAAAATCACCTACTTTTCAGAATTTTAAGTAACTTATAATTTCACTTAACTTACCAACGATTTAAATAAGTTTTTTACCAATCATTCGACCCAAATAAAACAATCCATTACTTACAAAACTTAATTAGGTAACTTACAATTTCATTCATGTAGCTATTTTTCCACACACTTTTTTAATTAGTTTATTAATTTCCTTAGCTATTAATTACATCAGGCGAGATAAACATTACTTAATTACTGCAGAAAACAAGTCCAATTATTATACTTTTTTCTTAATTTATCAAAGTAAAAAAAATTTTTTTTGAGGCGTGAAGTAACTTGAGGGTAAATAGATAATTAATTTTAGTCTATTTTGAACTTAACTTAAAACAAAAGTAATCGGTTTAGACGTTCACATAAAACAAAAGTAATAGGTTTAGATTTTCACTTAAAACAAAAGTAATAGGTTTAGATTTTCACTTAAAACAAAAGTAATGGATCTAGACTTCAATGTAAAACAAAGGTAATATATTTCGCCATTAATCTTAAAAACAAAAACAAAATCTTTATCCAATAACTTTGCGAATTTTTGGAAGCAGTAATGACGTTTCAGAGACGCTGACCAATCACATCATCGGTCTTATCTTAGGCGGAAAAATAAGCTCTTTTGATTGGATGGTTTTGGGAAGGGGGTGCCAACTGTGGTTATAAATTCAGTTAGAAGGGAGACTGTTGACCCACGTCCAGGGCGCGCGCGCGCGCGTGTGTGTGTGTGTGTGTGGAGGAGAGAGGAAGAAGAAGAAAGAAGAAGAAGGAAGAAGAGAGGGGAGGAGGAGTTACCGTAGAGTAGGTTAAGTAACGAAGGCAAGACAGAGTGACACTTATAACCAATAAGATAAAGAGTGGCAAGGCTAAGAGGGCCGAGTGGTGTAGTACGGCGAGAAGAGAGGGAGGTACCTGAAGGGGGAGGTACCTGAAGGAGGAGGTACCTGAAGGGGGAGGTACCTGGAGGAGAAGGTACCTGAAGGAGGAGGTACCTGGAGGAGGAGGTACCTGAAGGATGTGCCTGGGGGGAGGTGCCTGAAGGGGATGAGTATTGGAGATGTACCTGGGAGGAGGTGAAGGAGGAGTACCTGAAGGAGGAGGCCTGGGGAGGAGGTGCCTGGAGAGGATGTGCCTGGGGGAGGGGGAGTGCCTGTGAAGGGGGATGAGTGTGGAGATGTGCCTGAAGGTACCCTGAAGGAGGAGGTACCTGAAGGAGAAGGTACCTGGAGGGGGAGATGTACAGAGGAGGATGGTGTGGGGAGATATTGCCTGGAGGGAGGATGTACCTGAGAAGGGAGGAGGAGTGCCCTGGAAGGAGGAGGAGGGTACCTGAGGAGGATGAGTATTGGAGATGTACCTGGAGGGATGTACCTGAAGGAGAGTACCTGAAGGAGGAGGTACCTGGAGGGGATGCTGCCTGAAGGAGGAGGTACCTGGAGGTACCTGGAGGGATGTACCTGAAGGAGGGGCACCTGGAGGATGTGTACCTGAAGGAGGAGGTACCTGAAGGAGGAGAGTACCTGAAGGGAAAGAGAGAGAGTGAAAGCAACAAACCAAGGGAAGCAGAGGCGGGAGAGAAACCACCACCCAACCCAACCCAACCCAACCTAACCCAACCAAACCTAACCCAACCAAACCTAACCTCTCATAAATCACTAAAAGAAACAAGATACTTTACTTCTACAGATAAAACCATCATCGTCTTCCTGTTAACATGTAAAGGTTGACGTTTCTATGGCTGAGCAAAATCAATAAACGTAAATTAATATCCGGCCGGTGACGCTGAACTGTGGGGAGTAAACCGAATGTTTTCCACTATCAATATGCATTAATATCCGTCACCCAAAGCCAGAACTATCCGGTATCCTGAGTGGTTTATCGTTATTAACTTACACACACACACACACACACTAAATATGACAGTGTGTGTGTGTGTGTGTGTAAAAGAGGCAGTGGGATAAGATGAAAGGAAGAGGAGAAAGAAAGGAGGAACGGGAGGAGGAGAGGGAGGGACGGGAAGGCTAAAGGATCACTCGACTCTCCCAGGGGACTTTTGGGTAAGGAATGGCGTTTACCTTCACTAATGGGATCCCAAGCAGGTAAGGGCGGGACTGAGATGACCATAAAGGATATCCGATTGGTTGTCCCAGGTTGAGGGGGCGGGGTATGGGTCAGCTTGCGACACCTCTGATTGGTCCCCTCAGGCTGTCGGATGGGCGGGGCATGGGGTGAGGTGGAAGGCTGTGATTGGCTTAATGGTATATAGGTTTTCCTCGCCCTACACACACATACCGACCAATGACAACCGCGGTGACATATTAACACACACATACCGACCAATGACAACCGCGGTGACATATTAACTAAGGACGTCACGTGCGTCAGGTCATATCAGTAGAGTCCGTTGGGATTATATTATGTACTTGACAGTCGTTGCCAAGTATGAGTGCCTGTGAGTACCAAGTATGAGTATCTGTGAGTACCAAGTATGAGTGCCTGTGAGTACCAAGTATGAGTGCCTGTGAGTACCAAGTATGAGTATCTGTGAGTACCAAGTATGAGTATCTGTGAGTACCAAGTATGAGTGCCTGTGAGTACCAAGTATGAGTGCCTGTGAGTACCAAGTATGAGTATCTGTGAGTACCAAGTATGAGTGCCTGTGAGTACCAAGTATGAGTGCCTGTGAGTACCAAGTATGAGTATCTGTGAGTACCAAGTATGAGTATCTGTGAGTACCAAGTATGAGTGCCTGTGAGTACCAAGTATGAGTGCCTGTGAGTACCAAGTATGAGTATCTGTGAGTACCAAGTATGAGTGCCTGTGAGTACCAAGTATGAGTGCCTGTGAGTACCAAGTATGAGTATCTGTGAGTACCAAGTATGAGTATCTGAGTACCAAGGTATGGTATCTGTGGTACCAAGTATGAGTATCTGTGGTACCAAGTATGAGTGCCTGTGAATACCAAGTATGAGTGCTGTAAGTACCAAGTATGAGGTATCTGTGATACTGCAGTATATGAGTGCCTGCAGAGTGCCAAGTATGAGACCTGTGAGCACACGTGTGAGTGCCTGTCAGTTTTAAGTGTGGTGGTATCAGTGAGTGCCAGGTGTGGTGGGTATCTGTGAGTGCCAAGTGTGGTGGGTATCTGTGAGTGCTCCAAAGTGTGGTGGGTATCTGTGAGTGCCAAGTGTGGTGGGTATCTGTGAGTGCCAAGTGTGGTTGGGTATCTGTGAGTGCCAAGTGTGGTGGGTATCTGTGAGTGCCAAGTGTGGTGGGTATCTGTGGGTGCCAAGTGTGGTGGGTATCTGTGAGTGCCAAGTGTGGTGGGTATCTGTGAGTGCCAAGTGTGGTTGGGTATCTGTGAGTGCCAAGTGTGGTGGGTATCTGTGAGTGCCAAGTGTGGTGGGTATCTGTGAGTGCCAAGTGTGGGTGCCAGGCTTGAGGTCAGGGTCGCAGATCTCTTGATGTCACCGGGCAGAGGCTGGCTTGTGCAGTGCCAAAATCTCAAGCACGTGGTACATGGGCATTGAGAGAGAGAGATCATCTATCTCTCATAAGCTGTTCTAAGACAACTCTCTCTCTCTCTCTCTCTCTCTCTCCCTAATACTCAGTGCGGAATCCAGTGCGGTGATTCATGTTTATATCTTGACACTTAATAAATTTACTGGGCTGCATTTTGGTGGCGGTTGTCAGGGGGTGGCACCTAAAGACTGGTTGGTGGTGTTAGGGTATAATGAACGTAAGACTACCTAACGTTATATGATACGAGAAACAATGAACTTAAGACACATTTCAATCGCTACTTACGTCAATGGATGTAAAAAAAATCGAAGCAGCGAGTTAAGGTAAAAAATAACATAACGTGGCGTCATAATCTTTCGGGAAAACAGGTCCCCCTCAAAAGAAGTCACGTGACCCGCCAGCTGACTGATGTAAACACAATGGAGGCCAGGCCGTAGGAATGTAAACATTGAGTGGTGGAGTGAGACGTGGAGGAACTCTTGACCCGCAGCGCCCCCCTCTACCTGCCAACACTTACCCTTCACCCTACCAACACCCACTCCTTCACCTACCAACACCCACTCCTTCACCTACCAACACCCACTCCTTCACCTACCAACACCCACTCCTTCACTACCAACACCCCCTCTTCACCTACCAACACCCATCCTTCACCTACCAACACCCACTCACTTCTATTACCCACTCCTTCACCTACCAACACCCACTCCTTCACCTACCAACACCACTCCTTCACCTATACCCATCATTCCTACCAACACCCACTCCTTCACCTCCTTCACTCCTTCACCTACCAACACCACTCCTTCACCTACCAACACCACTCCTTCACCTACCAACACCCTCCTTCCTCCTACACCCACTCCTTCACCTACCAACACCCACTCCTCACTACCAACAACACCCTCCTTCCTACCAACACCCCACTCTTCTTCTCTTCCACTCCTTCACCTACCAACACCACTCCTTCTACCAACACCCACTCCTTCACCTATAACACCCACTCCTTCACCTACCAACACCACTCCTTCTTACCTACCACTCCTTCTTACTTCCTCCTTCACCTACAACACCCTCCTTCACCTACCAACACCATCATACCCAACACCCACTCATCACCTTTACCCATCACTCCTACTAACACCACTCCTTCACCTACCAACACCCCTCCCTTCACCTACCAACACCCCTCCTTCACCTACCAACACCCACTCCTTCACCCTACCAACACCCACTCCTTCACCTACCAACACCCACTCCTTCACCTACCAACACCCCACTCCTTCACCTACCAACACCCACACGTAAAACTAATCAATATATTTACAAGGAAAACTTACGCACGAACAAGGCAAATCAGAATGGTAACATAATTTAACTCCCATTAATCTTCCCAAATATTATACCAAACAATAATAACAATAATAACTTATCTGTTTAGGTCATTACAGGTCAGCCACATAAGTAAATAAATACCCAAACACCAAGATAACCACAGTAACTAGTCTAATGGCTGTTATGGAGAAACTAGCCAATTAGAATATATTGACTAAAAACATGTACATTACTTGTCATATTAGTCCAAATAATGCACCTGGTTTTTATATGAGTTCCAATTTAATCACCAATACCTGATTCACTGGAACTCTCTATAACCCCGAGTCATCACGTGTAAGGATTCATAACAAGGTGGTCAACCAATACATACACCTTGGGTCATCAGTCATCAGTCGTCCGTATGATTTGTTTCTCATATCTGAAGATGACTGAACGATTCTTACCGGTTGAATTACGATAAAAACACAAACACGAAAGATAACATAAGAAATGACATTGGAAATCTACCTTAATTAAATATGTTAACTTAGCACCAGTTAGGAGATAAAAAATAAGGTATAGAATCATAATATAGTCAGGTGTTAAGTTAGAGTCTCAGTATAATGTATATATGCATTTTATCGTAAGTCAAAGAGGAAAATTCACCGTAAGATCCTCTGAGACTGTGATGGGTCCTCCTCAACCAATAGCGTCACGAGCCCAAACAATAACACGGTCTTGTTTACCCAACCCGGAAACACCATCAGCGTCATTTACGTAAATTCAAGGTTGTGATATTGTCTTTATTACCTGTAACACGGCTACCTCTCTCTCTCTCTCTCTCTCTCTCTCTCTCTCTCTCTCTCTCTCTCTCTCTCTCTTTCTCTCTCTCACACACCATTATAATATTTGGCTGCGTGCAAGGAGTCCAAATTGCTGACACTCCTGACCTAACTGATGGTGTTTAACTTGACTCAGGTAATTACTTCAGGAGTAGATGAACGTTGCCAAGGCATCCATTACCACTACTACTACCACAGTACCACTAACACTACCATCACTACCACACTGCCACTAACATCACTGCCAACACCACCACCACCACCACTACTAAAACACCACCTATACTACCACACTACCGCAACTACCACAGTCCCACAACAACAATACTACCACCACAACCCTACAACTACCACCACAACTACCACAACCCCCACAACACTACCATTACCACAACTGTGAAAAGTCTTGGCCCTGTCCACGTATGGCACCCAGCTGGCACATTCACCCTCGCCCCAGGCGCTTCCCCTGGCACCATGTGACGTGTACCGAGGCAGATTGGGAGCACGGTGGTGGTGGTGGATGGTAGTGTTGGGGAGTGTGTTGGTGGGTGTGTAGGTGAAGGGGTGGTAGTGTTGGTGGTTGGAGGTGTTGGTGGGTGTGTAGGTGAAGGGGTGGTAGTGTTGGAGAGTGTGTTGGTGGTTGGAGGTGTTGGTGGGTGTGTAGAGGAAGGGATGGTAGTGTTGGTGGGTAGAGGTGTTGGTGGGTACAGAAGCAGCAAAAAGAATAAAGTGTTGGAGAATGAGCGAGGAAGATCGAAGCCTCAGGATATCAGGTTGGGACAGGCAGGATCTCGCGTGATCCCCAATATCCCGTGGCTGGGTCAACTTGTCCCATAATCTCCCATTTAGAGATTCTTCAGCCAATAACGCCACGAACCACACCGCCCAGGTCACCAGTCTAGGTCACCAGTCTAGGTCACCAGCACGGGTTACCTGACAACAGTACAGCATAAATTACGTAACAACAATAACACTGCCAGCAACATTATCTGCAACAAGATCAACAATAACGAGAACTATAATAATAACAACAAAAACATCAACAACAACAATAATAATAACAACAGTTACAATAACAATACTTCACACACACACACACACACACACACACACACACACACGCTAACTTGCCTCATTCACTACACCCGACAGAACACAACAAAGACACAATCAAGTGTCTTTGTGTCAACCTGAACGTCAATTTAGATGATATACTTCCGTCATAACCTCGTAAGTGAGCCAGTTAATATAATATTGTCACATACCCACTAATGAGAAAAATATACCAAGATATACTATTGTGAATCTTTGGGATGTTGGGGGGTAGTTTTTGGGGGTGGGGGGGGAGGGGGGATGGGGGTCCAGAGCAGTGTTGGGGACAGGTGTTGGGAGAAGCAGGTGTCGTTATGTCTAGTCTTATCTATGACGCCTACTGATGATCCGTCACTTTGGTGTTGTGTTCACACACACAAACACACACACACACATCAATGATGCCCTAAGAGAAACCCCTGCTCGCTGGAAATATGTCGACGACTCCACCATTGGGATCAGCGTCAACAATTCTGCTCCCAACTATACCGCCCTTCAGGATTTATTGAACAGTCTTCAAAACTGGGCCACCAACAACCATGTCACCATCAACCATACCAAGACCATGGTTATGCACATCAACCTCTCCTCCGACATTCCACCTCCTTCCATTACTCTGGGGTCCCCAACACTTCCAGGTTGTAGATTCCACGAAGCTCCTCAAGCGTCACCATGAACCAACAAACTAGAATTGGAAACCACACGTCAGTGAAGTTATCAAATCCTCCAGTTTTCGTCTCCACCTCCTACGCCGACTCAAGTCCCTCGGAGTTCCTGCACACGAGCTCCTCAGTGTTTACACAACATTCATACTTCCCAAGCTCACCTATGCCTCCCTCACCTGGTCTTCCTCCCTAAATGCCACACAACGTAAACACCTAGAAAAAGTGCAAAAGAGGGCATGCAAGATTATTCTCTCTCCTTCCTACTCCACATATCAAGAAGCGCTCAACACACTGACCCTTTCGACTCTCACTGACCATCACCACGACCACATCTGCAAATTTGCTAAGAAGCTTCTACACCATCCTCGACACCGGCTCCTATTACCACCTGAGATCCCTAGCCCGAGAATTGCTGTTTGACACCACAACCGCATCCAGCCCATAAGTGCACGAACTGATCGCTATAAGAACAGCCCAGTCCCAACCATTGTAAAAATTATCAATAACTTGTAATAAACCAGTGTATTCACTCCCAGTAAACACTACTTCTTGCACTGTCACTATGTTGAAATGCACTGTAGTTTGAGCCTTTCCCCATCTAGTTATTATATATCTTATTTGTATCACTTATGTTACTTGTATATTATTTGTAATTCGAAACCCATTCCCCAAATATGTAACTGTATATTTTCAGCCTTCTGGCTGCCAAGCTCTTTCAATAAACCGTTAATTATTATTATTATTATTACACACACACACACACACACAGTAGGTGGGGAAATTAGGTAGTAATCACTCCCCTCACCTCCCCTCCCCTGTCTGCCTGCCTGCATGTGTTAGGTGTCGGCCTTGTGTCGGCCGCCTCGTCAAACAATTCCCCTCGTACACACTAGACCTTAACTAACACACAGCTTAAGTCACGCATGAAATAAATAAATAAAATAAAATAATTCCTCCGTTTTGATATTGTCAGGGACGCGGTGCTTACGGGTAGGGTGGGTGTGTGTGTGTGTGTGTGTGTGTGTGTGTGTGTGTGTGTGTGTGTGTTTTGTTCAAGCATCAATCCAGAACGAGGGGGAAATGGCTAGACATATCAACATGTTAAAAAAGTGATATTGGTACCACGTCAGGATATATTGGTACCACGTCAGGAGAGATATTGGTACCACGTCAGGAAAGGTATTTGTACCACGTCAGGATATATTGGTACCATGTCAAAACAAACACTGGTACCACGTCAGGATACACTCACACTACTACAGGTCATCCGTCAGGTATAAACTCTTGAAGGGGTAGTGTGTCTCGGCAGGCAGGGAGGCGGCGACCACAACACCAGTGAGTCATACTGTTACGTGTCAGGTGGCGGTGTTGGCGTGGGGGACTTTCTGCCCTAACGATCCGTAGGATTTACAACTATAGCACTTTCTTGCCCAGCCATCACGCTCGGCGGCAGCGGTGGCGACCCCGTTTTCGCTGACATTTGGCGTCCTGTGACTAGAGACAACTCAGGGGCCGGCCTCACTCTTAAGGTCAGGGAGGAGCCTTCGTGGAACACCTAACTACACTGGAGCACGGAGGATCCACCCCCCCCACCAACCCCCTCACCCCTCACCCACCTCGCTACCGGAAGTGACGTGTGATTCGAGCTACTGAATTACAACGAAAATGACGTGTTTGCTGGGTTGCCACTGACTATTTGAAACTAATTTACTGTATTATACGGCTGGCGACCTTGTGAACCCGTCAAGGAAACAAAAGATGAGACGCCGTGACAAGCATTAATGTGTGTGTGAATGGAGACACCCGCTTGATTCAGGTGTAATGAGTAACCTTCGACACCTGCCCGTTCTTGAACCTTTTGAGGAGAATCCGGATCTTTAAATTTTTTATCACTTGCTCACGAACCCTTAAAAACGAATCTGGATCTTTAAATAGGGGAGAGAGAGAGAGAGAGAGAGAGAGAGAGAGAGAGAGAGAGAGAGAGAGAGAGAAGGTGTATGTGTGTGTGTGTGTGCCCAGACAGGATGTGTGACCCCTATGAGCCAGCCCAAGGCATCCGGTCTGAAACCATTGCCCACCCTAGTATCGTAACCTCTTGCCCACCCTTGGCTCGGACAATCAAGACGACATAGATAGATAGATAGATTGATAGATAGATAGAGATAGATAGATAGATAGATAGATAGATAGATAGATAGATAGATAGATTGATTGATTGATAGATAGATAGATAGATAGATTGATAGATAGATAGATAGATAGATAGATAGATAGATAGATAGATAGATAGATAGAGTATGTAAGAGAATCCAATCAAACACATTTCATAACTACATTTCGTCGTCCAAAGGTAAAAAAAAAAATTATATATACATTTTCTTTAAATAACATCAATTCCGACAAATTCCCCCCCCCCCAGATAAATTAATTCCCATGGATTTTTTCTAATTAAAAAAAAAATTATGAAAGCACATTAATATACTGAGTGTTATTTCCACCTAATTAACAAGCCATATTTCACCATTCCCACCGAGTTAATTAGCCAGGTTAATTAGCCAGGTTAATTTGCCGGGGTAACTAGTTCTCAAGAAATCACCAAACTCCTTTCTGGCTACACTATTTATATATTAATACTTGAAATAGAAAAACAAAAACGACGAAATAAAATATAATAATAAACATTTACAATACCAAGCGGAGTTTTCTTTGTTTAATTTTTTTATGAATTAAACATTTATGACAGAGGGGGAGACCTGACGTGGGTAAACTCGTGTAAACTAAGTAAACCCTGGAGGGAGATTCAAGAGTTTAAGTAAACTCATGATAACGCGGGAGATAGGTTAAACCCCCGATCAGTAAACTCAGAGGATAGATAAACCAGGATAGGTAAACCCAGCAGACAGGTAAACCATCAGATAGGTAAACCAGCAGACAGGTAAACCCCACAGCTAGGAAATCCCAGCAGCTAGGCCTAGGTCGTCGCCTCTATCACAAAAACTGGTTCGGGAACGGCGCCAAGAAATGATGATAAAGACACTGGTTGTTAAGCCTTCCTTCCTTCCCCCCTCCTCCTCCTCCTCTTCCACCTCCTTCTCTTCTTCCTCTTCCTATTTCTCTTCTTCTTTCTCCTGTATTTATTCTAGTCGTCCTCCTTCTCCTCTTTTTCCACTTTCTCTTCTTCCTTTCCCTTCTCCCCCTTCTTCTCCTCTTCCTCTTCCTCCTCCTCTTCTTTCTCTTCCTCCTCCTCTTCTTTCTCTTCCTCCCCTTCCTTCCTCCCTCGTTTGGGTATTGTGTCCTGACAGTATTTTACAGCAGCGGTGGTGGTGGTGTGGTAGAGCAGCTACCACCACCACCGCCACCACTACTACTACTACTACTACTACCATAACTAAACTACCACAATCACTAAAAACCACCACCTGCCATTCCCATCCATCACCATAACTACTACCACCCTTCCACCACTACCACAATCACCTACCATCACCTAAAGCCACCACACACCGCCAACCACATACTTCACCCTGATTGGATAATATTACGTGATAATCCAGAACAGGAAACGAGCTTTGATAAAATAATACGTTATATAATTAAATGGCAAATAATATAGCCGACGTAGCAAAGCGTTAATTATGATTATTATGTAACATTTATTAAAGCTAAGTTATGTAGTGTTTATCTCTTAATATGACAACAGGTAAAACACACTCACTCACCTGTGTGTGTGTGTGTGTGTGTGTTTCTGTGGTAGTACTGACAATAGTAGTAGTGTTGATGGTATTGGTAGCGATATGGTAGTGGTAGATAGTGGTGGTAGTAGTAGTAGATAGTGGTGGTAGTAGGTAGTGGTAGTAGTAGTGGTGGTAGTAGTAGGGAGATAGTGGTGGTAGGTGGTAGTGGTGGTGGTGGTGGTAGGTAGTAGTAGTGGGAGATAGGTAGGTGGTAGTGGTAGTAGTGGGAGATAGTGGGTAGTGGAGGTAGTAGTGGTAGGTAGTGGGAGTAGGTAGGTGGGTAGGTAGTGGAGTAGGTAGTGGTGGTAGGGAGGTAGGTAGTGGTGGTAGTAGTAGGGGAGATAGTGGTGGGTGAGGTAGGTAGTGGTGGTAGTAGTAGTAGTGGGAGATAGTGGTGGTAGTGGAGGTAGGTAGTGGTGGTAGTAGTAGTAGTGGGAGATAGTGGTGGTAGTGGAGGTAGGTAGTGGTGGTGGCTGGATGTAATACCAACACTTATTATAATGACTTTAATGATAACTACCATAAATGAGGCAGTGATACAGTACAGCACTTCCTGGCCAGGAGTACCTAACCTAACCTAACCTGTTGTCCACACACACACACACACACACACACACACACACACACACACACACCACACACAACAACACAGAAGCTTCACAAAAACAAAACATTATCGTGTCAGCTTTGAACACCTGATGAGATCTCAAAGTGAATTCCACCTGGACCTGCAAAAATAATTAACCTGGCGGGAGACATCACAACCACACCAGTCACCCGTGATGACGCCTCCGTTTTCTGTTGTTATTTTATATCCAATAATAATAATAATAATAAAAATAATGATAATAATAATAATAATAATAATTATAACACACACACAATATATATATATATATATATATATATATATATATATATATATATATATATATATATATATATATATATATATATATATATATATATATATATATATATATATATATATATATATATATATATATATATATATATATATATGAGAGAGAGAGAGCCAGCTAGGCCTACACCAACCACCATTAACTAAAAAATACAAACTTTTCAAGGCCTAAGAAATTATGTGGAGGAGCTGCCTAACACAGTGGGTCTGGCCCGACGGAGGCATCTGAAGTATTCTTAGTTCTTGTCCTATTATAGTGTGTGTGTGTGTGTGTGTGTGTGTGTGTGTGTGTGTGTGTGTGTGTGTGTGTGTGTGTGTGTGTGTGGTGAGGCAGGTTGTGTTTTTGTGTGTTTTACAGTCTTATGTTTACGACTGAGCCAACACAAATATTTTGGCCCCTAGAACCTGCTGCCCTCCTTCCACTCACTCCTCCCTCCCCACCTTCCCTCCACTACCCTCCCTTCCACTACCCTCCTCCCCTACCTTCCCTCCACTACCCTCCCTTCCACCTACTCCTCCCTCCCCACTCCTCCCTCCACTACCCTCCCTCCACTATCCCTCCCTTCACTACCTTCCTCCACTATCCTCCTCCTCCACTATCCCTCCCCTTCACTACCTTCCCTCCACTATCCTCCTTCACTACCTCCTCCACTACCCTCCTCCCTTCACTACCTTCCCTCCCCTACTCCCTTCCTCCACTACCTTCCCTCCACTACCCTCCCTTCACTATCTTCCCTTCACTACCTTCCTCCACTACCTTCCCTCCACTACCTCCCTCCACTACCCTCCCTTCACTCACCTTCCCTTCACTACCTTCCCTCCGCTCCCTTCCCTCCACCACCTTCCCTCCACTACCTTCCCTCCACTACCCTCCCTTCACTACCTTCCCTTCACTACCTTCCTCCACTACCTTCCTCCACTAAACTCTCCTTCCCCACCACCTTCCTCCCCCATAGCCTCATCTCAACACACACACACACACACACACACACACACACACACACACACACACACACACACACACACACACACACACTTCATCTCCTGGCTCATATACAAATCTGGACACCTGTTGTTAGTCCGTCTGTGTCTCACATTCTTTAAGTTCGATAGCAATAAGAGGCATTACAATGTAGTGGTGAAGAAGAACAAGAACAACACGTCTCCAACAACACGTCTCCAACAACACGTCTCCTACAACAACACGTCTCTACAACACGTCATCTACAACACGTCTCCTACAACACGTCCACACAACACATCTCCAACAACACGTCTCCTACAACAACATCGTCCCTACAACACGTCTCCTACAACACGTCTCCTACAACACATCTCCTACAACACGTCTCCCACAACATGTCTACAACAACACGTCTCCTACAACAACACGTCTCCTACAACACGTCCCTACAACACGTCTCCTACAACACGTCTACCACAACACGTCTCCAACAACGTCTCCACAACACGTCTCCTACAACACGTCTCCTACAACACGTCTCCTACCACAACACATCTCCCACAACACGTCTCCCACAACATGTCTACAACAACACGTCTCCTACAACAACACGTCTCCTACAACACGTCTTCTACAACACGCCCCAACACGTCTACCACAACATGTCCCAACAACGTCTCCTACAACACCCAATATTGAGCCAACCAAATTATTATTAATATCATTATCATTTCATCATCATTACATTATCATTATTATTATTATTATTATTACCATCATTATGACAATTTTCCCCTCACTATCATCATTAATAAGCAACACCATTAACAGAGACAATCCCCTTCCCTCACCCCCCCTATACCATACCCTAGACATGTCTTAAACACGTTAGGGCTCGTTAGGGCAGGTCAGATGAGGTCACTGGGTGTTTTTTGCCCTCCTCCCCCCTTCCTCCCCTGGTGAACTATGGCACCGACCAATCATCACATGAAGGTGACCTGGATTGAGTTTTTTTAGGGGACTATGATCATTAAAGGAGTCTCATGTTAGGGGTGTGTGTGGTGTGGTGTGGTGGGGTGTGGTGTGTGGTGTGGGTGGGGTGTGGTGTGGTGTGGGTGGTGGGGTGTGGTGTGGTGGATGTGTTGAGAGAGAGAGAGAGAGAGAGAGAGGGGGGGAGAGAGAGAGAGAGAGACACTAACAGACCATTCATGACTGCCGGTACAACATTTATCCAATTGGTCTTTTCTTTTCCTCCTCTTCTTCCCCCACCTCCTCCTCCTCCTCCTCTTCTTCTTCATCCTTCCCTCTCCCCCTCTTCTTTCTTTCCTCATCCTCCCCACCTTCGTTCTCTTTATTTTCCACATCTTCTTCATCTCCTTCTCTGTCCCCTCTGTTCTTTCTCTCCTCATCTCTTCCCCCTTCTGCTCTTCTCTCTTCTCCTCCCTCCTCCTCTTCCTCTCTTCCTTTACCTCCTTTTCCAACCTCCCTCCCTCCCTACTCCTCCTCGCAACTCAATTAGGAGGGAACGTCAGGTGAGTTGCGACCTGAGGGGGTTTCACTCCTCTGTTACTCTCACACTGAGTAAAGGAAGGCGTGTGTGGGCGTGTGTGGGCGTGGTGATGTGGGTGTGGTGATGGTATGGAAATGGTGTCGAGGGTGTGGTAATGGTGCCGTGGGCGTCAAGATGTGGTGACGTGGGGGGTATGGGCGTGGTTGGTGAGACAGGCTTTCAAAA